>NC_034409.1:38756478-39105797 GCF_002078875.1 Numida meleagris | reverse complement strand
GAGAGGGGAGAGGGGAGAGGGAGAGAAGAAATCTTCCTTGATTTGGATTTAGTTTATTTCATGAACAAAACAATGGAATACACTCAATCTCATGAGAGTAAGAATATATGAATTCAGGCATGAGAAAGGAGGGAATTAGGAATTTCATCCCTTCTTTAAACTGTAGATCTGTACAGATCTCCACTATATCTATCTATAACTTCTCTCAAGATGCTACCTGGGCAATGGAATGATGTGGTTTCTGAAAGTTTTATTAAAATATGTACACAGAAGCACAATGGAGCAGATACAGTTTTGGACTACCCCAACACATTTTCTCCAGAGGAATGTTTTCATTCTGTAAACATGGCAGCAGCAGTGTTCTAAACTGCTGCAGTTCATTTCAAGAATATCCAGCAGAATGCAAAATGACCTCCTTGGTTATCTCATTCAGGATGTTTGTATTTATTCAAAAGCATACACATGTCCAGAACTCTCCCTCTGGTCAAGCTTTGTTAAAGACTATTTGGCACATGTTCAGAACCATTACAAAGAGTAATGAAGGGCCACCTGCTTTGAGATTATTTAGATTTTTCTCTTCTATATTTGTGGTTTTACGTAGGAAGAGAACCACAAACTATAAGAGTATAACTAGAATTTACTATTCCAAAATATACAGGAGAAAAAAAAAGACAAATTTATTTCAAGAAAACAGAATCACCATATGCCATTTATATATACATATTTCAAAAAAAACCAACAACACAAAACATGTATGTTATCTCCAAAAAGGTCTAGAGAAACAAACCAAGGGACTGTCTGAAATAGCATAGTTTGAAATGCGGCATTTACAATTTGAGGAATTAGGCCAAAACAAATGCCATGCATTTGGTGCTTGTATATGTTCCAGCTACAAAAAGAGCAAGAATTTTGCACTGTATCCTTGTCTTCTGCCTTCTCGCAAAAACTTAAGTCCACTGGAAGTACATAGAACTGAGAACGCTCCTCGAGTGAAGAAGAATGAAGACAAGAAGGCTCTCATTCCTTTTAGGGAAATATTTAGGATATTTAGGGAAATGTTTATTTAAGAGTAAAAGTAGTCAAGGATTACCTGACAAAAAGAACAGGAATTAAAGAGAAACTAGGCTATGCAAACACAAGGAGACAGCCTGCTATATGACTTCTACTAAGAAGCTCAAACAGGCAAAGCAGCTTTTATGGCACAGAAGTTGTGGAAAATCCCTAGGAAATGAGATCAAAGCAAAATAAATCTCAGAAATAAAAAAACAGTTTTTCCCTATATTAAGATCTAGATCACCAAAAATGCCATTTCCAACATATAATGAATCTAAGCAAACTACAACTCCTTTCTTAATGTGAATGATTTTTATCATTCTTAAACTAACAGAGATACTCTGGGCACACTGATTTTTTTAACATAAAAAGACATAAAAAGGTTTATCCACCTACTATATAGATGTTGTAATCAGATTAATCCACAAAAAGGAAATATATTTTCATTAGGCCAGGCTTATTGCTAAATAAGTCAACTAAATGGGAAACTGTAAAAGCTAGCACAAGCTCTAATGTAGATGGCAATACTGAAAAATAGTAAGTGTAGGATGGCTGAAAGCTGAAGCCCTACAAATTAACCTAGAAATCAGGTGCACATTTCTTAATTATCATAATAATGAATCAATGAAACAGGGTCACAGTGAGTGGAAAATGTTTCATTTGCCACTAAATCTTTCCCTAACAGACAGACAATAGTTCAACTGTTGGAGATTATTTGACTCAGAAATTCAAACTGGATATGGACAAATAATCACATCTTCCTACAAGTCAGACAACCTCGGTTTTAAAAATGAAACAGTCTGTAAAAAGCTATAAAGAAAATCAGCAAATCTTAATAAAAATGAGAGAAAATGAAGAGTAGGTGTACATTCAGTATATTCAGAAATAACGCTGACAGTGCAGACCTTCTTGAACTCAAATACATCCTTAGTGTTCTCACAGTAAGATCTTTAAAAGCTGCCTGTAAGATCTTCAAAAGCTGCCTGGATATGGGCCTGGGCACCCTGTTCTGGGTGTCCCTGCTTGAGTAGGGGCTGGAGCAGATGGAGCCAGAAGTCCCTGCCAACCATGGCATGAGATTCTGTGATGACAGATCCTTGCCTGAGGAAGCTGCTTTTTTCTAAATGTCAAAGTAGACACCGTGAAGATGACATTTGCATATATTACATACCTCTCTATCTAAACAATACACATGACAATAATATATTTTAATATTTTTACAGAAAGATTTGCTTTATATAGTTCAGAGAAAAGAAAGTTGCAATAAACGAAAATATGCTAAAGAGGAATCCAGGCTGACACACAACTTTCTGCTTTGATTTGTCTGGTACCAGTTTCTGAATGCTTTGAGCTGGCTGCAGTCTGGCCCTGGGCATGTAGTGGGTAAGAGTGTGCTGCTGGAGGAATGAGGGCTCCCCTGGAATGTGTTCGCCCCTTACAAATGCAACAAAGTTCGCAGGTCAAACTACACTTAGTACATATTGAGATACCAGACCACAAAGGCCTGTTAAACCAGGAAATACTGCCTATTAACAGCACTATTTCAGATGCTTTACTTGGACCTATGCCACAGGCATATTAAAATGTGTGAAAAATACGATGTGTGGTCAGTGTGTGATTTTTTGGCCAATTCATCTCATCACAGTCCATAGAGGGAGGCAATCTATTCTCATATGGTACAAGTCAGCCTTGCTCCTCCTTGACACTGGTATGAGATTGACTTCCAGCAGCAGAACACCTCCCCACCACCTCCAAAGGAGCTTCTGCAGCATTAATTTACCTGATGTGACCAAAGGAAGAGAACCACTACAGCATTTCACCTGTCTCTACAAGTTTTCCTTAGGAAAGGAACAAAATAATGCCATGAAGCAGATATTCTCCTACATCTTATGGAGTTTACCAGAAAAACTATATCACATTATTGACAAATCTTTTGGAGATTCCTGTGAAATACTGGGGGCAGGGAACCATCACAATTATGTCACTAAGTGGTACTAGCTGAGTAAATTTTGTCCCCTGTGATGGCTCCAGTTTCCTCCAAATCCCACCAGATTTGGCTGGTTTGACAGTTCGTTTTCTGAAAGGAGAAAAACTTCTGCATTTGCAGTCTGATGAGAGATAATTTACACATTTGTTTAAGAGACAAGGGAGATGAGAGCAGTGAGAAGAGGAAGGAGAGAGAACTGCCTCTCTGAAGTTGCTCACAAATTCATATAATTATACATTTTCCTTTGATGTAGTGTGAAACCTAGATTTTTGGCAATGAAAATCTGTTCTACTCTGAGAGGTAACAAATGTATTACTACCCTTTACTTGAGATTTTATTTATCTGAGGAGTTTATTCCAAACACTAGCTGTGGTGTAAACTTACTAAAGGAAAATGGTACCGTGCATGAACACAAGGATGAACACCTGAAGTGTCACTGATGAGTGACTACCCTGAGTTTTACAACACTCCACTGGGCACTATATTGTCACATCTGCCCCGTGACACATAAGCCATTGGAGCTGACTTATCATTGCTTTTAAATTCCTAGTTTCAGAGGTCTATACCTTAGCCACAAACTTTGGGAGACAGCTACGGTTGAGTAAAATGGCATCTTTTGAAACATTAATCTGGTTATGTTATTGAAATGGACATTACATGAGCCCTGAAAACACACTGAGAACAGGAAAAGAGGTACTACTTCAGAACATAATGGCTTAAGAGGCCTCCAGCTTGGCTGTAACCATTAAAGCATAAGAGTTCGTATCACATGCATTACAGATGTTGAATCCATTGCAAAGTTTCAATACAAGGCATTGCACCACATAAGAATTTCAGTGAGCACCCATTAGCATACCGCAGTCCTTCCTTCTTATTTATTATCTAATGTGATAGCCTCATGCTCGTTGCTTTTTCAGGGTCATGTCAATCTCTGTGAAGGAGCCAGAGCATGCATGTATTTCATACCCGTGTACTCATATTTTACATATTATTTGCAAAACACTAAAAGAAAGCAAAAGATTTACACCATTTTTTGCATTGAGGTGAATTCAAAGTATTCCCAAAGCTAGGAGACGTTCAATGCCACAAAATGTCTCCCTGAATACAGCTTCCCTGAAAAACAGCTGCATGTGTTGATTTCAATGTGTGGTATACTTGTTGGATGAAAATAACTTGCTTTGAAACAACACTTGAGGCAGAGTTTACCACTGCTTAGATAAACGTTTACATTAAGATTTCCAACTACCACGAAGCCCAGATGCATTTCAATATTTGAAAGAAAAGCAGATGCATACCTCTCCTGTATGAAACTACTCTCGTAAAATTACAGACCTAATTTCCAGAGTTCAACAGTAAGATTGCTTGCATATGTAAAGAAGAAGATTGTTTTAGTGTTGCTTTAAGATTTTTTTGTCCTGCAATCTATACAAATTGCATATATTGAAACAATATCTGAATCTGGCTTTAAGAAACTACCAGAGAATTAATCTACTTTAATACTGACTGAATTATTAACAACTGTCTGATGGCAAAATGAAAACAAGAAAAACATTACAAATATTTGTGGTCTTTGCATCTATGGGTGTCTTGGAAATAAGCCCAATCACAGATATCTTTCAATAAATTTAAATGTAATTTAGCATCTATCCTTACAAAAGCATATCTACCAATAAATTATATTTGAATAGACAAATTACAAATGCAAACACATGCACATACATACACCAGACATCATACACATATAGAGATGAATAATTAAAAACAGTAACTATCTGGCTGAACACAAGAAATATAAAAAAAAGAAAAATATGTGAAAACAAATATATTATGCTCTGACTGTATTACTGAAGGCAATTATATTTCTCCTGATAATAACAATGAACAAATTATTTCAAACCACACAAATCCAAACTTTCCTGTGAGTTCTTTTCAGTGCAGGCTATTTACTTACGTTTGACCTAAAAAAAATTGTTGATGAAAAGGCCAATTACCTTCAAACCAAAGATGGTTTACAGAGGCTCTAAATCAGTAAGGAAGCATTGCAGAACACATATTAAAAGAAATTTTAGCCATGTTAATACCATGCATAGAGTTCATTAGAGTGTATTAAAAGGAAACCAGACTACTTTTTCATTCAGAAATTTGATACTTAAAATGTTTAAAAGATTGAACTGACTGCTCAGTATACTGAAATCACAGTTCACAAATATGTTTAATGGTGAAATAGTGGCAAAATTTGCAGCCGCAAGTTGCAGTGAACAGGATATCACACTTATGAAATGCTCTCATAAAATCAACAATGTCAGTAATTACCAGGTGCTGTACCACAAACTACACAGCTGATGAAGAAAAATGCAGTTACATCCCAAACATGACCAAATCCTCCTTTTTTTTTCATGCAGTTGAGTTCATAAATGTTAAGCACTTGTTCTGAACTACAGCATTTAATAAGTTAAAGTGGATTTATTAGCATTTTAGTAATACATAAAACCAACTTGCTGACTTAAATTCAAGCAATATAATAATATTCCTATAAAAACTGCCCTCAGTGTTTGACTTCAAGGTGGCACAATGCTGTGTGAAAACACCATTTGAAAAACACACTGTTAGGAACTGGACGCAGTGGCTGCAGAAAATAAACAAAGTAAGTGAAAGACCCTTATTCATGCTGGATGAAATTCACCCCTGTGCAGAGTGCTGGCACAAGATTTGTGTACTCCTTACACCTCACTTAAGTCCCATTTTCTCAATAAGAGCACATAAATTTGTGCTGTCGCAAATATTTCTCATACTCTGCTAACTGTAGATTTCCTCTTTCCAAGCATGTGAATTTCTCTTTTTCCCTCAGTACCCTGCACCCGATGGAAAACCAATGAATAATTAATTCTCTTCAATCTGAAGTACCATAGTTATGTCCCTCATTTTCCGTGAGTATGGGCACAAATTTCAGTTGCAGTTGGAATAATTTACGGTTACTGCATTGTTCTCTAATTTTCTCCTACTCTGAGATTATTACTGGAATACTGAACAACATCTCATTTTTGTTTTCATTTTAGCCTTCTACTGCAGCAGAGCAGAAGTAAATTAAAATGAACTCTTTTATTTTAAAATTCACGCAGGAATTTACTTGTGTTACAAAAGCACTTTTTCCCACTCTTTTACTGCTGAGATACAGAACTTATGGATATGCCGAATTTTTTTTCCAGTTGGAAACACTCTGTCCCAAATACCTTCCAGAAGGTACGCTCCCAGAAATTTCAACTTTCCATGGAACAGTGCAATTTTGATGATTTAGAAAAGTACGTTACAATGACACAGAGAGAAAATGTTGTTTCTCTTGTCTCCCTGGTTCACCTCTAGGGCACTGAAATAGTACTTCAAAGTCTTGCCTCAAATCACACCAAAATCCCACCGAGCTGCACTTGCCAATCCTGTTACACAGTGTGTATAGGTCGAGTACCACTTTCATATGAGGCATGGCTTTCCTGCAACATGGCACACTGAGCCACGCGCATCAGCGTCAGGGCTGACATTATGCATGGGCAGAAGGGGAAGCGTGGGAGATCAAGGGAGCTAAGAGCTGGAGGGAAGCATTAAAAAAAAAAAAAAAAAACACTGTAAAAGTTGGCCACGGCAATGGTGCCTGTGAGCCTTACTAGTGCAGTGTGTATGCTCCTACCAAGAAAACATTCTATCTTATCCTAGAAGCAGAAAATTAAATTTTGCTTACACTTCTGATTGCACTGTGGAAACTGTACTCCTTCTAGGAGTCTAGCTCAAAAACAAGAGTGGCTTCCTCTCTGACAACCTCCCTTACAAACAAGTGCATTAATGCACAGAACTGAGAGCAATCCTTTATATCAACAAAACCACAGGGAGTATTTTCTTGTGATATAGCTTTCCTCTCTATACAAAGCATCACAGAATTTCTACAAATACCAAGAAAAACTAAAAGTTTGCCTTAAGACTGCATTGCTAAATATTTTAAGAGACAAAAATGACCTCCTCCAACATATGCAATTAGGCCTGACATTAGGCTAGACTTAGCAAAATTGATAACCTGCTGTGCTGGTTATCAATTTTATCCAGCCTATTCCCACTGATGGTTATTACTGACTTTCTGTTGTCCTGGGGAGAAGATACCTCACTCAAAATATGCACAGCCTAATCTTCACAAGTGTTGCTTTTATAAAGCAGTTTCTTTGAGGCAGAAATCTCTCTGGCACTTACTGAATGCTGCTAGTTGCAACTGGAGAGCTGTATAATTAAAAAAAGAAACAGAAAGAAGATTTTGGTTAAAATTTTCCTGATTAGGAGTATTAAGGCCGCTGAAAAAAAGAATTCCCATCAAGCAGTTAAGAAGATGTTATATTTGGGTTTTTCCTCACTGACGGCTATTAGACATAAGAAGTACAAATTACTGAGAGTATTTCCATTTCATGATATCCCCACTGAAATGTCTGAGATACTGAACAACAAATAGAGAAAAACAGTGCTTGTTTTATGATCTGGGAGAAGATGAAAGATGTCAGTTTGGGATGCCTATCAACAGTTTCAGCAAAAATTTGGAATTCATATGAATAAATTGTTACCATTAGGATGTTTACTCTTCATCCAGAACACAGTCAGTAAAGGCAACCTTAAACACTACAAAAAATATCTTCATTGCTTTAACTACATTGCTGTTGATGCACTGCCCAACTGTAAAAAACTGTATTTCATTTGGCAAGATTTACAGTGAAATAAAATGATTTCAAAGAGCATTTTCTTTACATTGTCTATGTGTTACTTTGATTACATAAATTCTTTCATTCCTAAGACAGCCAAGCATACTGTTCTCCCAGGTTTTAGACAGATGACCTACTAACGGACTATTAAAGAGCATGCACTTAGGCAGCACTGTGCATAACGCATAGGGAACACAGCTCAAAGGACTTTCCTAATCTAACTACTATCAATAACTGCTTGTGACATCTGTCCTCAACATGTTGGAGATGTATAGGAATGAAATGTATGTTATCTGGACTGATTTGCAATTAAATAGTATCGCTCCCATTTACATGACATGTGAGTTATAAGAGAGGTTATCAAAGCAATGAAGGGAGAAAGAATGAAAACACAGATCCCTAAACAGGAAAATACAGATGGATTGTAAAGATCATCAAGAAAAATAAACAGTAAAAGCAATCTTAAAACACTTACTTTCCTGCACTTTCCTTTCTCAACTACGGTTATTTCTTTGATGCACTTATAATTATCTCTACCTGAGCAATGACAACATATTTTGGATTAAAATTCAACAGTCACAGACATCAGTGACAAAACTCCCATTGGCTTTAAGGTCAGGATTCCAATTCTCATCAGTGATACCCTGTAAAGTCCTGGATGCATTTGGAAGTTCATGGCACTCTGGAAGTACTATTGGCTCTTTGGAAGTTCACGCCTCTCCTGCAGCTGGGTTAAGCAATCTAAATTATGCTCTGAGATAGGGCCCAAATTCCTGCTACAACACTAACAGCTTTGACACAATTTAAACAAGTTACATTCCTCCTCTGCCACCGCTATGTATTTTACATATAAACATACACTGCTTCAAACGTTAGCCGTACTTTTTCAAGAGTCTGGATGCTCCATAGCAAACAGGGCTGCACTGTACCCCAGTTGGCCAAGCCCAGGCCAGCATGTTATGATGCAGGCAGAGTTGCAGCCCTACAGGTAACTTTGTTGTGCTCTTTATCTCTCTGACACCCCTAAAGCTTGCAGACATCACTACCCACCTGTTCTACCTTCTGCCACTTCCCTCAGAGCTGCTCATGGCCTCTCACAGGGAAGATGTCTCTCCAGTACCCCCTATAGATAAGAGACCTTTTCATGAGCCACCAGGACTGCTCTTGTGTTGTGATACCAGCCTAGCAGAGTCATTGGCAAAACTGTCACTCCTGTCAAAAAAGTTAAGATTTCCATCCTGACCACTGAAGTACTGCTACGGTCCCCATATCATGCTAATGTTCTATTCATTCTAGATGAGAAATCTGCCCCTCAGAGTTCAGTTTCTTGTCTCCAGAAGAATTTTGGTTTCTCCGTGGACATGCACTTTCTCCTTTGTGCTGATGGAAGGATTTCTCTTGCCTGCATGTTCCAGGTTTTCCTGTCCTAGGAGGCGTCCGCAGAGATGACACACAACCTCACTGGGATGACAAATAATATCTTTCTCGTATTTCCACTTGTAAGTGAACTTTTTATTATACCTTCACCCACCTGAATTTTTTTCTGCTGAGCTGATGAAAAAGCTGGAGGATACTTATGCATGTAAGTACTCCAGTATTTTCTCAGATATTCAGTAAAGTCATCCATGTGACCTGTGCATATTGTTTTTATTATACAGCACAATAAGTTTCTTTTACCATTTGAATAGGAACAAAAATACATCCATAATATTGATTGAACACCTGAACACTGGTAGTAACAATTCTTGATGGAATAGAAACATGCTTTTACAGAACAGCAAACAAATTACCTCAGTCCTCAAACTGCAGGAAAGTGATGCGAAGACAGAGAGCAAAGTGCAGACCAAAGCTTTGAAGATTGCCAGATGTTTATTTACTACTTCTACCACTAGCCTTCAGACAGAAATCAAGCACACATCGCCCCAGTGCCACCATATGCCAAGCCCCCCTGACAGCAGTACCATATGGTTACAGCCTTTCTGTTTATTATCATGTTTAGCCAGCCAGACGATAGAAAAACATTCTTTATTATGACACTGATTAAATTATTAGATATCTTGATACCATTGAAATGCCCATAAGGATTGATCTGAGGTTTCTTTTATGAGATGAAATTCTTAGAGAAAAACCAAAGACAATGAATTGATGATAGTAGCAGCTGGTAGGAAGGAAGAGAACTCCAGTCAAATGTGGAGAATAAAGATTGAGTGCTGTCATGAACACTGCTTCATATCAATGCCACAAAAGACCTTTTTAGCCATCTACAGTAATCCTTAAAACCCAAGAAGAATGCAGCCTTGTTTCTGGTTGTTTGAACTGACTCGGGCAGTTTAACTTCAACCAGCTTCTGAAATGACTTTATCCATCTAACTTTAATCTCATAATAGTAGTTGAAAGGGACATAAAATTAAGATAAAAATGCAACATTTGAACATAAAATATAGTTCTACTTTCAAAATCCTCCTGGCAAGGTTTCAGCCAAACTTTGCCTGTGTCCACCTTTGATTCGTAATGAGCAGCAGTGCAGACCTGTCAGCAGTTTAGAAACAGTGCTAATTATGGAAAAGGGAACTCTCAACTCTTTTCTAAAAAGAGCTACTTCTGAATTAACATGGTTATCTACCCTTTCCACATCCCTTCTCTTTTCCCTAGTGTAAAATGTCCTCATAAAATAAATTGCAGTATGAACCTGACTGGGAGGAAGGCTTTCTTCAAGACCCAAAACAAACAGAACTGAATGGTTTGGGATGCTTTTATAGGGTTTAAACAATTCAGAAAGTTTCTTGTTTTGTTTTATTTTATTGTGGGCTTTTTTGTGTTGTTGTTTTTTTTTTTCCTTTGAGGGAATAAAAGCTGTTCATTTGAATGAAATTCACTACAGAATACAAGGTAAGATGCAGTGTCTACTAAGGTCCCACCAAAGGCCTCAAAATATGAAGGCTAGTCCTCTTGTTCTAATATCAGAAGAAGTAGTGAAGCAAGGTGAACAATCTCTTGCTGGCTTTCAAGGGATGGAACAGGTTCATAATTATCATGCTCCTGGTTTGCAGGATCACACCACACCATCTCTCACTTGGAAGCTACAAAAATCTATACCCTGTCTTCATATTTTCAACTGTGATTTTCTTCCTTACTTATTTATATTAAACTCAGTTTCCAGCCAAATACAATCTGTGAAACAGATTTTCAACTGTGATCACATTGTATATCATTTTTTTTTAAGAAAGAGAAAACCTGGAACCACCTTTCCTACAAGACTCCCAATATCAACATATTTTCCTGTGGAAACTGGCACGCTTGATTGACTAAAAAATAGTATTAAAATGGTGTGAAGGGAGCTAGATGAAAATAGGCTTCGTTCATGGAGGGTACCGCTTCTTGGTTATGACCCATCTTTGTTGTATACATAAGTTTTTTTTCTCTTTCCTTAGTTATGGACTTTTACTTTAGCACTTACATCATCATTCAGAGACCCACATCTTCTATATTTGTCCTCTCCTGACTTTCCCAAAAATGTTTGAATACAGTTAACTACATGGCAGTAGTAGTTCTAATACTGGAAAAATATGAATGAGGTCAAACAAATATTCATATTTTAAAACACCATTTTCCAAAATATTTTTGGAATAATGAACAGAGCCACAAGAGATTTGAACACTGCTCCTTTGCTAACAGAGAAGGCCTCTGTATGGACCACCTGGAAGTATTCTGTGAACCAAGAGGTAGCATACTGGATGCCACCTCAGAAAACCAAAGCACATAGAATGAACATCCCTCATCTGCAACAACTGGACACTGTCATGTAGAATGTTCAAAGTCTACAGTTCCCCGAACAACAGCTATTTCACTTAATATACAGAAACTAGATCACACTTTCTATTAAAAAAAAGGAGGATTTTAAACCTTGTTGCCCTAACTCCACTGTGAGATAATGCAAAAAACTGGCTCTGCTAAAGGACAACTTCTCACCCATGTAATACTTTTTCCCCATGGAATGAGGAAACAGTTATGGAAGCTTTAAGCCTGTCAAGAAATGTACTCAAAAATAATTCAGTAATTCAAAATTTCCCATCTGCTGTACCACCACTGGACTAGACTAAATCTTTTTCCCAACAGGCCATCTATGACAACAAATTATTGCCCACTGATAACAACAGTGAGCCAGAAAAAATATGCAATTAGCCAACTGAGTAATTATGGTTTTTATTTTGTATACTTAAAATGTTAAGCAAAAAAAGAAAATACAATTACAATTTTCCCCACTTTCAACTACTGCCCCTAAAACCAAAATAAATACACTCAAAAACCTATCTAAAACAAAGCAAGGTTTTGAGAAGGGCCAATAGAAACAAAAAACTTCACATATAAATTGAGTTTAAATAGAGATACTGGAGAGCCACATCATTTACTTTTCCATGTCCTTATCCTACAAGTCTTTGTACACTCACTCATATACAGACTGAGTGATTCTCCAGAGTATTGCTTGATATTGCTTTCATTAGCTCTCTTCCAAGAAAAGGAATTTATTCTAGCTTGTACTTCAAGCATGTATGCTCTAGCAGCCTAAAACCCACTTGCAAATCCATTAAACCCAATGGGACTTTTCACTTGCTTTAAGCTAAGCTTATGCATAAATATGTGCAGAATTGGGACTCTCTAATGGTTTTATATTGTCTTTATCAAGGTAGAATGTCATGTTTTGTATCATTTTTTCCTTACTAAGAAATTCTAGAGCAGTATCAATTCTCTATTTTTTTAGTATGGTTTTTTATTTTAGGTCCATGCTGTGATGCTGAAGCATTTTTTTGGTTCCTGAAATGGAAGGAGCTTTGTTTAGAATAACTAATATTCTTAATGGTATGGTATTAATTTCATCTGTGGATTACATTTCTAATTTTTACCCATCATTTTAGGTTGTTAACTCATCCTCAGTGATGCAGTTACAGATGGTATCGGTCTTCTTTCTTTCCTTTTAGCCAGAATATTGACTCAGCCAATACTCTAGCTACCCCAGAGGTGACAAATAATTATATTTCCATTTACAATGTCATAAAACTGGAGCAATCCTGCTAAATGTCTAATACTTTCATATTTACATCGCATTCATCACCGCAGTAGATAAACAATAAAAGAAAAAAAGAAAAAACTGAAATTTCTTTCAAAAGAGACTGCTCCAAGTGAACTAGGGCAGTGCAGATCATATGAGTTGATATATTTGGCAAAGCAGAGTATCTCATGTAGAATTTGGTGTTACTGCAGCTTGTCCACTCCCAACACGTTAACTACATCACTCTGTTACTCAAATCTATCATTTATCTCTGAGATAATCCAGATTAAAACAAACCAGTTAGATAAAGGTTTAAAGTGCATTTTGGCATCTAATTCCCACAAAAAGTGCTGGAATTGAAATGCAGTTTAAAACTAAGGGAATACACATGGGAATGAGAATGGATAAATTCCCCAGGGAAGAATAATTACATGCCTGTGTAGAAGAACACTGATCCAGACTCAGAAGTGTAAGACACTCTCACATCCTAGCAACAAATCTGCGAAAGTACTTCAGCACCTACCTCCCATTGTCATAAAGAGGACTGAGTCAGCTCAGTAACTTTAAACTCCTGGGTTTAATTCTAGTTTTGAAGACACTAGTGTGTAGTTTTAGAAGAGATTACTTGCTGATAAGTGCCAAGGGGTACTTTCAAAAGCCTCTGTGTACTGAATTCCAAATAAAAACTCCATGGATTTCTATTTGTATGATTAGATACCTTGGAAAATCTATCTTTACCTTGTAAATTGGGGCTTTCAATATACCAGTTAAACTAAGTTTCATCAAAACAGTAAGGTGCGTAACAACCACTGAAAGGAGAGAAGCAGGAAACCCTGACAGTTGCAAAGATCGTTTTTTCTGGGGGGACTCCTGAAAGTTTAACACATTTTATTGATTTTTACCTAATGATTAAGTACAGTCTGTGATTCCATGTTTGCAACAATCTTTTCTAAACTTAGGATCCTCAGTGAAGCAGTCGAAAATAGTTACACTAACATTCCCACAAGTCAGAACTGGATTTGGTCTTCAGACAGTGAAAGAGCTAAGGTAGAGAAGTTTTATATTACTAAGTAACTATTTGAAGGAATGACTGCAGCATGCAGAATTCATGCATTCAAACATAACCACCAATATGCTTTCACAGAAAATGTTGAAGACATCATTTAATATTCACAGTTCTGGAAGCCATTCACTTCTCTATAAATTGATTGTTCTTGGCAAACAAGCATTTTGTATGTGCCAAAGTAATTTTTTTTTTTTTTTAAAGTAAATTAAAGCCAATGTACAGAAGCATTATGTCAGGACTAATTTCTAAAAGAGAGATAATTAGACATCATTGCATTGCATTTTTTTTGTGAGACATTCAATTTATTTATTTTTTAATTGCATTCAGCACAGGAAATTTTTTTTTAAAACAAATTATTTCTCTACACTGTCACTACAGTGTTATTCCCACTTAAGAGCTGCAGAAATTCAGCACAGAGAAAACTGTTTCTCCAAAACTGACCATGACACCTTATGGCAGAGCCAGAAAACTTGGAGCCCTGAAGTTTATTTCATGATCTTAACCACAAGATCATCACTGCTTTCTGTACTTCATTTAAGATAAAATATTCAAACTCCTTCAACAGTTTGGGCTTTTAATTGGCTTTGTACCTTCAGTCATCTAAGCATTTTTCTAATTCTCATACATAATTTACAATAGGAGTGTGCTATTCCTGCTTATTAAATAATAACAAAGGTTCTAATAATAAAATAGTATTTGATATCCTACTTTATAGGTCTGAAGTTTGCTGTATGCCCTTTACAATGACTTTTCTTATGAAGGCTGCTCAAAAAATAATGCCTCCTATTTTATTACGTTGGCCCACGATGTCAGAGGCAGATGCTGGTGGTATGGCAGTAGAGGTTGAACTTTACGGCCAACATTCCATTACATTTTGTTGCTGTGTGACAGATGGCAGCAGAGGGGCATCTGACATGGAAGTGTGTGTGAAGCAAAGGTGTGTCACTGAATTCCTCCATGTGGAAAAAATTACACGCACTGACATTTATCAACACTTGCTGAATGTTTATGGAGACCAAACAACGAATGTGAGCACAGTGAGGTAGTGGGTGATGTGTTTCAGCAGTGGTGACAGTGGGTCACCTCCAGTGCTGCAGATTTAGAAGAGTGCAGCTTGCAGGCTCTTGTTCATCACTGGTGGAAATGCATAGCTAATGGCAGTGACTCTGTTGGAAATTAGCATTTTGCAGCTGACTATTTGCTCTATCAAATAGTGTTGTTGTGCTCTTTTTATCTGTTGTAGTTTCCAAGGAAATAAATAAGAGGCATTACTTTTGGAAAACTAGATACAGTGACCCTCACTGATGCTTTAACTTAGAGGTTGGATAATTGACATCTTATTATAGTTCTGATAATACTTCTAAGAAAGTTTAATGCAAGCTCTGTCCAACAGAGTGAGCAAACTATTACCAATGACCGTAATCATATTAAGCTATTTCATAAGGTAACTTTATGATGGAGTCTACTACTTCATGCAATGTGAGAATTGCTTAAGAAGCAGAATATTTTAGAAAAATTAAACGTCAATAACACTACTGTTCCTAGAGTAATAGAAAAATTTTCTCAACTGCCTTGATGCATAAACACTTCCACTCCTTACAGTTTTAATACCATTTCATCAACAGATGTTATTTGCATGCAACAAGCGCAGTCTGCACCAGCATGGTAACACACTAGCTCTACACTAACAACAACACTAACACTTGGAAATCTTTGCAAACTCTCCTCAACAACTGTAGGACCCGTATACAGATTTTGATAACCAGCAAATGAAAATGTTTTTAAGTATGTTATATTTGGGTGCTGCTATGTCAATACTCCTCAAAAGTAGCAAGTATCACCCAAGAATTTGATGTTAAATATCTCAAGGTGATCATTGCTAACTTGCAGTGAGAAATAGACAGGATGGGACTAAGGGAATCAGAGTCTTGTTTCTGAGAAGCAGACTGGAGAAATGTATCCTCAAAGACAGCTCCTGTCCTACTCACCCACTCACCCTACTAGCTCTGCTCTGTGCAGCCTGCTTTGGCAAGAAAGTTATCTCCTCTAAAACTCCCATTCAAATGATAAAACAAGTGCAATTCATTTTGTCTGCTTTCTAGCATTTTCTAGCTATTTATTTCAACCTGAGACATCACCTCAGTGAAGGAGAATTTTATACCGAAGTTCTCTCTTTTATGGGTAATAATGGAAATAATATCCATGAATGAGTCAAAAGGATCCCGAATTACTTTTCCAAGTCCAAGTGATAGTCCCAATGGTGTCAAAAGTAGTAGGATAAGTCTTTATACAGCACTGTCTAAAGTCCAAATAAGGATTATCTTAGTCCTTGATTAAAACACAGACATTTACTTGTAAAACACAATATATTGTTTTTATGATAAGACAGCAGCTATCTCATGGAATAAGAATGAAGCAGTGTTTTCTGCAATAGCCTAGAATTTTTTTCATAATTATAATCACAGAGTCACAGAATATCCCAAGTTGGAAGGGACCCATAAGGATCACCAAGTCCAACCCCTGGCTCCTCAAGGGACCACCCAAACTCAAACCCTGTGTCTGAGAGCAGTGTCCCAGCGCTCCCTGAGCTGCAGCAGCTCAGGGCCATGCCCACTGCCCTGGGGAACCTGCTCCGTGCCCACCGCCCTCTGGTGCAGACCCTTTCCTTAACTCCCACCTGCCCCTCCCCTGACACAGCTCCATGCCATTCCCTGGGCCCTGTCGCTGTCTCCACAGAGCGGAGCTCAGCACTGCCCCTCCGCTCCCTGTGAGGAGCTGCAGCTGCCATGAGGCCTACCCTCAGCTCCTCTACTCTGGACTGAGCAAACCCAGGAACCTCAGCTGCTCCTCACACATCATGCCCTCAGACCCTTCCCCATCTGTGTAGCCTTCCATTGGACTCTCTAAAAGCTTTATGTCCTCCTTATGTAGTGGCACCCAAAACTCCACCCAGTGCTGGAAATGAGGTCACACAGCACACAGAGTGGGACAACCACTTCCCTCACCCGGCAGTGCTGGGCCTGACGCACCCCAGGGTACGGTTGGCCCTTCTGGCTGCCAGGGCACACTGCCGGCTCAGATTCAAGTTGCCACTAACCAGAACACCCAGATCCCTTTTTCTGGGGCTGCTCTCCAGCCCCTCGCCTCCCCATTCTGTATACAGAGCCAGGGCCACCCCGTTCCAGGTGCGGGACCCAGCACTTGCTCTTCTTCATGCAGATGGGGACCATCCTCAAATTTGACAAGACTGCAGTGTGAGGCCACTCTACCCTCAAGGGAGACAACACTCCTACCAATTTAGCATCATCCACAAATTTACTCAATACAATGTCCAGAGCTTCACTGGAATCAGTAGTGAAAACATTAAAGACAAATGGCCATAAAACGGAGCCCCACAGAATCCCACTGGTGGCAAGTACAGCAACTGTCAGGCCAAAGCCTTCCCTTGCCCAGTGCAGCCATGTTTTGGTTATCCTGGGACATTCTGAGGATCACATCACAATGGCCTTCTGCTGTTATGAGCCACCTTCCTGCCAACTACAATAAATACAGGGAGCCTGACATCAGAACACCAGCTGCGACCAGCCAGCCAAAAAGGGTGGGCAGGCAGGGGCCGCCACGCCAGCCAACCAAGGAGGGAAGGAAGGGGCCGCCATGCCAGCCAGCCAATGTCAAAAACTGAGCAGAATTTCAGTAATTTGCTCATTAATGAACCAACTTCACTTGAGCATCTAATTAATCACTGCCAACAAACAGATTATGTAGAATGAAAATAAATGTTCTATTCTTCTACATAATCACAGCAGACTGAAACAATATTTTTCCTTACAAACATGAACTTACCCTATTATAATCCTTCAGATTATGATTAAAAAAATAATAATTAAATGCTAAACGGCATATTTCTTCATTTTACAGAGGAGAATCTTTATGGCTTTTGCAGAGTTCAGGAGTCTAGAAGACTCTGCTTCTCAGTTCTCTATAAAATTATGGTGCAAATCAATTTCTGACACCTGGTTTATAGGCAGTTGTTACACTCCATGTTTAGGAAAGCAACCTCCAGAGAAATAAGTGTGCCCAAAGCAAAGAAAAAATATAATTACTTCTGCGCCCTCAGCTGTATCAAAATGCATCTCTGCAGGTTTAAAATTCATGAGAAGAAAGATCAGAAGGACGATCTGCAGCCTGAAGTCATTTCTCAGCTGGGTATTTCCTGGAAAACTGCACTACTCCTTGCACATGAAAATAACAAAAACTTGTGTGTATATACATGGACAGATGCAAAGGGCTCTGAACACTGTGCAAAAGGGAGTTACAGTAACCTCTGAATATTAGCTAAGTTTAAATTAAATAACACTTATTACAGATTGACCTCTATAGATAGCTATAATCCTATGGGTAAAGCTTAAATCCAGGAAACAGGAAATTCCCTTACTTCCTACCCTGAGTCTGAACCTCCCTAGCTCTGCAATTGATTTTGCACCTTTTGAACACATGTCAGTATGTCCAGTAGGCTGTCAGTATGTCCAGTAGGAGAACTCCAAGTGGAAGACTGTAAGAACAGTCCAGCTTTGTCCCTTCCTTGCAGTTATCAAAAAGGTAACCAAATGCCACATTTGATAGAAGTCTGTATTTAATGAAGTAAGCATCTTACAGCCAGGCGTTCCCCAACAGAATATGTTATAGCAGCCGGTGTAATTTGGTGCCCAGGATGAACTTTCAGGGCCTGCCTATTTCAAGCGCTCCCCTTCACTGTTTCTTTAAGCTCCATCTTACAAAACCCCAAGAATATGTCAGTTTACAAGTTCTAAAAGCCTGCTCTAGTGAATGGCTGTATCATCATGTACGACTGGAACAGGAAGCAGGAATCACAGAGAGCAAAGAGGCAGAGTTATACTCAGAAGTATGAGGGTTTTCATTTAGTTTGATTGGGAAACCAATACAGGGACATACAGGTTACCATAAAGGACGTAGTAAGGGAATAACACTGCTTACTAGATCAGGTTTTTCAATAAGTGACATATTACTTTGTCTAATTCTTATTAGAAAAAAATCATGTGAACCCTCTACTCACATGTCACTGATGGGTGTAAACATGGGTGTTTACAACCTGAGTTTGGATTAAAACCATTAGTCTAGATCATGCAGTTGGGTTTGCACAGACACACCCACACAACCAGCTTGAATAGGCAGGAGTATATAGTAGATGATTTCCATCAGGGGCTTCTAAACAATTGGGTACCTACTTGCTATTTGGTTTTGAAAATCCTCAGATGCAAAAACCTCCAGGTGAACTCAGATTGCTTGACAGTTAAATACTTACAGTCTGATAAAAATGCTGGTACTTGTTGGGACTTACCACAATTATTGCAAAATTCAAAACAGTAACTAAATAATTAAGTTCTTAGAGAAACATGTATTATAAAATCCTCTATGAAATAAATTTGCCACAGTACTTAACTGTCATAGATACTTAAATATTAGATGCTTTTCTTCCCCTACAACAATAAATAAACAAATAAATAAACAAAATCTCCCGTGTTTGATCGTTTATCATTAGCAAGAGACTGGAGAAAATATTTTTCCTCTCTTAACTAAAAGAAAGTGTTTCTTCATTAAGTTGTACTTGGCTGTGTTTATATGTTGATGACAAAATATATAGAGTATGTAGATAGGATAATGCACTACTCAGTTTGTGTTACTTGATGGAAGATGTGGTGGTTAACTTGTTTATGGATAACCTTCACTACTAAATCCTTTTCCTGCTATTTAGTGTGGCTAGATCTGTAATATTTAGAGAGCCAAGAGATCTGTCAGCTGCTGAAAGGATACTGGAAGCATCTAGAGATGGAGAACTCTGTGACAGATAAATAAACAGATACAAAATTTTAAGGAGGAACCTCAGGTAAATCCCCATATTCTTCAGTATATCAATAGTTTTCATAGTTTAACAGCAAATTGTGACCCAATACTCTAGGGAATGTTGGATTTTAATATAATTTTATTTGACCAAAAAGAAAGAGAACAAAAGAGAAAAGAAGTGAAGGGAAGAAACTGGGAAAGGGAAGGAAAGGAGCAAATACTTAATTCAGTCACCTGCTCATCAATGCCTTACTAAATGATAGCACTGCGCAAATTATATTGATTTCTACCAAATTTTTTTGCAGTTTTGTCTTCTTTATTTTTGAGAATCATAGAATGATGGTATCACTGAGGTTGGAAAAGACCTCCAAGATCATCTAGTTTACCATCCACCTACCACCAATATCTCCCCACTGAACCGTGTCCCTTAGTATAACATCTACATGTTTCTCGAACACCTCCAGGGACGGTAATTCCACCACTTCCCTGCACAGCCTGTTCTAACACCTGACCACTCTTTCGGTGAAGAAATTTTTCCTAATATCCAACTGGAACCTGCCCTGGCGCAACTTGAGGCCATTCCCTCTAGTCCTATCTCTGTTACCCAGGAGAAGAGGCTGATCCCCACCTCATTACAGCCCCCTTTCAGGTAGTTATAGAGGGCAATAATGTCTCCCCCGAGCCCCCTTGTCTCCAGACTGAATAATCACAGTTCCCTCAGCAGCTCCCCGTAAGACTTGTGCTCCAGACCCCTCACCTGCTTTGCTGCCCTTCTGTGGACATACTTCATGGCCTCAGTGTCTTCCTTGCAGGAAGGGGCCCAGAACACAGTACTCGAGGTGCAGCCACACCAGGGTTGAGTACAAGGGGACAATCACCTCTCCACTCCTGCTGGCTGCACTATTTCTGATACAAGGCCAGATGCCACTAGCCTTCTTGGCTACCTGGGCACACTGCTAGAAGTATTTAGTTTTAACAGTACTAAAATACTGAACTGTAATATTCATTCAAAATGAATCCTCCAAGAATGAGTTATTTTTTATGAAAATGAGATTAGCTTTTGCAACAAGACACATTGGCACAAACTCCATATTGCATTAATTACAAATTTTTGGGCAATTCTTTTAGAAATCACCTTCCATTTTAAGGATAACGTGTCTAAGGAATGCGTTCAAGGGCATCTGAAGCGAGAATTGCCTGCAGATCTGCATTCACTAATTTGTAGGGCCAGTAAAAAGTCTCTGCATTAGCAACCATATACTTCATGCTAACAATGAGAAACAAATAGTTTAATCTGAAGAACACTGAACTGAGGGACTACACTGTCAAGCACAAAAGAGTGGAAAATGGAATGGAGCAACCAGAAACAAAAGTCTCAGATGACAGCCTGGCATTTGATGCTTCAGATCTTTTAGAAATTGTGATTGACACAACTTGAAAATGCTTAGAAAATCAAGCTGAGGCTAAAATTACTAATAGTGTTACGAATTTTGGCTGATAAAGACATTTTGATCTTGCGATATCCATTGAACCATTTGTCTGTCCTTTTTCTAACAAAAAATGTCAAATGTGCTCAGCACAAAGTAATGAGACACAGTTCTCACAACGAAGTCTGAGGAAAGGGGAATAAAGAAGTCACCATAATGAATGTGACATAGTGTGAGGGCTGAGCATGACAAGATCCTAACAAAGCTAAAGCAAAGGAGGACACAATATAAACACAATCTAGTTGTTTTTGGAGAAGAGCCCAGTGATGCAGACGAGGAGAAAGGAATATGTCTCAGCAAAAAAAGGAGTCTATGTCCAAGGTCATCACAGCTGCAAGCCTGTTTTTCAACTAAGCCCCAAGAAATACCTAATGATGATACAATATGGCTATAATAAATCTGCTGTATATGTCATATATGGAGATCTCATAGGAACAAATATGTAAAAAAATTCAAATGCTTTAATAAGCTTTGCTACACAACTGTAGTTTATATGTGATTTTTGCAATGGACTATATGTGGTAATGCCAAACAAACTAAAGTGACAAAGAACTTATTTTTTACTTTTTTAAAAGAAATCTATATTATTTAATATATGTCTCTGTATTGTAACATTAGACTAATAATCAGTAGTCTTTTATTTCATTACAAAAATGAGTTATTTCACTATTTTATGATGTGGGCAATAAAGCATCACTTCTACAGATGAAAACCCCGAAGCAACAGAGATGACCAACACCAAATGTGAGAGTCCTGAACCAGAGTTATAATTAACAGAGTGCTGCCTTCTAGGCCTCTTTCCTCAGGCCTTTCAGGCATGTTCTTTTCAGTTGTGGTGCACAGAAATGAAGACTTTGAATTCTATGTCTGTATTATTTTATTGTATTATTTTGTCATCCTGATTCAAACACTGGAAAATCTTACCTAGAATGTCGTAAGCAGTATTTAGTAGTACTCTTACTTAAATGGGAGACTTCTTCCCTCTGTAGCTGATGGAAGATTTTGATTAAAATACAAAAGAAAAATTGGTACACTACAAAATGAAGCTTTACTTTTCTCGCAGATATAATCCTGTTGTTAAATTCAGGTCCAGGTATCAAATCTGGTACAGCTAGTGCTAAGATCTCCTGTGTATTTTGCTTTGAAAATTTTATAAAAGCACCAGTTCAAATTAAGTTGTAACAACTTTCATCATCAAACATCACAACAGCAAGGATACAGAGACACCTGGAAACCCACATTTACATGTCAAGACCAAACAGCAGAGTACATGATCTACCTCTTAGGAGGAAGATTAGGATAGTTGTTCAAATTATGTGACAGAAATATCTTTTTTATTTACAAAATACAGAGCTACCCGCCTTAAATCCCAAGCTGATAATATTAATTACCATCTGAACTGAGCTGCTCGAACAAATAAGAAGGTATGTTCTCTGTGCATTTTTCACCTATTTGAAGTCAGAAACAGCAACATGCACCACTTCACAGTCAGGCAAACAAATGAAGGAGAAAAGACTCTAGGACAAAGCAGCATGACATGCAGAACTGAAGCCTGCTCCATTCTCCACACGCTACTTCTTTCATCAATGATAAGATACTAATAAAAAGGTTAAACACAGCAACTTATCTCTGTGTGGCTAAAACAATACCTGGTAAATAAAAGAGAAGAAAGAGAAAGGAATGTGATTTAGGCCTACCTTTTGAGACTGTACACCACAATGAATGATCAGTAAACTTATGCTGCCTTCAGTATTGATGAAGGGCTGTGAAAAGCCAGAAGATGCTGCCCTCTCAGCTTGTTGTCAAAGGAACTTTAGCAGATGCTGTCTGAGATTGCAGTGACACCCACTGCACAGACACTGCACAGCCACAACCAGGTAACAGATCCCCATCACCAGCAGCGTTAGCTCAGTGAGCTCACAGTATCATCCAAAGCATTTTTGTATTTTTTTCTTCATAGCCTGCTTTTGATATCATTAGCTAAGATTGTTTAAAGCAACCTAGTATGCAGTAATTTCCTTTCTTGGCAGGGTGAATAAATAAATAAACTCTATTTACAATACAATCCCTGGTGAAACACAGGGAGCTTTTTGCACTTCTATTTCAATCAGAACCCTGTGATGTAGTCTTTCAATTCTGCAATGCTTTACACTGATGTGGTATCTCACGTTTGTTCTTAGAAGGAAGGAAGTAAACAGAAGAAAGAAGGAAGGAAGAAAAAAAAGGAAAGGAAGGAAGAAAACAGAGAAAGGGAAAGACACACCCTCAACTGCTATCACCTCAATCTAACAAGTATTTTATATGAGAACTCACTATTACCATTGCTACTGGGCAGGCATACATGTGACATGTTTTAGCAACTGTAGCTGACTTTTCCACTTTCACATATTTCCACTTTGCTCAAAGACAATAAAGTCATTCAGATAAGGAAAAACAGTAAGAAAGGGGCTATACTGCTCTCCAATGGAACACCCTCTGCAAAATAAATAGGTGCTTCCTTGACTTTTGACTCCCACCCCCCCCACAAAAAATAGGACTGACCCTGGGAAATATTCAAACATGACGTAAGTATACCGGGCTCATCCTTATTCTGTCCCATATTCTTTCACATGGAAAGTACAAAAGTTCAGAACAGAGTCCATCCTAAATCTCAAACAAAGGAGTTAACTCCTAGCTTTTATGTCAGAATGGATTTTGTCTCATGTTTTACACCAGAGGGAGACACTATGCCAAATTTAAATTAAGAACAAAAGTCCCAGTAATGGTGCATCACTTGTGGTTTTGGCAGCGGTAAAAAAAAAAACCGATAGCCTCAAAGAAAACATACCTTTTATGAAAACCAAATATAGACCACAATTGGCGTACAGAAAACTGCATGGACAAATAAAACTGCTGGATAAACAAATCAAAATTACACAGGAAGCTGACACCCATTCTTTTCAGTGGAAAACCAAAGATAAGAATGAGTCATATATTTTATATTTTTGGACAAGACGAACTTCCATCTGTCTGGCAGTATATGATTTATGTTTTCAAAGTCTAATATTTCCAATATTATTCCTAAATAACCCACCAAATAATCAGGAACATGAATCATTTAAAATAGTTGATGTCATGGAATAGCTGACTGCTTTGCAAATAGCAGGGAAATGGCTGTCCTTGAGCTGTAGTATGTGTTTTAGATCAAATAATTAGAGTATATAGAGAAAGTGGGAAGAAGCGAGAGTCAAGAGGACCCAGGGAGCGGAAGAACAGGAAAGAGAGGGAGGGAGAGGGAGGAAGAAAAGGAGAGGGAAAAAGGGAGAGGGATAAAGAGAGGGAAGAGAAGGAGGCAAGAAAGGGAGGAAGAAAGAGGGAGGAAGGAAGCCCTGAGGACAGTAGATGCTGAGTTTCTTCTTAGGAGGGTAATAACGGTTCTGAAAGGAATTGCATTTTCCAGAGTTGTTTTTCTTCCTAGTTTATTTTGCATACAAGTTACCATTTCTAAATACTGGTACTCATTTACCATCATCAAATATAATCAAACATTGAATTCAGAAATAATAAGAAAGTCAATACTATGAGCCAGGTCAGGAGAAGTGAAACAGTCCAGCACCAACTCACCCAAACTCACTGAGAGTTTTTATACCTCAGACAACCCCATCACATTTTGCAGTAGTTTGCTTTTATGTATCCCCAACACCTCCTGTTATCTCCCTGTTGTCTCCCTCATCCCTTTGCCAGAGGCTATCACACCTGTAGAACAGAAACAAATTGCAGGGGTATCTTGGCTACTCTAGTTCACAGGTCACTGCAGCAGCTGAATCATAAGTGAAAGGGGGCAAAGCATGGCAATGGATTGTGACAGAAGCACAGCATTTTTTCACAGCTCTGCTATATACTCAGCAATGCCCTTAGGGACAGAAGCATATTACATCCCTTGGAGTTGTAAGAGGGCAATAAATATTGCTTCCACAAATAAATCCTCATGAGTCATCTCCTACATGTCTAGTAATGTCACTTTTCCTTTCAAGAGATGATTCTTGATCCTTCCTTCCTTGCACAGGAAAAAAAGAAAACCTATGCAGATTACTTGGAAATTCTGTCACATTAAAGAGTATGTTGCACATGTTCTAATGGGAGAATCACCACTTTAAAAACTTAGCTGATGTTTCTCTTTAAAAGAATACAAGAATTAGATTATATCTCAACTGCATTTACATTTCCTATGTTCTCCTCTACTTCAGTAACCTCAAGGCTACATAGAAGAGCCTACTAATGTGGAAGATTCTTCTCACTGAAGTACAATGTGCCTTAAAATATGTTCCTGTATATTTAAGTTAGGACTGACTTAAATAAACTTCTACTCATCTAGTAACATGTTGATGCTATGTTTCACTGAAACATGCTGAGAAGCCATGGTGATTCAGCAAAGGTATAAATAAAAGGAGGTGGGATTTATCTGTAAATAGAGCATACAGAGCCAAAGCAATTTCAACAATGTATTCTTTGAGACAGAAACAAATCATGTCTCCCCATTCATCATCACACAGAGAAATGATAGCTACATGTATTTTACTCTTGAGTAAATAAGAAAAGTGCAATTGCATAACATACAGAACTACAAAATGAAACAGAGCTACTTTACAAAACCCCTTATAACTTACTTGTGACAGAAGCTCTGTCACCTTTTAATAAGGGAAATACGATTCATAGTAGCTGAGACTGTCAGTCTCATCTGAACACATGAGTAATAGTATATTTTAGTAGGAAATGGGCTAAGTAAGATTTTTGTACTCTAAGAAGCAGAAATAAATGCAGCGATTCATAACATTTTTGTACACTGCGGTGAGCATTCATACATCAAAGTTCTCTATCACTGCTTTAGCAACAAAGCAGGACAGAAGAAATAAGCATCAGCTCCTGAAGAGTTTGGAAGAGCTTAGGAGGAGAAATAGACCAGAAGATTTTTAAAAAGCCTTGACATAAATGCTTGTTCTGCAGCTTCAGCAGTGGAAGAAGGAAAAAGAGAGTCAAAGTGTCTCATTTCCCTTTCATTCTCCAAATCCATCGGTACCATAATGATACCACAGTAGTCCCCTCAGTCCACAGAGAAACTGTCCATCCCATCTCCCACTCCAAGCAAGCGAATCCCACACAGCCAGCTCTTTCCACAGGCTCCTGTGCAGCCACTAAAATACCCCATGCACAGCCCATAAACATGATGGCCTCATCCCATTTCTGATCTACCCTGCTGATCTGAGGCACTTTGATCTGCATGTACCACACTGGACTGGCTGAGTGTGAGCCCAGGGCCATGCTGACCCCTAAAGCCCCATGCTGCTGTATCTGTCCTGGCTGCCTCCCTTCCTGCATCACTGAGAACTTCAGAAGCATTCCCTGTCAGGTTGCAGGGCCAGCACCAATTTACACACTGGAGAAGAAGGGACTTGGTGTAAGAAAATCTCCCAGCCAAATACAACCACCTCCCCAGTAAATAAATGATAGCAAATGAAATAAGCTAACCAAACACAGATGACTAAATGCATTTTGTAGAAGACTATTTTATTATAAGCCAGAAACCATTTTCTGAAACATAAAATAACCACGGTGATCTGTATTTATCCATTCTTAGTTTAAGATTTGCTCATATTTTTGTGCTTTTGGGGAGGTTTTTTATTTTTTTCTTTTTGCAATATTTGAAGATCATGCCAAGAATTAAGATGGCATTACATTCATTAGCAATAGTGTAAAGATTTATTTTTAATAAACATAAAAAGAATGGAAGTACTGCATTTTTAAGGGTAGCGATAGCCACAGACAAGCTTCTTGAAGACAGTCTGCTCAGCCAGACCTGGGACAGGTGCAGACCTCACAGCAGGAGCACACGGTGGCTGCTCTTTCACAGGTATTAGCCTGAACATACATACTGACTGCACTTGGCTTTAAATAGGTAGCTTAGAACAATGAAAACTGGAGGTCAATTCATGCATCATGGTACATCAAATGACAGTGTTATAGTAACTCATTTTGCAAATGTTTGTGCCCAAAAGTATCCATTTGGATCAAAGCTGCAGGGCACAATGGAGACCACTCAGTTGTTCTCTGTCAGAGGTCTACAATTAATATTTATTGTAAAAATGGCTCAAATTTTTACACCAGGTATTACAAAAACTGAGCTCTCAATGAGCAATTAAGCATCCAAGCCCGGTGTCTTGGAAGACAGTTAACTTTGTGTTTTACCTGGATGTGTAGAATATCACCTAATCTCCTACATATCTATCAAAAAAGAAGAATATGCATAGAATTATTACTCAAGTCAATATCCAAATACAACTAGAAGCTTTCTCTCTCCACTGTCGGATGGCTCTATTCCAAGGGCAAATACAGAGCACATCTAAGATGAAAGGCAGATAGGACAATATACAATTTTATTAGCTAACTCACATAGCCAACACACAAAATGCATCTAAATACTTGTGGGAACTCTCCCACTTCCTCCTCTGGAATCTGCTCCATTTTGAAATTTTACACCCATTTCCGTAGTACAGTCATTCCATTCTACTCATGGGACCTGTGAATTTTGAGTTACTGCTATAAAATAGGAAAACATTAGTGGAAGAAAGAGGCCAATCTTTCTGATAGTGCAACCTTAACATCAGTTGTCTTCCTCAAGGCTGCTAACTACTCTGGACACTTGTATTTATATTCTGAAACAAGAAAATTGATGCCTAAAGCCAGAAGAGGATATCAGACAGAAGGAACCTCTTCTTGCTCTCTTCTCTATTAAGTCCCAGGTAGCTTTAATACTCTTTTGAAGATTATTTTCTTACGTACTTGCTCATGAATTACAGAAGTGTAAACTCAGGGTAAGGATTAATCCTACTAAGGTCAATAGCCTAGGAAAAAGAGTCTTTACTGCTGCTATCACATTTTTACCTTTGTGCCAGCAACCTGGTGGGGGTCAGGTACAGTGTACGCATAAAATGCGTTTCTCTCTGAACTAGAGTTTGAAAATGTAATTTACATAACATTTTACAGTTTGATATTATAAATCTTTTTCAATCTTACAGTTCAAAGTGCAGCTGATGACAGCTACTTTTAGCAATGGGTATAAAACTCAAACAATTCTATGAGAGAAAAGCAGATGTGAGACATTCAGTATCAATCACTGAATCCCCTTTTACAAAATAATGTACTGAAATAGTTTTTTTGTGTTATCATTAGGAAAGGAAAATGATGCCTATATAGACACAAGCACTCCAGCAACTGTAGCAGCAGGCTGTCAACAGAAGGGTAGATACCACTTAGGGTCTCAAGGGTGTCAGAAAGCCGGAAAGGCCTCAGGTCTTATGGCAAACTCATTCAGAATACACAGCTGAGTTCATATTTAACAAAGGAAAAAAGGTCAATAGCAAAAAGAATTGGGGAAGAAGTCAGTCTTTCTTACCATTCCTATGCAGACTACCAAGCCAAGGAGTGACAGTACATACTCCTGCAATATTTTGCTAACTTTTTACAGGTTCTTTTATTTTTTGAGATGTACAGAGAAGAAGCACTTTGTTCTTCAGGCTGATTGCTTCAGGGATGACAGAACTAAAATTTCACTCTCAAGCCTACACTGACCATTTAAACAGAGGTAGGAGAATGGAGGAAGAATATAATGGGCAGCCTACCGTGTCCAAGTCATCTTGTGTAATATAGTATGCATATATATATCCATCATCACATTTGGCTTGTAAACTCATTGCCAATTTTCTCAGTTTTTCATCAGCTCCTCCCACTGGGATCTAGACAGTGCAGTAAGAGTTAACAGATGCAGCTGATTTTAGCATGTTTATATTCTTCCAAAGATAGGATTGCTGGTGTTTGTTTCTGTTTAAATAAGACAACTATATATTTTTATAAAGGTGGATAAGGTGGAAACCACATTCTTGTCTTGTCAGCCTTGGGGGAGACTCTTAAAAATACAGGCACACACCGACATACTTCTAGAACTGCAGAGAAAGGCAGCATAGCCGCTTCTTCCACTCTCCTTTGAATTGTCAGTACTCTGTGTCAGTCTTGACATTTACCAGATGGACTCAGATTTGTCTCACGCACATGTGTAAGCAGAGGCAGGCTTCAGCTAAACCAATATTTTTTCTTTCAAAATATTGGCATTAACACCTTAGTTTTAAGTACAAGGTACGTGAATATAAGCATGAACTAAAAAGAGAAATTTGAAGTTTCTCTGCAGCCAAGCAACACCACTAGAGCTTTCTTGTGTGCTCCGAGATACACAGTGATTTGTAATATTTAAAGACTTCATTTAAAAGCCTTTAATCAAAAAGCAGTTGCAATAAAGATGACAGAATTGATGGTGTTAACAGGTATATGACTAGCTTTTTAACAATCCTTTCAAGCTATGACCAGAATTAGCTATTACCTCCACTTAAACTTTACATCTATTTTGTGCTGAGATAAAAAAAAGGGGGGGGGGGGAATGGGAGGTCCAAGAAAACACTCAAACAGTTATTAGTCTTATGGCTTTCTTGCTACATACTTAACAGTTATTTCAACAACAAAAAATTTGCTTGATGTCTTGTGTATTTCACTCGTATGTAAATGAAACATCCGCTGTTTGGCACCATAATATTTCTTCCAATAATATTTTAAGTGAGACTCCTGAAATATCTTACTGAATTAATTTTACTTTCTACAGCTACTGTATGATTCAAGAAAAGCACACTACTCTATTCTGTCCGGTACACGTATTGGTGCACGTAAAGATTGCTCCTTTGTTTAAAGCTACAGAATTAAGAATCTTACCAAACTGAAGTTTTTACATGAGAAATATCAGAATAAGTCTGAATATTTTGGTTAATAGTCTGATTTTAAGGGAGTTAAAAAATCAGTACTTTCTGTTTGTAACTGGATATCATCAACCATCTGAAAATCAAACAATACATTTTTAATGAGGAAAGGAAACTGAATACAGCTTTTTTTTGTAAAAATTATCTCTGTTATTGTCAACAGTTATCACATAAAAATATTTTTTTCAGTTCTTCACCTAATTTCACTTGTTTTTCCATATTTGAATCAGCATCCAAAAAAAAAAAAAAAAGGAAATAGATCTAAGAAATCAGGATGTCGGAGTGACATTTTTTTTTAGTATAACTATTGGTGGTGGAGTAGAAAAGGATGTAATGCAAGTAATGAGTAATACTTGCATTAATCTGCATTAATGATGCAGAACCATGTATAAAGCTGTTGCTAAAACTCCCTTTTTCAATCATATCAGACTCTAAATCTCTTTGCTAGTACCGTGAACTTCTAGTAATGAAATGGTTCCTTAACATAAAGCTAACACTTAGAGAACTTCACTGAGGACATTATCTATTTCCATTTGATTTAAAATTTACTTCTCTATAATAAACATAAAATCAAGAAAAAGACAAGACAGGTATTTATTTGTGCTGCTAAAAACAGAAAGAAAAAAGTCACATTTTGTATGGTTCGTCAACTGTGTCAATTGCTCACTAATTTGTTGTTGCTGGGATTTGTTTCAGAAAGCCGCAGGGAACCTGAAATATATTTTAACAGAACTATTTAAAAGGGCAGTGATAGCTTCTGCAAAGTAATGACATTTCAAAGATGCATCAGTAAAGTAAGTACCCACAAAAACCACAGCAAATATACAAATCTCACCTTGCAGAAATATTGCCAGAGAGCTCTACAGAGGAAAAAAAAGAGACCTAAAAAAGCTGGCAGTGGTTCAAGGGACTTAGTGTTATTTTCTATTTTATGTGCTGCCACCTCATATCAAAAAACAATATGTTTTGAACATAAAATTGTTCTCTATCAAGTAAACAAAAAAACACACACCGAAATTCTGAAAACAAGACATAATAAATGTATGTGTGCGATATGAAATAAGGAAAAGGGATCCTACAATTAACTGTGGGAACTTTAAATAGTTAAATATAATATGCAATATATAGGAAACTAAGAAGTAAAAAAGGAACACCTTATGCTGTAAAAGTCTAATTTAAGCATGGCTAACTTCATCACTTCTTTCTTTTTGTCTAACCCATCTCTGCTTCTAGATCGCTGATCTCCACGCCTCTTACCAGTGGCTGGTAAGCAGGTCACTCCTTCCCACTCATAACAAGTCCCCACATCCAAACACTAGCAATCTCTTCTCGCACAGGTTTTTGTATTTTTACTTTTTTTCCACTTTCATTTGTCTACTCCTCCAGTATATCATTCCACATTTTTCACTCAGTCTGCTCTCTCATCTTATCTAGCCATTCTCCTTTGGCAGGGAAACAATGGAATGACTGCCAAGAATTCAGGAATTACGAGTTGTCTGGTCTTGGATAATACTTTATCCTACAAAACACTGAAATCCTGTTTCACCCACCCAGACTGAAAAATACACAGTCACTCTGGCACAGAGTTCACGTGCAGCCTGAACATATGCAGGTTTTACAGAGAACATGTACCAGCCAAAAATAGTCTACAGAAATCATTACTGAACATGCCTGACCTCTGAAAATCTTTAAAGGTTTATTAATCTGCCAGACTTGGACAGATTTTTGGTAGGACAAAAATTTCATGTTTGACACATGGCTATCATATTTTAAATTCCTTAAAATGAAACAACATTAGGGTTATTTTAACATCCAAAACAATATGATTTTCCCTCATTTCTCAACTGTAACTTTTAAGAAACATCCTAAGCTAGAATTTGGCTAAATTATACCTCAATAGTGTTTAACTGTTTCTTGAGTATCTGGATGCCTGGTGGCTTGATAACATGTAAAGCTACCTGCCTCACTGCTCTAATGAGGAGTATTCTGCCTTCAGTGTCTTGTCAATTTTTCCTTTTTCCCCCTACTCATTTAAAGTTCAAAAGAGAAGATATGCTGTCCGCAGCAGGAAACATGTTGAACCAGCTATTAGATTCTAAGTAGGAATGTAAAGATGTTATACTAGTTTCACACATTCGTTTATCAATATCTGTCTAGCAGCAACAGCTGTAAGGGAAGAGCACAAACATCAACAGTTTAAAAAGCTGAAATCTCACTATTTCAGTATACATATATATGTATAGATATAATTCACATCAAACAAACTTGGAAACGAAGGCCTTGTATTTTGGTGTATTTAAAATACATACGCCTTTCAGACTATTGCTAGTAAAAATGACAAGTGAGATACTCTTTTAAACAGAAACCCAACAACAGATGAAAACCTAACAACAACAACAACCACAGGTGAAGGACATCTTAGTGGTTCTTGAATCCCAAAAGACTTCACATTTGAATGTATTGGTGTACTGAAAGTTTAATCATTCTGTATTTACAAAGAGTATTTAAAAACAGTTCCACTTTCCCAAATTTTTATGTGAAGAAATACCTTGTGATGAATATCTAAATAGGCAAGCAGAAAACAGGAAACTGAAAGGTGCTGTATTTCAACACTAAGTCAGAAATCAAGCTATTCAAAAATTAAATTGAACTGACTAAACATGCTGAGACTGACATGAGGAGGAGATATTGCATGAAATTACCGAGCTAAGAAATGCATGGATTTTATTCTGGTGGTTATCAGATTCATAGAGCTTTCATGATGAAGAATCATTTACTGGTGAATGAAGGGAAATGAAAAAGACATGTCCTGTACATTTGTTCCAATGGCCTACATTTGTTTTAAAATCTTACTGAATCACCAAATCATTGAAGGGTCCTCTGTTGATCATCTGTTCTATTTCCCTGCCCAAAGCAGGATGACTTACAGCAAAGTTGTTCAGGGCCGTGTGCAGCTGGATTTTGAAGATCTCTGAGGATGAAGACTCCAAAACCTCTTTGGACAACCTGTTCTATTGCTGGATGCTCACACTATAAAATGTTACTTTATATTTATATGGAGTTAAAAGAAGTGTAACTGATGCAATTTATCGTGGTTATTGACTGTGTTTTGGACATCTTCATATCTACCAGAAGCAAAGACTCTTAAAATAGCAGAATTTCAGACAATTATTGGACAACGCCAAAAGCCACTGTTGTTATATACTCACATAGGATATGTGCACATACAATTAACAGCAAATGATCTTTTGGACTCGGATCATACCAATAAAAATGAAGATTTTCTGAATAAATTTTATTCTGTTTAATGGATTTTCTTTTTGGCAGCAAAAAAATCCAGTAGCTCCTCATTGGCAGTAGTTTTTCCTATGACTAGAATTGATGTAGCAGTCTAGTGAACTTCCAAGGTTTCATTCCTTTCATTCCAGCCTTTGTAGAAGTGAACTTAAAATTTTACATAACAGTAAAAACCAAACAAACAACAACAACAAAAAATGGTAAGACTGAATTTTAAACAAACAAACAAAATATCATGTGAATTTAGTGCAGGAATTGAATTTTAACTGAATGCTGCGTATAAATAAAACAAGAGGGGGACATTTCATTAACATCCAGGGGATATACCGTGGCTAAACTTCATCTTTCCTTATCCAAAGGCAAAGTAATTGCTCCATAATCAACTCTGAGGCCACATTTTCAGTTCAGTTTTTTGCTGCCTGTAGACTGTAATAGTGGCTGTTACCGCTCAGTAGGCAAACCGTATCAACATATTCTTGTTAACAACTAGGCATGTCTGTAATTTTTCCCAGCATGCTGGCTAAATCAAAGCCAGCACGGACCCACAGGTTGCCATACTCCTATGGATGCAGATGTTCCTTTCAGAATAAACCATGCTCAGTTCAGAAAATTCTGTGTGCAGGGAAAGCTGATGAAAACATTTTCTCTACTAAAGCTTTAACATCTGAAAATATAGTTTTATTTAAGTCAAAATTTTAAGGATGATATAATTGTTGCTGAAAATATTTGATTTTATGAGAAATGCATTTGATTTATGAGAAATGCAGCTTCGTTTCACACTTTCAGTTAAAATGCAAAATCATTGTATGGAAGGTAAATTCAAAATAACTAATTATATTCTTAATGAAAAATGAGGCAAGCTGTGTTTTAAAAAATAGTAAAACAAAATCCAAGATTATTTGAATGAAAAAAAATTCAAGTATTCTCTCCAGGACAAAGAAACTCAACCCTACAGTTAAGTACTAAGGTGTAAAAGCTATGAAGAGCACCATGTAAAACTGAAGTGAGAAAATAATTTCGAGAACCCTCCCAACATGATCTGAACGTTAGATTAGCGAAAGTTGCTGCCTGGAAGTGTCCTTGAAACAGTCCTTGACTGTTTCTTGACCTGTGATCCACCAGATTTTGCTAGATGCAGTGTTTCCTGGACCCAGTTCTAAGGTATCACACTCCTCTCCATGTAGCACATTGGATGTGCGTCTGTCAGGCAACCCAACACAAAGTCCTCTCCTCTGATAAAAGAACATCAGCCAGGGACCTGAAACCACTTTTATGTCCAAAAGAGAAACTGGTTCCAAAAGAGAGACCTGCCTGGTTAGCTGCGTGAAAAGACAATGTGATTGGAAAAAAAGTTGGGGTACCAGAACCAGAAGCATCCTGCTCAGAACCTGCCCCCTGCCAATGCTGGTGGGCAGTGAGATGGACCCAATCTGCAAGTCAGGACAGCAGTGTCTCTTGCCGATTTGGCAGTTAGGCTGCTGCGGGACTGAAGACATTATTGTTCTCTTACCATTTGTCTGCTGCATTTTACTGGGATTTTTTGTGCTTTTTTTTCTTTTTGATTCTGATTCTAGAGATAAAATTGAGCTACAGTTTTCTCTTCATGCAATAATACTCTGTCTGGGACAAGTAGCACTGATCAACTGGAGCTTCCTGTGTCTGTAATACCAAATAATAAAAACTGTAAAAAGTGAAGGTTGAGACAGAAAAATCAGATGGATTTTAGCAAATCTCATAAATAGTGGCTTTGAATTCACTAGAAATAATCATTATAAAAATAAGGCAAAAGCTTCAGGGCAGCCTGTTAAACATAATGTGCTAATTAGAATTCACAGAGAAACGTAGCTGAAACCTGTTATAGCTGACAAACATTTCTAATTTCAAAGGAATGGGATGATATTCTGCCAGTAATGACAACGTATGTGGCTGCATACAAGAACAGTTTTGATAGTTATTTTATTTAAACCATATCCCTATAAAAATAAGTGTGGAAACAGCTTGGATACTCTTCAAAGAACTCAATAGGCTGCATAATAATATAAATTAAGGCCACTTCAACCAAACTGAAGGAGAGTATTTTCATTTTATTCCATTTCTGTAATTTTTGATGTAATTTGAGTACTGTTGGAGACTTAAAGTAAATCTCATTAAGTCTAATCAAAACCTAATGTAATGCATCATTAATATAAAATATGTATCAGATATTTAGTGTAATCAGCAAAAAGTTTGTTACAGTCTATCATATCAGACTCCTACATCTCCTCATGTAAATTCCATTAATTAGAGGTTTCTATTTATTTACAGCCCAATCACATATCAATTACATTAAAATATGTAATTAGCTAAAACAAAGTTACGTTCACATAGGTGAGGTCAAGAATTTGTTGTGAAATTTCCCTATTGAAAATCAACCTATTTTTTTATCTAAAAGCAATTGAAAATATATTTGCAGATAAATTATTCCCATGCCTGCATAATCTATCCTCTGACTCTCCCCAGACAGTAATAGTAGTGGCATCACTGAAACTGATAGAGTGACAAAACAAAACTGGCGTGAATCAAATTTTGTCTTGACATCTTGCAGTTTAAATTAGATGTATATACATGTTTCCAGCAATTTAGAAAAAACTAAATTACTACAAAAGGTGAGATGAAGACTTTCTATCTGTCAGGGTGCTCTGGTTGGACTCATCAAATAAATTTTGCAATGGAGAGGGATGGTCTACAGTCAAAGTGCTAGAGATGACTGGAGGTATCAACCTCAAATGGAATAGCTGTCACAGCAGTCAGTTAATGCATAACAGGAACCAAATGGTATCCTTTCAATTAAATCAGTACAAAATAGGCTCCTATATATTCCGTCAGAAAGTTCAGATGCTCAGGAGTCTAAAAACGTGGTTGTAGCTTCTCTATAATTTTTATGAGAATTTACAGCAGAGTTCTTATTTTACTGATCTTATCTTTGGTAAACCATGCATAAAAATCATGTTCTCCTCACCATGTTTCTCAGTCAGATATTTCTTAACACAAGATATGTATGCAGAGGTCACATCACAAAGATTTCATCCCATCTGACTATCTACATTGGTTCCTACCACACTTTGGAATTGTCAAAGAAATAACATCACAGATTTAAAAGAAATGTAAATAAAATATGTTTTGCAATATAATATTTATTTGTTTAAAACCAAGTTTTCCCTGATTTGCTGGTTTGTTCATCTTGGTCTTGCAGACATTTATGAAATGGCTGTGATTCAGCATTGCAACAGACATATACCTTATGTCTTATCTCTGAATTTATTGAATTTATTGTCTAAGAGAAAGCTGACATTTTTTCTTTTAATAAAGCAGTTTAAAGCCCTAAACCATTTGGTTTATCACATTTATAAGCCTCAGTATTTTCATGTGACCATACAAATTGGGGATAAAACCTTCTCTTCTTTTTGTAATTACATAAAAATGAATATTACCAGTTTATAGTACAGAGAATTACTTTAGTTCCTGGCAGACATCTTTTTACTTCTAAATGGTTTGGCTCAGTTTTCTAAGCAGTGGCTTGCAACAGCAAGTCCATGAAACTCAGGGGAACTCTGCCTTACTTCTGAAGGGCCTTGAAGTGGCAACAAAGTAAGATAAACATATTGCACAGAGGTTTGTATCACCACAGAAAAGAATCAAGTGTTTCAAAATGCAAGATTAAAACCAGCATTCTAAAGCTGTTCTATAAAACACCATAAATACTTGTTAAAGTTATATCTTATGAATAGCCATAACTTTATTCTCCCTAAACTTCGTACTATTTTCTTACAGATATTCTGCTTTATAGGGATTGAACTAGGTCCTGTAAAACAAAAGTTGTTTGGTATAACTGTGCCTTGTCAGGATGTAAACAAGCTGAGGCCTCCAGGAACATGTTATTTCATTCTCAGCAGAATTGGCACAATGGCTGTTAACAAAAATACTTGAATTGAATATAACCATGTCAGCAAATATGAGATATTCAAACCATATGTTCTGAGCTTGGTTAATGATATACCCTGAGGTATATTAACAAAAGCTAATGGAAAAATGAATGTCATCTCAAAACTCATCAATAATTTGTACTTAAAAAAAAAAATCTTTTCCTGACAATGGCAGCTTTTATTTCCATTATTAAAATATTCATATTTTTTTTTCTGTACTGTAATACAGTTCCTTTCCCTTTTAGTAAGGAAAGAAACATTGCTCTTTATACTCTCTTATTCAACTCTTGATCAAGGCAAGGTTGTGATGCTTCCATGACGACAGATCACATTCATTAACCTGCTCATCAATTTTAAATATACAATACAGAGAAATGTTTTTTCAAGATCTGTCATGTGTCGATACATTCACACTCACCTTAACATAAGATATATTTATTTATTTATTTTAAAGTTCATGACGTTTATCTCCATGCTTGCTATTGTGATATTATAACTGCAGAGTAAAACTTTCCTATATTTTTTATTCATTATGATGATTTGATTAATTAATTTGATTAATTAGGATAATTATTATAGAATGGCTGCAGCTCTACAGAAGTGTTTCTGCCCTTTTTCTGCCTCATTGTGGATGACTCTGGTAAAAATTATTTTTTTAATTATTCGTTTGCAATGCCTAATTTCTACTACAGCCTTTGATTACCACTAAAATGATAGTTGCTGTCTTGAATTTACACTTTCTCTTACAACTAGCATGCATACACAGAAAACATGGAAAGCTGAAGGTGACTGACAAATGACATGAAATACAGTCATTCCATATCCTTCCTCAAACATACTGACCCACAGACAGTGACAAAGTCATCATCAGTCACTAGGTTATAGAAAAATCATGTGAGTTCATTAGAGAAGAGGCTACCAGATTCTAAGCTGTATTTTCAGCTGAAAGGTTATGTTATTTGAGACATCTAAACTAAGACAACACTTAGAGATGCTTTCAGGGCACACTTTCAGTTGCTTCTAGATTTCTGTCATTCACTCAGGGAAATATAAACAACATAAAGGAGAAAAAATATCTAATGCAAACAAAGTGCCAATAAACTCACACCTACCTGTAGCACTAGACATTAGAAAGTATTATGTTTTTCAGGAAACCAGCATATTTTAAAAAATGAACAACAGTTAAAATGCAAACATACAGAACACGTACCATAACTGTCATATTTTCACTTCTATCATTATTCTTCACTGCCACTAATCCCATAATGTTCTGAGAAACTCATATAAGACTGTAAAACACAACATAATGGTATAGAGGGTTTTTAAGGTAAATTGGCTTTTTAAAAGTTGGAAAAATTGCATGCAATAGCTATTTCTATGTGTGGGTTTTTTCATTTTCATTTTGTGTCACATCCAAATACTGTTAGCAATACTCAGCTCAGACTGCTATATGTTGGCCAGCCTGGATGCATTCTGCAAAGCTTTTATGCCTATATTTAACACTAAAAATACTAACGGTTTCAATACCTTCAAAAATGCATATAATAAGGTCATAAAATGCTTTGTTATATTAGCTAATAATTTAAGAACACAGAGAGGAAAAAATTTACACATGATTTTTTAAAATTTCAACTAAACTACAAGGCAGTCTCTGACTTTTTTTTTATGGCAAACATCAGGAAAATGGTCAAAGGAAATTTCAGAGGCAGGACATTTGTGTTCACTGGCCATAAGAGTACATGGACACATTACATCCTAATCTAAAAAAAAAATAACCAAAACCAACAAACATCTGGGCAACAGTTTAGGCCAGTTGGGTGATAAATACAGCAATTATACTGCAGTCAGTTCTGGATTCTACTCTTTATATACCTGCTGATTCTCAAGAGAATATGTTTCAAGAGGACAAGGGCCTCTCTCCAACCCTCGTTTCCTTCCTGTCAGGGCTTACCTAGACAAGCACAAGTGCCTTCAGTCACTCAAAAAGATTCCTCAAAACAAATATGGTCAAGTCTGTGGGTAAATGACTCATCCCTGAAGTAGAGAGGTCTAGAATTTAGATGTATTTGCATAGCAATGAAATTAGGTCTCCTGCAACAGAGGATTATTCTTAATTAACTAGGCCACCAGCAATGCTGAAACTGATAGCACTCTCTTCTTCCAGTGCAGCTGTGCATCGCGTCTGTGCAGTCAAAAACTCTGTGATCAGCTGAAGGCAGATGAAATAAAACCTAACCTAGTGACGAAGACACTCAACTATGAGAACAGACCCACTGTTGCTGACCCAGCTCCCTGGAAAGTGCATGTATTTTACATTAGGTTTTCATCAGGAGATAACAGAAAAAAAGATAACATAAAAAGGGCCCAGAGAGCAAAGGCCAGCAATCCTGCACCTCTCTTCTGAGTGTCCTATCTTCACGGCATTGTTCATACTCTTTCTTATCTATACTGCAGTTTCTCCTGCTGGGATTTGGATGAGTGTAAGACGCAATTGAACCACTAGTACTGGCTATCCTCAGCTTCGCGTTTAAACTGTTAAGAAGCAATAATACTCAGACACTGATAACATACTTCAGTGGGAAGAACTCTGACAACTTCTAGGCTCTTCAGAAGCAGTCTCATTGGGAAAATCAGTGTTATCTGGATACCAGAGCTTTCCTTCCAAACCAGAATAACCCCAGGAAGCTGAGTTTGCTGCCATACAAGTTTTTGACAGATGATGCTTACTTAGAAATATCCAGCGTTCCAATAATTTTACTTGGCTTTATAGTAATTATTGTGAAAAAAAACAATTATTCAAAAAATAAAGGAGTTTCCAGAAATGGTAATTATGCTGATTTTAAATTTTGTTGTGGAGTACAAAGTAGCGCAGCATTATAAAAGTACTTTGGTTATTTCATAAGCCATTTGATTTGGAAATCATCTAACCAGTATAGTAGTGCAATATTCATGCCAGAACAGAAAATCTAAATAAGAATGAAGCCAAGATATTTCAAATAAGATGGAAATAGCTGCCAGAAATATCCACATCAATACAAAACAAAATTCCACTAAGCCTACACTTATCCATTCATTCTGAATTAGGACAGGGGAGGAAATAGAGCAGGGTGGGAGGGCAGGACAGTGCACAGGCAGGAGCAAAGCACACTGGCATGGGGTAGCACTGGAATGCAGTACTAATGGCCCTGAAAAATAAGTAATTAAGGTTTAGGGGTAACACAAACAACTGATGACTCTTATTGGAACCACTACTCAAAGATTTTAAGGGAATGTATCAGTTTCATTTGTAGCTTGGCCTAATGCTTCAAATATGTATTAGCTGCAACAGGGTGGTCGAAACAGTAAACCTGCTTGTAGCTTAACTGATGACCTTACTTTGCGATCCCCCCTTCTTGCAACATTTTGTTATGAGTCACTTCTGTTTAGCTATCTCAGTGCTTACATTGTTATGAATATTTACTGTGTGGAAATGTATTCTGTAATACCATAAAAATTCGTGGATAAGGGAAAGGAAGAGAATGGTATGGAAAAAATCAGGATTCCATTGAAAAATAAGGTGGTGTTCTTTCACTTCCTCAGGACTAACTGTTCCTTCTCCACATTTTATGTTAAAGATATTTTCACTGGAGTTTTACATGACTCAATGATGGTGAATTCTCAGTTCCCTGGTGTTTACCTATCTTGTTTTTCCTTCTTTCACCCTATCACTGTCAACCTTTTCCTAGGACAACAGAAAATAACTCCATTCTCTTCTTGGTGTTTATACTCTTCATCAGTGTCAGCATTTAGGACAGTTTTTGAGTTGAACAAACAGGATTATGGACATATGTACAATTCCAGAAAAAGAAATCTGGCAACATTTTAATAATCCATGTGGAAGCTCATTTGCATACATTAGTATACATATAGACCTACTGAAAGAATCAAATAAAAGAATTTGGGGGGGAAATATATCTAACAATGATTTAAGAGAATAGGCATTTGACTTCCTTTTTTGTTAGGTGGGTACCATGTAGGTCCTTCCATTCAGTCTTATTACAGTATCACAGTAAATTACATCTTATAATTCCCATTATAGATTTCCACCATATCGTATTTTTCTCCCCAAGCACCTGAACTTGAAAACCATTCCATAACATCATTTCCCTGATGGTTCTAATTTCTATCTCTAATGTCGTTCAGGGTCATCTTAAGCAGTTCAGTTTTTTTTTTTTTTTTTTTTTTTGTGGCAGCATTGTCATTTGACTTTTCTTCCCTACTGCTCATTCCTCTCATCATATCCAATGCATTCATAACATTCATAAAAATGAATTATATCCCTTCTCAACTTCAGATTCACTTGGCTAAGCAGGCTTTCCTGTAATACCTAAGGTAAACGGATCTTTCGACTGACCATCCTAGTAATCCTGTATTTGTATGTCAATATGTTCACAGTCATTTTTCTACAATACGGAGGCCAGAACAGAGGATACAATTTTAGGTGAGATCCTACCAATAACTGTACATAGTGGCATGAAAACTTCCCTTCCCTGGATATACTTTGTCCAACACATCTATGATCGAATTTGGCTTTTCATTCCACTTAGAACTCATCATATTCATCTTGTGATCAACAAGTATCATTTTTTCTTCTGTGATTTTTAGATGAAGCATCACATATATTATAAGCAAGCTGATTTATAATATCTTCTCCACAATTTATTTTACTCTATAGACTTCAAAGATACTCTTTCATGATGTTCTGATCCTCTTTTGATGATGCATCTCAGCGTTGTGATCTACAAATGCCATTGGCAAAAACCTTGTTGTGCTGCAGTCATTAATGAGTGTTAAGCAAGATCCACCCCCAAAGTAATCCTAGAGCAAGTCCTCCAGCAACTTGCTTCCAGCCCTAGTTTAATATATCCTCATTCACGTTCTTTATAAATATTTCTAATCATGTTACAATTTTAAGTTTCTCTGCCTTAAAAAAATAGTTCCCAAGTTTGATATTATCAAATTAACATCTTTATCGGCAACATGGATAATAGGATTGAGTGCACTCTCAGCAAGTTTTCAGACGATGTCGAGCTCAGTGGGGCAGTTGACAAGCTGGAGGGAAGGGATGCCATCCAGAAGGACCTTGATGGGCTTGAGAGGTGGGCCTTCGCAAAGCTCATGAAGTTCAACAAGGCCAAGTGCAAGGTCCTGCCCCTGGGCTAGGGCAATCCTAAACATGAATACAGGCAGGATGACAAGTGGATCAAGACCAGCCCAGCAGAGATGGATTTGATGGCAATGGTGGATGAAAAGTTTGACATGAGCCAGCAAAATGCATCTGCAGCCCAGAAAGCCAATCATATCCTGGACTGCATCAAAATAAGCATGGCCAACAGGGCAAGAGAGGTGATTGTTCCCCTCTACTCCACTCTCATGAGAACTCACCGGCAGTACTGCATCTAGGTCTGGGGCCTCCAGCACAAGAAAGACATGGACCTGTTGGAGCAGGTCTAGACAAGGGCCAAGAGGATGATCAGATGGCTGGAGCACCTCTCCTATGAAGAAAGGCTGAGAAAGTTGAGGTTATTTAGCCTAGAGAACAGAAAGCTTGGGGGAGACCTTGGAGCAGCCTTTCAGTACCTAAGGGAAGCTTACAGGAAAGAGGGGGAAAGTCTCCATTAAGGAGAGTAGTGATGGAAAAAGAGGTAACAGTTTTAACTAAAAGAGGGTAGGTTTAGATTAGATATAGGGAGGAAATTCTTCATTATGAGGGTGATGAGGTACTGCTGCAGGTTGCCCAGAGAAGTTGTGGATGGCTCACCCCTGGAAGAGTTCAAGGCCAGGCTGAGTGGGGCTTTGGGCAACCTGATCTTATGGGAGGTGTCCCTACCCCATGGCAGTGGGTTGGAACTAGATGATCTCCAAGGCCAACTCAAGCCATTATATGATTCTATGTATTTTTGTCATCTACTATATTTTCTTTTGCAAGGAGCAAAACTGCCTTGTCAAGACAAGAAGTTATAAACTACCACATCACTTTCTATCTCATCATTAACTTACCTCCACATTTTTTTCTTCCAAAGTATACCATGAACCATCATAAAAAGTTTTGTAGCTCCTTGGATTATTTTTTCCTTTAAATATTTATAAAACACTTGCTACTCTTTCTTCCCCCCAGTGTCATCCACAACAGTCAAGTCATGACTTGATAGTCATTAAAACTCCTGCTCTATGGCTTCATATGAATGACTTCTTCTTTCCCCATCTAGTACCCTAGGATCAAAAAAACTAGTTCTCATTTACTAAGATTACAGTCCTTTTTGCCTCTTAGATATGGTAATTTCTGTTTTATGCAGTCATTCGAAATATTTAGTTACCTAGCCTGTGGCTCCACACTAATAGAATCACAGAGCCATAGAATCATTACAGTTGGGAAAGACCTCTACGATCGTCCAGTCCAACCATTTACCTACCACCAATTTTGCCCACTAAACCACGTCCCTAAGTACCACATCTAGCCTTTCCCTAAACAACTCTAGAGATGGTGACTCCACCATTTCCCTGGGCAACCCGTTCCACCACTCCTGAGAAGAAATTTTTCCTAATATCCAACCTGAATCTCCCCTGGCGCAAATTGTGGCCATTGCCTCCTGGCTTTGTTCTACCATTGTTAGTAACACTTCTCAAATTTGTAACTGGAGACATCTATACTGGCTGGCATTTTTCTCCCTATGAAATTTAAAGATACTACATTCTACATTAAAATTTCTATCTCGACATTATCTCAATTTAATCTCTTTCCTGAAAGTGATATTGATTCAAATAAAAATGCTTTATCTACACTCTTTGTTGTAATATGGAATATACTGAACACTTCACTATCTGTGCCACTATTATTAGTTCCTCAACCACGTATCTATTAGTGCAACAATACCCAGCTTGAAAGTGTACAGTAATTCACACCATTATTCACATTTAGGTAATAATCTTTGAGCTGTGTTTTGTGGAGCATGGCCAGTTCCAGGCCATGTTCACTATAGTCCTTTCATTATCTGTATCATTTACAAATGTTTGTTGTTTTTTTTTTCTATCTTTGCAACTTGCTGTCACACCTACTACTGATCTTTCATCTGATAGTTACGTTTCCACTAATTAAAAATAGCTAAGGAGACAGGATCAGTTCTTCTGCTCACTTTATTTGAAAGCTCTTCATTACAGAGCCAGTATTCTAGTCAATCCACAGTGAAGAGACACATTTCTGTGAATGAAGCGTAAGCTTACATAACTGGTAGTTGTGTGGATACCACACTCACTACCTATGTTTTAATTGACATTGCCTTGATAGTTTTATCTGAGCTACCTCAGATACAATCTAACCCTCCAATGTTGCATCTAATTCAGATGAAGCAAAACTAAATAGCCAGTTTCAGCAACTCATGCTTGCACTTGTCCAGCAAAATAGTTCTAGGTCTTATCATTAATTTGACTCCCAGTGCCCATTTCACAGAAAAAATCATAACAGCTCCTTCCACCAATTCATTTAATAAGAAAGACCTATTTTGCAAAGGCTTACTACACTGAAGTTAGTTGCAAATACATCTTTATGTGATACTGGGATCTGAATCAAACCTCATTTTGTCACCGAGTTTTGTGTTTGTAACATGGAAGAAAGAGTTGAAATAGAAACTAGTATGAACTTCTTTAACTTTTACAGGGTAAGAGGGAAATCATTCCCATTAAAGCAAATACCATTTAAATATAACATGAAAGTGAACCTAATTCCATATGTTTGCTTTGATGTGGTACATAAAAAATGTTAATGGCAAGTGTGTTGACTGTATATAAAAATATATTTACTGGCTACTCCTCTGAGAACAGGTTTTGGATGTGTATTTTTTTTTTCTGAAGTTGCTTTCCTATTTCAGAGGATTTCAAAATACAACCCTGAGTGATTGCTTCACCACCCCCCTGAGATGGGAAGACTATTTATGTGGTTTGGGAATTGACATGTTGCTGGTTTCTCCCCCTAACTTCTAGGTTTTAAATTGTTTGTATTTCATGGTAGTGCATCTCTTGGCTAACAATGCCTTGGATGAAGACTGTTTTGCATTTGATTGAAGAATACAACTGTACCTCCTGAGAAATGTACATCCGACCCAACTGTAGAATTTGAGAAGCAGACACATAATTGAATGGCATGTTAGAGAGAGAGGATGTGCTTCAGACTTTTCTATTCAATTGACTGAGGTTGTTTTACATTCTAGTTGGCTTAAAGCCTAAGGAACCTACACAAAGACTGAGGAGGGAAGTTCTCTATGACCACATCTTTGAAGTTGCGTTGCAGAAACTGAAGGGATTATTTCACCTATGATGGGCTTTGTAAGCTGACTTGAATACTGTTTTGCCTTACGATATTTACTTCAATTCTGTGTTCATGGAACAATGCTTAATTTTCTCACTGATTCAGTTTATAACCTCCTCAAGTACAGCAGCTCTGCCTGCATGGCCTAAAATGAACTGCTGAATATTGGGAGAGGCTTTTCATATAGTTACTTGTTCTGCTCCAATTACACACCAATCATTTTAAAGCTACTACTCTCTATATTTTTTCATCTTTTTTCTTCCATCTCATGCTTCATTCAGAATGTATATCTAGAAGCTTTAAAAGGTTATTCTAACAGAGACACACATAGCGTGGCTTTAAGGCACTTGCTCTTTCATTAGGATTCTATTTTGCATTTTAAAAAAATTTAAGCTGAGTTCACTTAGACAAATCTCAAGGGCAGAAGTTTTTTTCATTCTTTTGCAGCTAATAGGGTGTAAAAATCCTTTAGCTCATCATCCAGCACGCTGCCATCAGGGAATTGAGGAAAAAAAACAGTTTGCCTTTCTGAACTGGAAGCTGACATTCCCCAGGGAAAACATATTTTGGAAAAGATTTAAAAGAAGTAATTGCTGGCTGCCATGAGGACTTTGACAGCCTGCAGAGAGCATCACTTGAAGAGAAACAGCAGTTGCAGAAATATCTGAAGGGAAAGATTTGAGATTTGACATCATTTTCATGCATTTCTACTTGAACTTTCTCTTGTGTCATGTCAAAATGCAAGCTCTGCTATAACCTCCAGACTTCCCTTAAGCATCATCAGGCCTGAAGAAGATCATCTTCCGATTATCTTGAAGCTTGCGTATAATTCATGCATAAAATCTAAAATCCTATTTAGAACTCAAATCTCATTAAAGAGAACACCTCATAATGGAAAAGACAAAAGATCAAATTAAGCCTGCTGATAATAACAAACAAAAATAAGCAAAAAGCTGGAATAGCAAGATATATCATTTACATAAGGTAAAATACTGATGGTGTTCTCTGCACTAGGAAGGATGGAATTTTATTTTTCTACTGCAAGCTGTAATTAAACAGCAGCTCAATTTCAAAAACAGGTTCAAGTATTCTTGCACATATCAAATCATTCTTAGTTGACATTTTAAGCCAACAAAGCAGCATATGGTCATTTTCTTAGGTTTCAGACTGAGCTGCAGAGTGAGAGTAGCAAGACTTGAGCATCAAGAGAGGATTTTGAAGTCAAGGGAAGTGTACAAGGCTAGGTGTACTTCCATTTGGGAAAAGGTTATTGCACATTAATGCATTTAGAAGAGAGACTGAATTGTGACAGGGACTAAAGGGCACTGAAATTATGGGGCCTTGACAGGGCTCATAACTCATTTTTAGGGTCAATAACTCAAACTTCACTTCCCTTCATGTCATCAGATACCCATAACATCTGAGCACAGTTTTTCTAGACTATTTAACTGCTTGAAATTACTAGCTTCAAAAACATTATGTCACATCTCTGATTCTTCTGTAATGCGTACATTTCTCCCATCTAAACAACTCTGCGTATGTTTCTCAATTTTTAACTTTATTTATTTATTTTGGTAGCTTACTGTTTTTATTCATTGTGTTGCTTTTCATGGCCTAGTCAAATCGCAAAACTATTTTAAAGCAAAAATCTATTAGTTAAAATGATGTAGGACACTGCTTAAGACTTTACCAGACCATAAAATAAAAGTAATGTACGCCACCACAATGACTGGCTAAGAAATGAAGGCTACTTCCCCTGATACATTAACCTGTATGTAGACAGCAATTGTACTCATTTTCCTCAATAGATACATAGACGATGAAAGCACACTCCCAGTATTTTAAAGCTCATTTAAGCAACAGGCAATTCCGACAAAATCCAGAAGATGGCAGATGCCACATGCAGTACAAGGGACTCGTGTAAATGCACAAAGGCCACCTGCAAAATACTGGAAGTATTTAAGAAAAGTTAATGTGTCCTCATATATCATTCCAAGTTATGTAAAGTACTGAAGGAAAAATCTCAAAATAGTCAATGTGCAAAGCTGAAACACAAAACTAAAACACAAAACTAAAAGTTGCTGCAAACAATAGAAGCCATTTTCTTTATACAGTCTTAAAAAAGAATTGCCTTCAGTATAAATCACAATTCATTATATGCCTTCCTTATATTGGAGAATTATTTAAGTAAGAAAATATTTCAAAATATAATGCTTTCATAACTCATTTTCAGGGTTTTGTAAAATAAAATGTCACACATTACTTAAAACAAATAATAATAGTAATACTGAAATATCACTAGAATTATAAATGTATTTATTTTCAAGTATAAATTGGTATAAAGCTTTTCCTTTTTACTTTATGCACCTGGTTCTTTAAGTATAGACACTGACCCTCATGGAACATACCAAAATGTAACGTCTGTCACAATATTTTTCCATATGATGTGGAAACGTAATCATTCTTTAATAGCTGGCAATGTAAACTCTGCTAACATGTGCGGAAGTAACCGATGAAATTAGAAGGGGAAGGTCACGGGCAGTAACTGAATTGTCCAACCATGATTCATGACATCAACTGAGTTTTTAATGGCCTTGTGTGGTCAGGCTTCATAATTCTCAAATCCCACTTGAGTCTCCTTACCACCTGTGTCTATTCACAACTGAAAAGACAGGAGAAAGCCCCTCTTCCTAAATTTAAGAACGTTCCAAAAGCTTTTTTGAATGATGAACTTCTGGCAACATATCTAAGTATCAGTCTACCATAGATGATTTGGCAATGTTTCTTATTCTGAACTAATATAAGCACAATTATTATTGGGGTTAAAAATATATTACTAGTCACTACCTAGAGAACAACATTCCTACTTTTTAGTTCAGTTAAGGTACTTTTATTGTTTCTATTTGCACTAATAGAATTATTCTGATTTAACGTATGTTTCTGAGCCTGTTATCTATCACCATAACAAAACTGCTTGTTAAACTATGAATCTGCATAGCACAGATTACAAGTATGGTTTCTAATACTATCTTCATCAAGATTCTTCAAAGAGCTACTTTTATATTACAGATACAAATCTGTAGCTCTTAACCGGGCTTGAAATCAGAAATTATGTGCTACTCTAGAAGCTTACCTCTGGACCTGTTTATGAAATGAAATACTGCTGTGAGTACAGGTGATGAAAGCATAAAATGCATTCGACTTGCTTAAGTCTAAAGGATTTTGTAGGGGTGGTCTAAAAATAATGGTCTGAATCTTCTTTTTTCTTCCCTCTTTCTACTTCTAAACATGCTTCCAGACCTACATACATTTTTTTCTTTTTTTAAAGAAACAGCTCTTCTAGTTTCATGAACAGCGCTTTTGATGTTTCTTAGCTGCTACAGGCTAATAAAAGTCAAGTTTGAATAAAGCATGCTTTCTTCAGTGAAAAATACAATAATACTATCTCTTTGCTCAGCAAACAGAAGTCAGTGATGAAACTGATTTATTTTTTATAAGTAAGACTCCTTGTTTTCAAAATGACTGTAAATAATTAGCCCAGCAACAAAGTAGTGTAGTGTCTTCAGGGGAACTGACATTTCATAAACATCAAGTATGGCATACAGAAACAATTTTTTTGAACAAATAAGAGTAGTCCAGGAATATAATCAAGATTGATTAAGAAATTATGAAAACTAGGAAGCTCTTCACTGATCAGTTCAAAAAGATCAAGAAAGAGCAACAGCTGAGAATTCCTCAACAACATCTTCTATCTTCTCTGCTGAGTACAGATGACAAACAGCAGTGTTGTGGTAAAATAAATTCTTTCCCTATGCTTCATCTTCTCTGAGAATCCAAAATATATTGGCAATTTGTACACACTGTCATCGTGATATGTGTCATGGGGATACCTGGTCACTGAGAACTGCGGTGCAATTGCCAACTCTTTCATCCAGGGCTAACAGTTGGCAAGGTATATTAATTTTCAATTGCTAACAGCTTGGTGTTCCTTCCAACAAGAGGATACAATCACAATTTAATTACACTTCTCCAAGCCTTACACCTCCTCTCTATTTCTGAACTCTGTGAGCTGTGAAAGGAGTGACATGCGACATTTTTAAAGTAAATATCTGCATCGAGAGTTATTCCTTTGAAAATGCAGCACACAGCTCATTACCTATCAGTAACATCAATCTCAGACATGAGACTAAGAACATACTTTTCCAAGGTCAGACTCCTTGTAACATTGTCTTACAAACTGCAGCTCAGACAGATAGCTGCACATGCTTCTCTCTGAAAGAAAGGAATTAATTTACATCTTGTGAGCTGCTGCTCTCGCTATAGTAATCTACAGTAAAGTAGACTGAAAATGAAAAATAAAGGCCTGGGCAACATATAAGCAAAATAAAAATGTTAGATAAAAGCAGTAGGGGAGCGTTCTGATTGTCCGCACAGCGCTGTTCCATGAGTCCAGTCCCATCCCTGAAAGGCCCCGCAGGGCTCAGCATCAACAGACCCTGCAAGGAAGAGCTAATCTTGCATCAAGGCTTCTCAGAGCAATGTCATCACTTTGTGTGCCCCCAGGAGTTCAGAAGGAAGGGGCTATGACTCAAGGCACTCAGCTGATAGAGAGGCTCTCATTCTGCTGCAATTAGAAGAACTTAAATACACACTGAAATGCTCTGGTGATGTGGTGTCCAGAGATGACATTATATAGACATCCCTCATACTTGTTCTGCAGTGTACAGACTGACAAACACCCTAAATGCAGGTGCTATGTTTGACCCACACAGAGGGGCATGACTTTACCTTCCTTCCTAGCAGTATGGGAGCTCCACTGGTAGAAATGATGTATTTGAGTAACCGGCCAGGGTAACTAGAAACAGGGGTTGAAAACATTCCTTTATTTGCCTAATGCAATATTTAAATCATCAGAATTTGATGGGTGTACCTATGTTATTCTCTTCTCATAACATACTATGAGGGCTGCTCCAAAAGTAATGCCTCCCGTTTTATTATGTTGGCCCATGACGTCAGAGGTGGATGTTGGTGGTATGGCAGTAGAGGTTGAACCTTCCCAACAATATTCCACTACATTCTGTTGCCATGTGACAGCGGGCAGCAGAGGGGCAGTCTGACAGAATGGCAACTGACAGGGAAGGGTGGATGGATCAAAGGTGTGTCACCGAATTCCTTCAGGAGGAAAAAACAGCACCCACTGACATCGAGTGATGCTTGCTGAATGGTCCTGGAGACCAAAGAGTGAATTTGAATGCAGTGAAGCAGTGGGTGGTGCCATTCAGCAGCGGTGACAGTGACAGTGCATCACCTCTGCTGGTGCAGCAGCATGCAGCCCCTTGTGCATCACTGGTTAAAGTGCAGAGCTAAGAGTGGTGACTGTTGAAAAATAGTGTTTTACAGCTGAGAATGCAGCAGTCTGTACACTCAGGAGCAGTGTAAGGTGCTAGTTATTCCTGGTATTATAAAAATGCCTAGAAGCAATGTGCAAATTATGAGCACACATAAGATGGAATGAGAGAGAAAAATCAGCATTCAATTCTAAATTGTTTGTACTCATCTCAGTTAAACAAATCGTAATTCATAAGCTTGTAATGTAACGTGTAAATTATTACTGTGCAATAGATCAATGAAAAAAAAAACTATACTTGGTGCTGAATTATTTCAAAATATTTCCAAAATACCTATGTGAACCATAGAAGTGTCAGAGACATGTTTTAAATGGCCTAGCAGAATATAGGAAGACAATATTTTCTGGGCCTTAAGGGTCTTAAGTCTGCTAAAAGTTGGGACACAGCGGCAGAGATGGGGACGTTTTATTGGCAGAGAATAAATCTGACTAAAAATGCCCATTTTAGACATTGCTAAATTACCCATGCTTTCAAGTCAAATTTGGCAAAGAATTCTGACTGGATGAAAATCCTGGAATACGTTTTACAGTTTTTTAAAAATAGCATTTTGTAGTTGAAAATTTGCTCTATCAAATACTGTTATTGTGTTCTTTGTATCTGTTGCAGTTTCAATGGAAATAAATAAGAGGCAGTACTTTTGCAGTAACCTTTAAATCAGTGTTCTTCAGTATAACCCTTCCAAAGAAAAAGTTAAATATAATCCTCCTTATATACGTACACAATGTTTTTTTTTTTTTTTTTCTGGAAAAACACGCTTTTTTGTATAATAGTGGAATTATGATAGAAAGTAAGAAATTAGGAAATGCCTGAATAAAGTTGAAATGTAGCACCTGTTCTCAAGCTGAACAAAATGGATCTGTTTCAGAAAATGAAAGACTTGCTTGAATGTCAACAAACATATGGTACATTTTACTTAAATTACTGTTTACATCTCAAAATTAAGACCAAATTTGTCTCTTGTGGGTTTAATTTGACCTCCTGTTCAAGAGGAAGGTTCATGCCTCACATGCAGAACTGTTTTCTAACAACTTCCAAACGCTTTCTAATTATATATTTTTTAATTGTTTTGAGTTCATAACATAACATCCCAAAGGCTAAAATAATACGAAGTATCACAGTTGCAAGGACAAACTCAAAATTTTGGGAAATGTCAGAATTATGCATTTTTTGCCTCACCTCATGTTAACTTGGTTATGTGTACTTTAAGCAATATCCTGGATAAAATAGACAGCATTCTGTTTCTTTGTGAGGTGGTAAACTAAATTATTGGTAAAAGCAAAGACAGTAGAAAATGGATTCCTAGATTCTGATTGTCCAACTTGGGATATTCATGTCCTATTCTTTTTTTTAAATGTTAAGATTTAATGTCCACCATATCTCTGGGCAACTTAATTTGCAGATTTAAGTGTTTGGCACTTCCACAAGTGAGCCCTGTCTGTATTAAATGTATCAAAAAATATCAAAGATGAAAATCAAAGCTATATGCAGTGAGGCAGTTCTCAGTCATATTATGCAGTCCACTAGATGAAAGATGTAAAGTTTCCTTATGATTCTTTGTCTAATGGCTGTAGTCTACACCTGCTGCATGATTTCACTGCATCACTTATGTGATGGTTGCTTCCTACTCTCTGCCTTCTGCAGACTTTCTGCAATTAATATCTGTCTAAGCGAAATAAGGAGGTCTCTGTTCCTGTTGTGTAGCAACAAAGAGGGTATCTGAGCAAGGTATTTGAACAAGAAAGTGGTAGAAAGAAGATGATAAAAACAAGTCCTACTTGAACAACTCCCAGTGATCTCTCTATGGTCATTGGAAAGAAGGACATTCTTCTGCAGGCTGCCTTAAAGATCTGCAGTCCACCTGAAGCTGGTGTCTGTTTCTACAGGAATCTAATGCATTATACTAAAGATCCATGTCTTCTACTCAAGATCCAACTCATCTTTCCTGCTTCAAAAAGTAGATGGGTGAGTTGGATAACTGGACAGGTTGTTTACCATTTATGCAGACATTTCTGCACAATGAGATTGCAGAGCATTCTGGGATGCTATGTCATTAAAAGAACTATAAAAATGCAAAGCAGAATTGTTCTAAATAGTGGATATTTATGGGGCTGCAAAAATAGCAGTATATATTAATATATATTGTTGTTGTGTAATACAGTAGACAGAGGTTTAATGTGCTCTGTAGTGAAAAGCATGCTAAGTGATTTTGAGGTACTGTAACAAAGATTACTTGATCATTTCAGTTACAGACAAGTATAGATAAAACTTTCTGACACCAATGGAAATCAGCATTAAATTTTTGAAAAACGCACCTTGTCTCCACCCCTTTGGTCTGCCATACTTAATGTGCGACTGATTTTGCTAATCAGTGGTGATCACACGTGATTCCGAGTGCTCTGCAGAGGTCTGCAAGCAACAGTTTCTGAGGGGTTAGGGACTACAGGTCCTTCATCTCACAATTTAAAGAGAAATATGATTCATTCTTAACTTACACTACAATTATTCTGAATAAAAAGGTACAAAATGTAAGTAGCTACACTGACATTCCTAAATTCAAATGTATATTACCCACCCATTGATTTAGAAACTTACGACCTGCACATTCCATTACTACAATAATAATGCTAATCACACTTGAAACAGTCTAATGAAAACATCAGAACATTAAATGATATTAAAACCTAACCTGTTCTTGCTTAGTGGTATATAGCTTTCTTAAATGAAAACAGCTTTTAAAGGGTGCCTGTATTAGGATTATATAAACTGAAAACAAAAAGGAAGATTTTAAGTACAAGTAACAGACAATAACTGCAACAACAAAACTTAATGAAGCTTTTGAATGTGAAGATAATTTTAAAAAGTGAATAAATATTTCCAAATGGAAATAAATTAATAATATAATCTCTCAAGGAACAATGCGATTTTTCATTCATAATTAAAATGTTCATGGGAACCTTAATTAAGAAAAACTATTCCACTAGCTTACTGCTGAATTAAAAGCTATTTTGAAGTCCTTGGGTCATAACGTTTACAAAATATCAGCCTCCCTTAATAACTGTTATTTCTATGAGCTATTTTGATTCGTCCAATTGCTATTAAAAATATTTGTCTTCCCAGAAATTCAGAAGTACTACACAAAATAAGAAAGTACAATAGAAGAAAGGCTTTATAGGGAAGTCATATGACTTTATATGATTTACATTTGGTCCACGGAGTATCTCAGTCTGTGTGAGCTGGCAACTACACTGGATTGTGCTGTGGGTGCTGCACTAGCACACTATTTGGATCAGTCAAAGAAAGGAAAAAAAACAAGCAATGTGTTCTTCAAGCACAATAAATGTAAGATACAAGAGACAATTTTTCACATGACAACTGCACATAGATTTTGGAACCAACTACATTCATGAAAAACGACTGCATGAAAAACGTGCTTAGTACTCACCACTAATGTTTACTAATGTGATCTCCTTCAATGATTCATAAGAAATTACGAAGGTAGCTATTAAGATCTACTGAATCATTCATGGAACATGCTAAGCACAATTCTCTGGTAATGCAAGCTGATTTGAACAGATTAAATTTTAAATTCAAAGTGCATGTGAGCTGTAAAATAAATTAGTCAATGTCAGCGAAGCTTAACTTTCTATAGAAAACACCAGAAGCTCATCCTTTATTTATTTTTACCATTTGGGGGAGGAGAGATGGGAGGGAAGAAAACAAGTGAAGAGGGCAAGAGACAATTGAGAAACTAGTAAGCTGATGAACATGTTTTCAGTAATTAAATACTGCTTACAGAAAGAAATACAGAATAAAATCCATCTGTGTATGGAAAAATATGTTGCATTTAATTTTAACAGGAAGACATCTTCAGACAGAAATTATGTTTCTCAAGCTTGTGTATTGGAAACATGCACATTACATTATATAGACCATATAGTACATGTTTATTTAATTTACTACCAACTCTTAAGATTTTCCTTTAAATATGCGTACATAATATAGGATTGCATACTGCAGGAATACAAAATAGACAGGGAAACTGGCATTATTTAATGGAGATGTCCCCAAGAGACAGAAAAAAACCAGCATAGTTTCTGAATTGTCCATGTACAACCAGTTGAGATATCTGAAATGAGAATAATAAGAGAATTTATATGCTACTAAATTTCCTAGCCTTGGTAATCCATTCCTTTTTTTTTTTTTTTTAAACCTGAAGTTGCTCTTGAGATCTCAAATTCATTTGTGACCTTACCACTTTGTACTACAAAGACATAAAATGCTGAACTCATCCAGGTAATATTTCCATCATGAAGAATTCCTGTTACCCTACAATAACAAGATTTTATTTCATAATTCCAGATAATACCCTAAGCAGTAAACGTAAAAACTTATACACTGACCAGTTAATTACACTACAGTCTGAGAATTCATTTGCAGGAGCATGCTAAATTGTGACTACCATCAAAGTCTTTCTGTGGGCCATTTTATCTAATTAGTAATACGTCTGACAGTTGACACAGAATTTTATAGTCAACTGGTCAAACTACAGCATTCACATCTTTAAATTAAGGAATAATTTCCCTGCAGTTCAATCAATACTCATGGTTAGTGACTGGTACACAGTAAATGATGTGTTTCTAGCACTGCCATGCATTCTAAAGTGGAAATGTGCATCATTTTTTATTTTGCAGTATAAGGGAAAATATTATCAAAAGAACAATGCAATATGATGAATAATAATAACTAAGAAAACTAGCTCAGAAGAACTTATATAAGAGAAAAGAAAAAAAGCTGCTTTTGTTTCCTCATTGCCTGTTCTTAATCTTTAGCATTATGCTTTATGAGTCTTGAGGAAATATCTTCACATATTACTTTGAAAAAAAGAAAAAGAGAGATTGAAATTCTTAATTAGCCTTCAAGTTTTCTACCTGTATTTTCACATGATACCCTACCGGAGAGCTTGTGTGCTTTTTCAATAAGACCATGGAGTGAGAGTCTAGGCCAACAATAAGAGAACTGCAAAACTTATGACATGATTTAGTGGTGGATTGTTAGAGTTAGAGCAGTATGGTTAGGTTGCGGTTGGACTTGATGATCTTGAAGGTCCTTTCCAACCTGAGCAATTCTATGATTCTATGACAAGTGTGGGACAGCTGTTTGCTAGCTAAATTAAGATGTTGGAAGAAAAGCCTGTTGATCTACATTCAGTCTAGACTAGACTCAGACTATATTAGTTTTATGAAAAAAATGTGCATGGAAGATTACATTGATTTTATTTACTTTTTGGTGTCCCCTTTAAGTCACGAGTATTCAATCTTTTGGCTGAGTGAAGAACTGTCTTGGGCCACATATGAACTATATAATATAGTTAATGCATGTAAGTAACAAAACTTCTTTTTAATATATTTTTTATTAAAACATTAATAAAAAAGAAGGCAACAGCAACATAAAACTTGTAAGATATTTGACCTCGTTTTTGTGAAACTAATGAACATGCTAACTTGTTATTAAATTATTTTTAAAAAATAACACAAGCCCAAGTTTAAATAAGAAAATATACATGTCTGCTTAATAACAAAAAACACGTGCCTTCACAGGCACATAGATGTGTAGGTAGGTCAAAGTATTCCTCTTAGCAATCACAGTGTTTTACTCTCCAGGTGGCACAAGCGCATGTAACATGTAATACAAGCAGGGTTTGGTTCAACGGACTGAGTGTGGCGAGTGTGAGAGGTGGAGTTAGCACTGCACTGAGCCCTCCCTTCCACAGCGTTCTGTTACTGCCTTCGCAGTCCGAGCTCAAGCTGTATGCAACTGACTCTAGAAAAATATCATTAAAAAACACATTGTAGCATTAAAGTTTGTGATCGTGTGGGACCACAATGCTAGCTGTCCAGGGCCGCAGGCTGGACACTCCTGCTTTAAGTCCTTCCTCCCTTTGGAAGTTCATACTCCCAAAGCACCTCCCAGCCTGGAAAGCCCTTTCTACTTTAGTTCTGCTTGCCTTTAGCCTTGTTATCTCTTTCTTTTGATTATGGATCTTCCAAAGATCCCACTAACCCACTGTTCCCGTATTTTTAGACTGGATTTCTGCCTTCTTTCTGGACGCTTCTACTAACCCAATTTGAGTTTAACTTGGAACTCATTTTTTGAATTTGAGGACACTAAATATGTTGTCACTACTTTGCCTAGTTGAATACATTTTTACTGTGAATCAGTAAAATAGTTTTATCCATATTAACCACAGTAACTAGGAAAGCACAAGATACTCATAACCTTATTTTCTTCGTAAGCACATCTATCTATTGTGATGCAAGACATAACTTAAATTTTTTATGAGAAATAATTTCACAAACAAAGAGCTTAGGCATTTATGTGGTCTTAAATTATAACAATGGGTATTTTAAGTGATATATTTTTGGCCAATATCTGTTCAGTGAAATTTAGGTTCTAATATTTATTTACAGTTTTCAGTATTTAACGTGGTTCTCCACTTATCCAAGCGCAGCTTTGCAGATTTGGCTGGAAATTGCAGGCAACAAAAAATCACTTCATCATGTATTCATGTATGAGTACAGCAGCAATGTATGCTGCTATACCCCCACATAATGTCCCTCAGTCAGAATGAGATTTATCAGTTTCGGTGGGTTCAATAAGAAAAAGACAAATATACTGTCAAAGAAAAATGAGTTTTTCTGGTCTGTAAAGTTATTTTTTCCTCATCTCTGTTTTGTCATCAGTTGAGCACATGGCCATCTACTTTTTTTCTGAAGTATGTTTTTGGAGTATGTGGAAAGATCATATAAGCAACTACATTTCTATCAACTGCAAGATCTAAAGATTATCTTATTTTTTCTCATCCTTTGTTTCATTCATATCAGTTGACACAGATAGTAGGAAAGATGTCAAAGATATTTTATGTAGTACAAACACTAAATTATTTGTTAGGAAACAGAAAGTGGAGGACAGCCTGACTGAACACTCAGGGTACAGTTCAAACATGCAGACACTTGCAACAAAGTAGAGCACCTCTTTACTCAGAGGTTTATATTTGAATGCTACAATGTTTCATTAATGAGTCTAGCTCATTACAATGTCTCAACCTTTGAAAGAGTAAATTTTCACTCAAAGACGAGAGAAATAAAGCTTGGAAAACATACACGGCTGACAACCTAAAAATGAAGTTATACATTTATAAATTAATTAATGCAGTCTTCATAAAAAGAAAGACACTACAGCAACTCTACCTCAGTGAGGTCTTTTATGGTAGAATATAACGAGCTTGGATAAAGGGAGCCCCTTATCCTAATTATCCTTATCTTGGAGGGACGGTTTCTCCACAATCACATCTAAAATCTCAAGCCACAGTTAAAGAGAGCTACTTTCTATGCAATTTCTTCATTACAGATGAAGATTTATAACAAAAAAAATGGCTTGCTACCCTGATTTTTCAAGTATGCCACACTATCTTAGTTTTCAGCTTCTATAACATTTAGCACTGTTGGCTTGTTATCTGAGGCTGGGCCTATTCAACAACGACAACAACAAGCTACTAAAAGATAATAAACATTATCTCCTCTCTTTCATGAACGTCTTAACTCAATCTAGCCACTGGCCAGGTGGAATTCACTCTTCCAGTCTTATAGTTCAAAGTGAACGTGGTGACTGTCGACAATTAAGCCGTGCCTGAGGTAATGGTAAATTGTGACAGATGTTGGAACAGCATATAAGAAAAGGAAATGAAACGACTACAAAATAAAGTAAATAATTGAATGGAAGAAGCTAAAATGAGTATGTTTCCAGAAGTTCAACATTCAAATGTGGTGCTTGAGTTTTGTTCAGCATTGCTGTATTTCTTCTTTAAATATAAGGGGACAGTCTGAACAAATGGTAAAAATAAAGAGGAGGAAAATATAAACACAGAGTTACCAATATAAAGCAGAAATGGATAAAGGGGGGAACCGTGAAAGTAAAATACAGGAGGTACCCAATAAACAAGGAAAGTCTTCAGAGAGAGGAAGCATTTAAAAATAATATTAAATTGAATAGATCTAACAGATCTAAACATTATTTCTATATCTGTCAAGTGTATCCTACCACCTACCATCCAAGTTTTCAGTTACAGGCATATGAGAGTACCATGACCAACCGTGTGCTGTAATGAAATTCAACCTCCTCTGAATCAGCTAAAGCAATACAGAGGCTAAGAATTGACAATATAAAGTATCAGGACATCTTAATCACAGGTCACTAAGTATTCCGATTTGAACATATGAAAATCATTTTCTACCAGGGTCCCTATGTTTAGGAACTGTGCTTCAAGATAGAGTCTGACACAGACTTATACTTAAAGGCATGTGAAGTCTGGGAGCAGCTTTGAGACACACATTTCTTTAAAGAGTACACTGTCAGTACTGAAAGAAGGGTGAGAAGACATGTCCCTAGAAGAACAAAGTACCTGAAATTTGTTGCAAGAGTCATTAAGTTCCCTGTCCCTGTTTCTTACACAAGGAATTGCAGTCTATAGAGATGGTAAGAAGAGAGGCTACATAAATTTCCAAGTTTTCAAATTATACCACATACAAAGCTAAATTATTTTAACCTTTAACTCCACATAGAGAATATAAAGTGTACTGCACAGAACTTCCACTTGGCATACCTGCTATTTAGTACTGTAAATTTCTGAAGAACAGCCCTTTCATTAGCCTGAACTGTCAACTATATATTCAAATTCTATAGATATCTTCTTAAGGATAAGATGTTGGACTTGTAAATTCCCTCACTGTTGTGACCTTATTGTTTTTTCTTTTACAGCTAATATAATGATATTATGAGCTTATTTACAGCAATGGCTACAGAGTATTTCGCATCACTTGTATTTCGTTTTTAAATTTGCAGGCTATTAAAACAATATTCATCTTCTGTGTCTCAGAAACACTTTCTAGCTAGTCAAATTGTCTCTTTTATCATCTAAAGCAGATGCTGTAGATAGATCAAGTTCTCCTAGTCTATTTAAGATGCAGCTCACACTGACAGCTAAGCACTGATCTGGAGATCAAAAGACTCAGAAACCAGGATTATTTGTTAGTTTTTCACTCTTTCACAAAGTGAATTTGATATTAAGGTTTTAATCGTGTGTATACTCAGTACTACTGGATTGTTGGATTTGGAAGTGGAGGCTTCTTTGTCTTTATGAAATTGTAAGAGGCCAAAAGGAAGCAAGTCTTCAAGTGTAATTTATGATCTCTTTTTGATTCATCTCTCCAAAACACCACTACTTCAAATCACTGGAAGATGGTTTTGTATTGCTATACATTGCCAACAGAGTTTCCAGAGCTTTACACAAATGAAGAACTGCACAATATGAGTACATAATAAGTGGATTTCCAGAGATACTAGTGGCATGAATGACTATCATAACAGCCAGAAAATCCAAAATTCAGAGTACCTTGCAGACCCATGTGAGAAAAAATGTCCCAAATGTCATAACTTAATCTTTTTATTTAAATGGACTTTGATATTATTTTAACTGTAATTTGGTGAGGACTTGCTGAATGGATTATCTTGGTCAGATTAAAAAAAAATAATACAGTAAACCATGTCTAGCAGGAGGATTTTTAAAGGTTATTTCTTCTGTTGTTTGAACCATTTGAACATTTAGCCCACTCATCACTGTTAGCATTCTAAAATTTTCCTTGCTATTTCATGCACGTCTTTCACCTTATTATAGTTTCAGCTCTCTCTTTCATGCTTTAACTCACTTAACCAGTAAAAACTGGATTGTTCCATGCTCCTGTTATAGCTCTTCATTGGCTTTTGTTTTCCAGTCATGCCTGTTTTCATGGATATCCGCAGTGCTCAAGAGGGAAGTTAGTATCTGCACACAGGCTTTTCCTAATATGTTATTGGGAATCTCTGTAAAACAGCTAGGACTTGAGCTCTTTCTTCATTACATTTTTAAATCTTTTTTTTTTTTTTTTTTTGTTTATCATTAAGTTCAATGTTTGAGATTTTTCACTTTCCCACGCTGTTTTAGTATCATTTTCTTACAGTACTTACTTGATATTCAGTTAAGTGAAAACATAACAGCTTTCCTTCTCACCAAATAAGCAAAGTATCCCGCCTAAAGAGTGCTGACTTGAGGAACACATTTTAAAATTCTAAGCTACGTGCTACGCTTATGACTGAGAATTTCATAGTGCACAGGATGCCATCTGAAACAATGAAATAATCTAAGAATTAGATTTATTAAGTGCTCAGAAGACATACTAGGAAACACAGACCTAAAATATTTAGACCTTCCTTATGCGTACAAACACATATATAGGTTTTCATCTACTTAAAATAAAAGGCAAAAAAATAATGACTTATCAATAAAGGTATCTTCAATGTTAGCTTGAAGGGAATTGTGCCAGTGACACAACACAAACTTCTGAAGATAATGGTAAGAAGTCTGTCCAGATGCATGAAATGAATCCTAATGGCAGCTTCTGGGCCTCAGCATCTCTTATAAGAATCTCTCTAAATTAAGCAGTAGCCTATTGTCAGAAACAGGGAAACTTCCATTACTATTCACACATAAGGTGAACAAAACAAGCTCAGTAAAGCTATTATACCGTCATAAAAATGGTATTTATTGATTACTGATTTCACCAGATCCTTAATATCAGAGGACAAGAATTCTCACTTGTATATGTTCCTGCCCGATATTTCACTGATTTTGAAACCAAAGTATGACTGTGATGAATATAATCACATTCTGACACCCTGAACATGCAATATTCTGCTGTCACTCTCATTCTGCATACAAAAACAAACAGAAACATGTGTACAGAATTTTTCTGCATCTTAAAACAACTCTGTATCAGCTGCTCATTAGTGGTCTAATTTTTAAGTACCAATTAATCTCATACAGACCAAAAGATGATCAGTTTAAATGGCAGTAGGGACAGGAGGGAAGCACGCAAACCAGAAGTCCCTGAGAAATCATTCAACTGTCAAACAATTTTTCTGCCCAGGAGTTAATTATAGATTCAATTAATACACAGATCCAAGTATGATCAACATAACCACACTGTTTCTCTGCACCTCTGAGCAACTACACAGTATTATATATGTGAAAATACTTGCAAGTGTAAGACATTCTTAACAGAAATTACTCCCAGTCATTTCTCACAGCGAAAATGCCTAGAAAATACAAACTTACGGCTCAGCAATTTCAGAGTGCTGAGCAGAAATAAAGATACACATTCCTATTATGACCACTGAAGTTGGTCATGCATACTACATGCACAAATCTTAGTACACACATAAATACGCTGTCTTAAGTTTCAATTATAGCCATTACCAATGGCATAAGACATTGCCTTACCAAAGCTAAGACATTTTGTATCAGCACAGATAGCTAGGCTAGTGATCCACTGTCACGGTTTTATGATTTTTGTTATCAGTATTTCACATCATAACACCATGTAGTGCACTGGGATTTAAAGAGTTAATGCTCCAATTCCATGGATCATGGATAGTTCTGGGTACCTGGTTCTCAGAAGAAAAGAAGAACTACATACTCCAGGGGACTTTGCATTGTTCAGTTTCTGTTTTCCCACTCACAGGGAAATATTTTATTTATTAGCCTCAATCCCAATTCTATTCTATTCTATTGCGTTATCTTGCATTCTGATATCTTTATTTAGTAAATTAGCTTTCTCCTCAGATCGTTGCCACTGTTCTGTTTTTAGGCCTATCTCTCTACTCTTTCCCATTTTCTCCTTTCCCCTTTCCTGGGGCATGAGTCCATGGGTCCTATCGCCCCATTCGTCACTGAACCGGGCCAAACCAGCCCTGAAAACAAAACAAAAAATTTCTTAGAAACTAAAAGACAGTCATCAATTTTGATTAAGTAGTATGGAAAAAGCAACTTGATTTGCTGAATGAGGCAACATATATATCTTGAAATAATGACAGAGAACCCCTCAGAGGTATACAGTTCATTTGCAGGTGGGGAAATTCCTAGACTGAAAGAATAGGATGTCGCTAGAGAAAAAAATCGAGTGTGTAAGAGCAAAACCCATAGGGCCTTACATGTATTTTCTGCAGGCTCTTCCTGACAGAAGCAGATACTGTTCTCTCATTTTCTGAGCATGTGATTGCACTATTACTTTCAAGATTCCATGTATTTGGGCTAATCCACCAAAAACCAGCACAAGCACTCAAAGCTTCTGAGTACTCAGACACCTAATCAGAATCAAGTCCTGTTATGCTAGAGATGTTTAACAACTGCACAGAGCAATTCCTTTTTTTGCTTTCCTGACCAAGAGCTGCAAGGTTTGATGGACTCCACCTTCCACATTCCCACTGATTGCTTAAAACTCTACTAACTCAACTGTCTAGTCATTTGATGGCTCGGAAGCACACAGTGGGCAATCACAGCGTACGCTGAATGGCTAATTTGCCATCAGGTTCACTCAAAATTTGGAAGAGAAGTGTAAAAAAGCAATTGGAACGAGAACACAGTTATACATTAACTAACAATAATCTGATCATATAACATTGACAAGGACACTGCCTGCTACAAATCATACTGTCCTCCAGCATGCAATTTCTATAGACTACCAAAGCAAAGGTTTAGTACATGGTACTATTTATTTATCTATTTATGAGCAGGAATTAGCTTTCTCCTGTGAGAATAATTCTCCACTGGCATTCTGTTATTTCATCATCTAGACAAATTCTATATAATTAGCTTTTAATATGTCTTTGTGAAATCTAAATCTTTAATCACCACTGACAGATTTCTCTGAATTCCTTCCAGCCTTCTGGTGCCAGTCCGTCCTGAACTCAAGTCTACTCCCCACAGCACCGGAAACAAAAGGAAAATTTGCTCCTGAGATTCCTCTTCATAGTTATATAGTGTGCTTCTCCGAGAAAAAAATGTTAGCTTCGGTATCATTTTTGAAGAACTGGCCTTCAAAACTTGGACCGTAACAGATCTGAATTCTAATGCGTAGAGTCTCTAATTAGAGCATGAGGCTTTTCCAGGCTTCAGTCAAATTAATACTCATAAAGGACATCCACAGCCTAGAAAGGCTAACATTACTTCTAGTATGAATACATCTTAAGCATTCAAATGCTAAACGTTATAAGAATAACAATGGTAAATGAAAAGTAGAAAATAAGTTAACAAACAAGGACTATCAATAGGTAATATTGTATCACATTATATTCCCCTACCTCATTGTCTTTTGGAGACTTTAATGAAATACCTTGACAGAAATCAATATGACTATGAACTCCCATGCTCTGTGGGGAGCCAACTAACGCAACATCTCAGGTGGATCCTAAGGAAAAATGCAGCAGTTGACCTGGAGCAGCAGTAGACTTAGTCAGTATAGGCTTGGCTCTTGTTAATATGAATTTTGAGTCAATAATGGAAGCAGCAGGTTCTATCCTACAAAAATCAAAAAAAGGAAATGGACAGGCACTAGGGTGATTAACTGGGAACTTGTGGAGGAGAAAAGACAGGTACAGTACGGAGATGTAACATTTTCCAAGGGGAGAACGGAAACAGGGTGACTCAAACAGCAGAGCAGGTGGGTATTTACAGACTTCCTTCCACAGACATAAACCTTTCCTCTCCACCTCTCTTTGGCAACATCAAGGGGAAAGAGACAGAGCAACATGGGAATGACCATGTCAGAATGCCAGCTACCTTGTGGAGGGAGACAGGTTGGGGCAGAAAGGCAGTTGCAGGTGCCCTTCCTCGTCCTGATGGAGCAGCCAGGATGTGGAATTACGTGGGTAGTTTTCAGAGAGAGGTAAGAGCTTGCTTGCTTTCCTTTACTAACTGCATGATTGCAAAGGAAGCATCGTGGTTTTGATGTGAGTGCTCCTAAGCTGAAGAAAGATCCCTTTGATGTTGGTACAGATGCAGGCATCCACAGATATCTACCTCACCAGGATAATCTATTTTTCCTTCCTGTAATCCCAATCGAGCAAACCACTCTTACTGATAATGGCAAGCGAGTGCTGAAGTTAAGTGTGTGTAAAAGTCCTACTGAATTTACTGTAAGTCACACAATTGAATGCTTTGCTGAAACTAGATGTAAGCATTCCTGCAAGCCTTTGGCTGACCTGAGGCCACAGGAAGAGGTGCAGAAGCTCCCAGAGCATAATAGCAATGACAGAACAGATTTTCTTGCTGCAGACAGCATTTGGGACAGCTCCTTTCCCTTTATCTGCAAAGCAAAGCCATGCTGAAAGCCAGTTTACTGCAGCTTTACAAAGAAGAGAGGATTAGGTATTGTATCTGTAACTTAGCTAACCAGTATTTTCAGCAGTGGGAACAAGATTCAATTTAAAATCACATGTTAAAACTAGGTTATTAGGCTGAATTATTTGGGAGTAAGAGTAATTCTTCCATTTGGTAAACAAAATCTATGGCCATAATCACAGGTCAGCCTCCTCCAAAGCAAAAATGAGCAAGAATTCTGAAATTATCTCCCATAAATACAGCAAGTGAAGACAATTAATGTTAGATGCAACTTGCTGTCCCGCTTGTGACCATAACTTGTCTCAAGTTATAGAATAGATGTCATGTATTATCTCCCTAATCATGTAAACGTGACTAAACATCTCCATTATCGTAAAAAATGTTTAAATGTCAACACTCCTCCACTCTTTACATCTGAGAGTAACCATAACAACTGTTCTTTAAGAGAATGAATAAAGCATACGACTTATTTAAGTGACACAGGGACAGACTGTCTCAAGCAATCAAGTGAAAAGATGACCAGCATAAGAAAAATGGACGGCACATTAATGGATTAGTAACTCCCTCGTGAGTACTTTGCTAGCAGTCATCCTAACCTTCCTATCGTCAATGCAGAATTTTTCTCTTAATTATCCCAAAACAGAACAACAACAAATGCTCATGATTTTCTTACTGTTTCTTTAGAACAGATTTAAATACTTCCAATTTCTGACACACGTTCTTATTATATCGCACCAGCTACAATGGTGAGGCTCACTTTCTTTACAAAGATGCAACTAAGCCTAACCAACCTGTCATACAAATGCAATACGATTTGGTGCAGGGCTTTTTTTTTTTTTTTTTTCAACTTATATTATTTGATTCTGTAGAACACGAATATAGACTATTAGTATGATTTAACTAAACTCAAAACCTATTAGTATTGCAATACATTTTTAAACCCAATAGGGCAATTTCAAAAGATAATTTATTTTGCATGGGAAACCCTTGTCTATGTTTTTTTCCAGAGCAGTCAAAGAGGAAACCATACTATGCAGAGAAGATGGAGTTTGTTGCTGTTGTTGTTTGTTTTTTTCCTTTTTAGAGGCATTTACCGTCTTTTATTAGATATCTGACATTTAACGTTTTCGTTTTTTTTTCTTCTAATTACATTAGGCATCTCCCTCCATAGTTATTTTTCCCTGCAGAAAGCTCATCTTTTGTCCTTGACCATTCCCAGTTACAAAACATTGAGTAACTATGCCAGTGAAACTGATTTGATGCTGCAGCATCTTCAACATAGAGCTTAGGTGACAAACACCTTTCCAGCCAAGTGATACATGTTGGGAGAGTAAGACGGTGGAGCTTATCCTTACTTCTTACTCTTGGGACACAATTCAGAACCTACTAAAAAAAAAATGGTCCTGGGATCTTGATGTGTTATCTTGTTTTGTCTTTCTTTTCAACCCACAGGATGAACACAGAAATATATCACCCTAAATCAAATTATTTAAATACATTTGTAGAACTGTTGGGCAGTTCATTTCAAAAATATATATTATTTGTTACAGTGATGATTTAGAGTGCCTCAGGTTCAGCTCTCACTTATAAATGTTTTCCCGCAAGTGTACCATTTGCTGTGCGTAACATCAATTCATGAAAACTGAGAGCAAATAAGCTACCTGTGCATTAAAAGAAGAAAGATATAGTTTTTATTCAGTAAAGCATGAGGTTATAGATGGTCTGGGGAAAAGAAAAAATATCTTTAAATTACAGAGAGTTCAGAAATAGAACAGCTATTAGAGTGACTTTGAGGCCATTCACTGAGGAACAATTTCCCAAAGTGACCCTAAGGTATCCAGAAAAAAACACCTTAAGAGTAAGAAAATCTCAATATAATGAGATATAGTTCAACTGTCTGTGAAAAAGGCTAAATCTCTCTGCTTTGAGAAGAGCAACAGGGTTTGGTCTCCCTGTCCTAAAGGTAACAAGCAGCTTTCAAGTGTTAGGTAACAATTTTCTTGGCAGAGCTTCCTATGTGAGCATTTACAATGCTGGAGCCCAAGGTGGCAACGTTACCTTCAGGGACTGCTCCCTGCAACCCAAAGGACGCAGAAGAAGCACCAGAGGGTACTCAGTAATCTCACACCAACTGTTTCAGACAGGACACTTTTTCAGTGAACTGACTTGTCCCTTCCATACAGCAAGATAAATATTTTCTCAGGAAGAACTTCTGTCTCAATAATGCTTTTTTCAAAGGAGATGCTCACTAGGAAATATCTCAATCTAATTGTTAAGCCACCCAAGAGCTTCTATTTTTGTGGTCTTAACGATCCTAATAGGGAATGTGTCCTTTATTCTAGAAAGTCACACACTGTTGGGTAAGATTTTGAACCAAATCAGGGGACGAGAAAGGCAAACTCCATTTTCTCAAAAATATGCTTGGTTTGTATTTTAAAAGTCATTACTTATTTCCTTAAAAAAATGCATAGTCACCTTGTTAACAAGATTCACAGAGAGTAAAGTAGTAAAACACCCAGGCTTATAAACCACTGTGAGTTACAACAGTGAAGCAGCAGGCTATTTTTAAAAAAAAAAAGCAGCACTCTCAAGCAAATCTGCCTGTACCAAGTTATTATTTTTCCAGTTAAAAAAAAAAAGTAGGGAAAATTCAGAATCCTTAGGCATTATCTTCTTGCTCTTGTTGAGTCAACAATGTTGTTAAAATGATTTTAATAACCCACAGCATCTTTTTTATGGTGCTCATATTGATTCTAGATGAAGAAAGAAAACTGCAGCACGTAAACCATCCCAGCAGATGCCATCAGCTCTGCTACATAAGCAAAACCAGACCAAGCAAAATTCAAAATAAGGCTGAACATCGTAAGAAACGTTGAATACAGAACTTGGAAACTGTTCTGTTTGCTCCCAGATCCTCACAGGAAGTGGTCTGTTCTGGAAAGATAAAGAGCATCATGTTATTTCTACTCAAAGTTCCCTCAGGCTGAATAGGAAAAGTGGAAAATATCAATGTGGAGAGGCCAGTACTAATCACAGCATCATTTAATCAAATTTCAGCTGCCTAAAAATCTAGCATCTGTGCTTGAGCTTTTCTTAAAATTAACGGAAAGAAGGAAGGGGAGCAAACCACCCTCCAAGGACTTTCATCTTTCTCTGTTTGCAATATGGACAATGATCCTAGACAACTAAAGCAGACTAGAAGCCTAACTTTTACACACCTGAGTTTAGGTTAGCTATGTCTCTGCCAAAGTACAAAAACAATACAATAAACCTCAAGGAATTCATGGTTTAAGAGGATGGAAAGGTAAGGGGGTATTTTCTTACAAAGTGTTCTTTTTTTTTTTTTTCAAATATATATATACATGCTATTAGATGGTAGCTTGAACAGGTAAAAATCAGTGTTGAAGTTTCTCATTTTTAATTAACTTATTAGCAGCTTAAAACAGCTATACACTAAGTTTCCACCATAGGAAGAAAAACAGCAAATTTAGCACACCTGCTGTCCTTTATTCTACAAGGGAGGGATCTCCAGAACCTCCCTTTTAGCAAAATTGGTCCTCCAGTAGCTCAGAAAAATGGACAGATGCTGCTATGAAAATACTCTTCAGACTACTTGTAGGGAAAATGCATATGGATCACAGAATTACATAAACTTTATAGTACAATTTCCCATGGTTTATGCATTAATTATGATGCTGATAATATTTTCTTTTCTCCCTGAAATACTCAACTTCCTGCATTTCTCTAATCCACTAAGAAGGAATTATTGTTTAATTGAATTAGCTCTGTGAATACCACTTTCTGCCACTTTGGTTAAAAGAAAATGTTAAAGAGCACATTAAATCACCTAATAGAAACAAAATAATTTATTATCTCAGTTGCAAGAAAATCTTCTCTATCATATTCATACTGAGAAGATCTTTGAACACGTAATTCTAAGAATTTCCATTTCCTCTTTTTCCGTGTTTTGCAAGCATACATTCTTTTGTCAACAATGTTCTTCAATTTAAAACATTGCTGTTAGGACTAAGAGAAAGTTAACAAATAGTTCTGCCTGGAAGTGTTTCTCACAACATTTTTGGTTGTTTTCAGTTTCTGTTTGTAAATCAGGTGCTTTTAGAGAACTCTACTATCATTTCTGAAGTCAAAATTATAAATAAGTGTTTCAACTTTCAGTTGCAGGAGGGTGCTCAAAACACTTGAATTCCATCCTCTAAGCTGAAAAACTTGAACAGGCACCTACAGTGCATTTCTCAATGTATTGCCAGCACAAGCTGACTAGCAGCAATTTTGCCAACAGCCGCATATGAGCCAGAGGCTGGCATGTTGTATTTCTTTAAAATATTTTTAACAGTGACAGACATGAAGAAGAGCTAATATTCCAAAGCCCTCGACACCTACAAAACTGATGGAAAAAAAGATAATTGCTACGAATACGTTATCAGCAAAAATGCATTCCAGCTCGAAAAGGAGCAAACATTGTCTACATTCAGCAGGCCATGTGCTAATGAGATTGCCCCTCACAGTTACAGTTGGTATGGGAGCAGAATAACCCCTCTAATTAAGCTTACTGACAGCAGGCACGTATTATCTTCCCAGCACTAGCAAGTTGGGAATGCAACAATCTTTTATGACAAAAAGAAATGAGATGTCTTCCTTACTTCCCACAAAATCAAAACCATTATGTGTCAAGAGCACCACGATCCCTTCTTCTTATTCTTGGAGACAAGGTAGATACTTCATTTACAGCTTTCTTACAAGCCCTGAAGATAAGTCTCAGGTAATTCAGATATATATCATTGATAATAGAAATCTACTTGATAACATTTTTTATTACTTTTTCCTCTTGCAAGTGGTCCAAATTCTTCTTGTTAGGGCATCATAAGCAAAACTATCTCCTATTTCAACCTACATACGGATAAACTGTTTCCAGAGAGATCATATTTTCCACTATTATTTCAACCTCTTCTCTGTAAGAGCATAATAAAATTAAAATGACAATTTCTGTACATTTTTAGCAAGAAATCATGTTGGTAGTGTATAGTGCTATACCGTATCGTCCCTGCAGCCTATGACCAGATTGGTGTGTCTTAATACTTGAACTTAAGTAGAAATTCTCTGGTTCCCAGGTGCTTCTGTACAGGCAGCATCAGCACATACCAGTAAGCAGTTGATTCTGGGTTATTCCTTCTGCCTCTGATTCAAAGGGCACAGCACTACATTTTGGGTCAATACATCTGGTTATAACAACTCAAATTGGGTCGTCCTCTCTTCAGACCTAATCTTGCTCACAGGAGTTTCTGCCTGAAATTAAGCTTGATTAAAACCATGGGGATGGTATCATATAGTAATATTGCCTGCACTTTGCTAGAAAATCTCAATCTCAGCAGTTTCTACTTTCACCAAAATTCAGCTATTTGGATTAAAGATTTCCTTGCTAGTTTCTACATTAAGTGACAGAATTGCTATCCTTGATTTTAAAAAGTTGAGGTTTCATTTAGAAAAACATTTCAGGAAAAATCTCCATAGTATTCACAGTTGTGCATGAATATAAAAACATCTTTTGTTTTCTGTGTGAAAATTTGCCCAAATTTATTATTATAATTTGATGAGGTAAATTTGATTTTGAACACTAACTAAAACCAAGGTTGAAACTGCCAGCAGAGCTCCAATTCTCACTGAGCAGTTTCACGCCTTGAGAGATCCAAACACTGCACAGAATCTTCTGCTGAGCTCTCAAACTTTCTGAAATGCACCAGCCCTACCAAGACCCATCTTTTCAGAATACCAGCACAAGAGAAAACAGCACACTGCCTACTAAACAAAAATGTGCACTATACTAGGATGTTAGAGGTTAACATTGACTCTAAATTGAAATCAACGTTTAGGTATATGGGGTAGGGGGGAAAAGGGTTGTACTTTCATATTGTGTTAAGCTGCCACATACAAACTAATTAATGATGAGTGTAGCATGTGGAGGGTATGTGGGAGCTCCAAGAAATGCAAGCACTGAGACAGAATTGAAATTGCTTAATGCATGGTCAAGGATGAAGTGCACGGCACACACACACTGAGATAAACTGATTTTCACTTTCCCTAGCAGCATCCAATGACTAAATTGGACTCTGGTAGCAAATAAAGCACCGAGCTGCAAGAAGAGTAAATGCAGTGTTGTGATTACAGGAGTTCAGCGTTGGCTGGAGAACTGCTTTCTATTCCTTTCTTTGCCACAAAGTTCCTGTATGTTGCTTGTTATGTAAGATAAAACCAAAGCCTTTGCACATGTTCATTAATACCCTGTTCCTCATTTTTTGGATGTATACAGGAAGCCCTAAGGTCTGGTGTGCAGACGTGCTAAGCTGGTACATGTGCAGTGGAAGCCAGTGAGATCTGTGCTCTAAATTTATAAAATCCTATGTAACTCTAAATACTGAGAAAATCAGGGCCAAAGCATCTCTAGATGGGCTTCTAAATTTACCAAAAATCAACCTTAAAGACTTCTGGGTGCTAATCCATAAAACAGTAAAAACAAATAAACCAATAAAAACACAAAACAATTGCCTCACTAGAAATACTATGAAAGTACTTTGTAAGGGGAAATGTTCCACTGCTGTAAAGATAAATGTCAGAGAATAAATCACAAGAAAAGTAGTAAATACATCCTGTGCCTTGAGGGATACAGGATGCTGGAGAAACAAGTACGCAATCAGGTTCTCAACACAGTCTCATGCATGGAAGCCTAGGCAATGGATTTCAGATGAATCACCAGCTTGTGCTGTTTTCTTTTCTAACTTCTGATGACTTGATAATGTAGGTCTTTTAATCTGACAGCATATGTGTAAACATATAATTTTATATAAAAATTGTATGACAACTAGATTTCTACTGGTTTATATATAGATATACATACGTACTCTGTCACACCGAAAGAGCCATTTTGGTTGCTTTCTCATCTTCAAGGCTGCAAGGTACTGAAGAGCAGAAATCTGACACCATGCTGAAGACTTAATCCATGCATCTATATTGGAGTATGCATACAGCAGAGCATTTCAAATATTTAAAAATTTAGCAGGAGAAAGAGAATGTACTGCTGCTCATTTTTGCAAAATTATTATTCACTTGTAAACTGATACAGGATACTATCTCTCCCTACGGATTTTAGAGGGAGCCTCACAGACACACTGTGTCTACACTACCTTCCAAAGCTAGACACATTCAAGATGCCTATGTAGATTTAATTTTAAGTATTTATTATTAGAATAAAACAATCAGTCATTATGTTGCAATTAAAACAGATTAAGAATTATGCAAATCAGGTCTAGGAATAGTTTTGTTAGGATGGAAAATCAGCAAGGACAGTTTTATAGTCTAAAGCTTGTAATGCAGTATGACCAAAAATAATTATATTAGTATTCTTATATTTTAATAGAGCAATAATATTCTTTTTAAAAAAATCAATAATAGCATAATAGCTAATGAAAAAAAAAAGCATTCCAAACTGACATTTAAAAATAAATCTATGTTCACAATGCAGTCGGTTATGTATGACTTCACCAAAACCAAGAGATTAATTTCGTTCACAAGGATTATCTGAAATGAGTTTTTCAATTAACGGTCACTAGCTGAATAAATCCCTGAGGAGATCTTAGCCTATATGACACAATAACACACAAATAAACTTGGAAAAAGCTGAAAAAGCACTGAGACAAAGGTTCTCCTTGGTTTTATGACAGGAAACCCATTATCTGAGAAAATCTTTTATTTACTAATTGTATTTTAAAATTACTGTACAAGTTTTTCAATAAAAAGATAATTATCTATAGGACACATGCTGCAACCTAATACATTAATTTAAAATGTTACAAGCTCATCTCAATATTCAATTTGAGGTTGAAAATAAGAGACTTATGTAAAAATAAGTCAGTTTTAAGGAGAGGTATTCCCTTTAACTAGGGAGCTCTAAACCCAGACTCAGGTATAAAAAGTGGCCAGGGAAGAGCTGAGTACTGTCTCATGGAAGAGGTGTTCATATGATTTCTCAGATTCAATACAATTCACTTATCACTTCCCCCCTTTACAGCCTCAAGTTCACCAAGTCATAGGTTGGCTACCACAGAGCAGGTGTTGGTTGGGGTGTTGTTATTGCCACCTCATATAAAAACCTTCAGGATTAGTCACGTATAGATCATAATGGGTACGCTATAAGAAAGACATTGAGGCCCTGAAGCGTGTCCAGAGAAGGTCAATGAAGCTCATGAGGGGTCTGGAGCACAAGACTCATTAGGAACAGCTGAGGGAACTGGAATTGTTTACTCTGGAGAAGAGGAGGCTCAGGGCAGACGTTATCACTCTCTCTAACTACCTGAAGGAAGGTTGTGGTGAGGTATGGGTTGGCCAGTTCTCCCACTTAACTAGCAATAGGACGAGAGGGAATGGCCTCAGGTTGTGCCAGGGGAGGTTCAGGTTGGACATTAGGAAAAATTTATTCTTGGAAAGAATGATCAGGCACTGGAACGGGCTGCCCAGGAGGTGGAGTTATTGTCCCTGGATGTGTTCAAGAAACATGCAGATGTCATACTGAGGGACATGGTTTAGTGGGGAAATATTGGCAGTAGGTGGACAGTTGGACTGGATGATCTTGGAGGTCCTTTACAATCTTGGTGATTCTATGATTCTACGCAATTTATTGGATTAAGTGCAAAGTTCTTTTTGAACTTTTCACACTGACAGCTCCATACCGTCTTACCCATTCCTTGCTGTCTTACCCTATCTCCCAGTCTCAATCTGTATATTGTCCTGTCTTGCTCTCCTCAATCCTCTGCATAATATTTAATGCAAATAGTTTTGAAGTGCTTAGAATTAACTGGAAGTTTTTTTTCCATCATTTTTTCGATAATATAAAGTATCAAGAGCAGGAGAAAAATAATGTGCTGCTGAAACAGACAAATACTCCATTTAAATTATTGAAAAGTGTTATTGATGGGCATTAAGGTAATTTGGAATAATTTTCATGAAAAATAAATGCTATTTCGAAAAAGAACTTTAACTGTTTCCTGAGGATGGCCTGAATCCACTGATCATATTAACTGATGAGAACAGTCCCTGAAAGTGGTCATGCTTTTTGTTGTGCTTTTCTGTGCAACAACCTTGTTTAGCTCCTACTGAGGATAACATACATATTATGAAGAAAAATGAGTGCAGCAATGATCCTCATAAAAAAATCTACATATGTAAATGATTTGTTAGCTTTCTGTAACAAATAAAGCAGTAATTCAATGGAAATACAATTCATAGATGTCAACTCATCACTGAGAGTATTTGAAACAAATTAAATATATGTATATTTGCTTTTATTATTCTGTAAGTCTTTTTTTGTTGTTGTTGGCTTTTTTTTTTTAAATCCACAACTACTCATTTTAAATCACATCAAATAGAAACAATTCTCACCTTTTCTCAATAGACAACCACGTGCAGGAAATGAAACACTGTCTGTAAAAGAAATGTTAAATAGAGCACGAATCTCTTCTAAAACCTATGAATTTATCACCAGTAATTCCCTTATTTGATAGTACTCATAGCATTTTTTAAAGAACAAGCAAATGTAAAGACAAACATCGTTTTCCATGTGGAAAAAAAAGAATATACATTTATTTTAACTGGCATGCCTCTAATATAAACTTAATAACAACCATTGACAAATTATTATAATCTTTATAAGCAGCGTACTTAGATATGTATTCCCTTACTCAGAATAATATTTAATATACCAGTAAGTTTTAAAAAGGTTTTAGGTTGTATTAAGTAACTGAGAGTGTGCTAAGTTTTACTAATTTTGGGCCTCAGACATCTAGATTCAAATTCTTAATTATGCAGGTTATGTAGGAAAATTCTTGTCAAGTCTTCCACATGCTTTAAATAATTTTCTGAAATGTTTGCTAGTCAACTGCAATGCCGTTCACAAGTTTTTATATTGTGTACATTTACACAGCAGCATTTAGCACAAAACACATTATCTAAATGTTATTAATTCACTTGCCACTCTTCTGTAGTATCAGCTACTATTTAAACTTTTTTTCCCCCTCAAGGTCAATTCCAATAACTAAAATTAATAAAAGCTACAGAAAATATATATTCTTAGCAGACATTCTTGCTAACCAACTCCACAAAACTTCCAGTAATTGAAATTCTCTGGCATTTGTTACAGTATGCCCTGCTTTTCCTTCCCCTCTCACCTTTTCAACTCCAATTTACTTTCAACAACTCCTCATGTTTCCGTATTATAAACTATCTGCAGCCAAGATGTTAGCTATGAGGTCAACATGTTTCAGAAAGCCACCCAGTTAGCAGTAAAGGGCTGCTTTTTCTTTGTATAAATAATGAGTTTCCCTTTAACTTCTTTGTAATCCTTTGAAATATTTTGAATATCCATGTGTGTTCTGGAATTAAACTCTACAATTCATGCTCCAAAGTCAATAAATTTACATAAACTCATAGCTTTTTCTTTGTTAAAAAGAAATGAGCATTAATTCTCTATGTCAGCAATCATGTATGTATATCGCTATACACACAAATGTATGTGCCTGAACACACCATACATGTTCTAGTGATACGATGTGTTCTGTGCAACAAGTTTCAAAAGATATAAACACCGCTTCCTAATTATCATTGGTAAATCTATGCAGCCAGCTAAGACTCTTTGACTTTCTAATCCCATAAGCGGTGACACATTTTCACTGCGTAACCTGACAGCAAGATGTGGTTTCAAAATACTTGCTGCAATTCCTAGTTTATGAACCAAAGAAAAAAAGACCTTTCCTACATACCTGAAAACAGCTTGCCAAGGCACTGCTACCAAAATGAGCTGAACCTGCAGTCCTCCCACCCACTGCACCAGCAGGGAACACGTCCTTCAGAAATCCTTTCCATTGATACTGCCCACTACATTTTCACCAAAGCTGATCATTAGGTATATGATGACATGACAGATGGAAATTAGATAAGTCTGTATTTGAATTATATATTTGATAAAATGGTTTATTTTTTATTTGTGAACACTGTTTACTTGCGATATATCCCAAGTATATATTTTTTCAAGAAGTAGGTGAAAGCACTTTGTAAGTACAGAGGAATATCAGAGCTGAAACGAGAAGCTACGTGAGTCAGAGTTGCTGAGAAAAGGAGTCTGGCTTCAGAGGTGGGAAAGAAACTTCCTGCATCTGCAGGGAATGGGGCTGAATGTCAAAAATGGACAAAGGTATCTGAAAGGAAGTTTGGAAGCTGAACCCTGCAACAACAAAATGGTCAGATAAAAAATTATTACTTTCTTTCGTTCAATTTTCTGTCATACTGACTTTGAACTCTTTTTTTAAAATCTACATTTTCTTTAATTTATATTCCATTTAAACTTGTCTTTTTCTAGCATCCCATAGGCATCTTATGTAGAAAGTCTAGGAGCATCTACATCAAAGCTCTGGATGATTCGGGATGTTGACATAAAGGGCAAAACAAAATACAGATCCAGTTTTCATTCAGTGGTTGAAGTGATAAAAATGGATCTGTCAAACTGAGTTCAGCTGAGGTTTCTTCAAAAGGGACACGTTTTTCTGTGTTTATTTTAGTGCACAATGGAAAACCCAAAGAAGTAGAGAAGGTCCTATTTCTAGGACGGCATGGAGCCAATTAATTCTGTTGGTTTCATTAGCAGAATTACGTTTCCAAAACAAACTTTAAAAGCATTGTTAAAAGTAAGCTAATATAAATCATTAAACTATTTCTAAAATGAAATGCTTCATTTTTACTTTTTCAAAATGAATGAAGTTAAAAAAAACCCTCTTATTTAACAATGAACTTCTGACTAAAATCCATGCTGGATCCATAGCTAGTTTCAGTGTCCATGAAATTTCAAGTTTCTCTTACACTACTACTCACTGAAATAAATCTCACTTGATTCTGTCTTGAAGCATTACACATCAGCTAATCCAACAAGTCCAGACCACAGCATTTCACACAAAGTACTTTGTAAGCCCAAAGCATCCACCTGTTTCAAGTGCATTATGGTTCTCAGAGTCCAGACCGACATCCAGTTGTACAGTGTTTCTTTGGGATTCAGAAGACTCTGTCCCATAATGGTCTCCCTCAATTGCAATGTAAAACAGTACCGTGGGTAGAGAAACTAGTTGAGTAGTTTGCCATTAGCATGTTCTTCCTTCCTTTATGAAATAAGACCATTTTCATATACCCATTTTTTATATTCTCTGGTAATGATCATTATTCCACTAGTCACAGCCAACCAGCAAGAAGAATCAAGTTGGTGGCTTTCCTAACAACTTGTTGTTATTGATTTCAAAGTAATTTTGTTTTCTTCTTTTTCTCTGTCAAATGACTCCATAAAGAGAAACGTTCCTTGTGTTTCAATTTACATCTTCCCACTTGAATGAACAAAAGACCCAGAGACCCTTACCTTTCAGGACAGAAAAATAACCAGATCAGCTGGAGATCTGAGAACATTTTGCTGTGGTTCTATTTTTAAATATACAGGGGACACACACTCAATTGCAATAGGAGTTAATACTAGAAAGATGTTTTTTTTATATCTTCCAGATCCCCCTCCGCATGGAGCTAAACATCAGTCAACACTTGTTCCCTGCCTACTGTACCCTTGCTTATTCTTACACAAGATGATCGAGTTTTGTTGCTTCAGTTACTTATCCCACATTTATTGTGAAAGATTTACTGAACAGGTATCTGTTCTGGTGAAAATCAATGACTACTAAGATATTACTAATATGTGAGCATGGTTCATATTAGACTTTTAATGATGATATTGGTCATATCTGTTATCTCCCTGTAAGAATTTTAGATTGTTTTTAAAAGGTCACTTCGATTTGTTTTCCTTTATGGAAGTACCACACATATATTGAATCACATCTCATCACCAGCTCCTAGAAGTTCTTTATTTCTTCAGTACTGATACTTCAAAGTATAGTTTGTGTTTAAAGAATTATGAGCAAAATCTTTCATCCTGTATGGAAGACTAATAATGCTAGGGGGACCATCCACATATACATGTTATTATAGCCCATAATGTCTGGAGGAGTTAGTACAAGCAGCAGTACTGCAACAACCATGAAACTTCACCAAAAAAAAAAAACAAAAAAACGGCAAGAGGAATAGAGTGAGATGTATCTATTCAGATGTACTCATGACATGATAGCACACACAATCATAGAATCATAGAATGGCTTGGGTTGGAAGGGACCTTAAAGATTATTTAGTACCAACCCCCCGCTATAGGCAGGGACACCTCCCTCTAGACCAGGTTGCTCACAGCCCCATCCAGCCTGGCCTTGAATGCTTCCAGGGAGGGGGCATCCAAAACCTCTCTGGGCAACCTGTTCCTGTGTCTCACCACCCTCATAGTAAAGAATTTCTTCCTAATATCTAGTCTAAATCTACCTTCATTCAGTTGAAAGCCATTTCCCCTCATCCTGTCACTACATGCCCTTATAAAAAGTCCCTCCCCATCTTTTCTGTAGGCAATAATGCATCTTTCACTTCCATATAGAACAACCCTGAAAGGCCAACTGCTGGATTACAATGAAGCAGAAATCTTCTTTTGCAACTGAATGATTCCATGCAATTTAATAATGTACAGTAAAGGAAAATGTGAAAATGAATTCCAACTCCACTTTGGAGTTGGAATTGAGCAAGTATTTCTGCAGTAAGAATATAATTCTGAAAGGTAGCCAACATGAAAGGAGGCGCATTTCTTTTATCAGCAGTAAACTTAAACAGTTATTCTTGTTCCTTTGTATTTGCCACTGAATAGACTAATATGGCTTTTCAGAGAAAGACAGCACACCTTTGACTTCAAATTGCTTAAAATTATATATAGTCATATAATAAAGGACTGTACCATAATGCAAATGCATAGATGCAAAAAAGAATTGCATGAGCTACCTTAATTGCATCTCGAAGTGATTGGCATTGTATTTGCAATGCCATTTCCTTCATGCAATTCTTCAGCATTCAGAAGTATTCATTTTGAAAGAGCTGTCAGAGCCCTGGCTAATGAGTGGCACATGGCCACTCTGTTGGGTACTGAGCAGACAGACTGTGAGTGGAGACACATTTGCTGTTTTAGATAGAAGACTACTCCTACACTTCTGCTGATGCATTAAGACTCATCACAAAGTAAAAATTAAAAGAAGGTGCAGGAACCAAAACTGAATAGCTATAACATACAGAAATTGAATGAAAAATGTTTTTATATTGTTGTTGGTGGTTTCTTTCTGCCTATTGTACAAGAGAAAAGCATGTACAGAAACAGACAAACATTTAACCCAAAGTCACATTTGGATTCCACAAGAACTCCAAGATTTGAACCCATTACAACTCTGGATCCAGGAGCACATTCGGCACTAACAACCTAATGCAAAATGCATCTATGCCTTTGAAATGTCTCAAGTCTTGATCAAATCATGATTATAGAGCCAGTATCTACCTACATTAATAAAATAATGTGTTTGGTTTTTTTTTTTAAATGTTGTAATGCAGCACCAAGGATCTCAAAATCTAAAACACCTACTCAGTTATCATTTAAAAACGCATTAAATATCAAATTAGTTCACACTTAATTGGATATCTGCAAAACAGTATACCACTTTAACACTGCAAACCAAATCAGATTGCCCTGACTTAGCTTGCAACTCAGCTGTCGGTGCCGCACATGATGAATCACACCCTATTTCGAGCCATTTTCCACACGTTGAAACTTGCATTCATAAATTCACATTAGGCAGTTAATGGGATGGAATCAGGGTTGCTATGGCAACAGTGTGACGTGCTCTATCACTTAAGTGAGAAAACGAACGCTAGTAATTATCACCAAGCAAATGGTATTTTTGCCTTTTGTAGATGGTACCTTTTCAGTGTTTGGTTTAGCTAACGAATGACTTTGTGGCCTTTTACAAAGGAGAAAAATACTGACTAAAATGACGATTCCTGAGTCTCATACTAGAAAACAGATAGAATACCTCAATGAGCAAAGCCTGTATTACTTACATATTTGCAAACTTTATTTTTTTTTTTTACAAGATTATATTAGGAAACTACAGCCCTGATTTCAGTAGTAGCGTGCATCGTAAATGCAATACATAGGGTTAAAAAGATCACGTGTCTCAATTTTGCTTTCAATTTGGAATTAAGACTGTCCTAAGATGCATGAAGCTAAAATGGTAATAAAGAACATACCTCTACCCTTCTTGTTAGGGTTCCAACAGATAATATTCTGTATTGCAGCAAAACACACTGTTGGTGTTAATGCCAAAACCTTAGCTGTTTTTGTGCACTTGCTTTCTCCTCTTTGAAGGTCAGTCTGTCCAGTAACACCTCTTGTGATTAAAGGGACAGCAGCAAGCAGAATACAGCTGGATTGCTATTTGGCAAATATTGAGAATGTCATGAACTGTTACGTTTTATCTTATAATTTATTAAAAGCATAGTAGAGAATTTTAAATACTTAAGTTAACATGTTAAAAACAAAAAAGATCAGCTCACATTTAAACTGACTTCTGCCTTTGGTCTGATTCTCCTTTAACCTCCAGAGGTCTAAAGATCTACTCTTTTGTAAGATTTAAGCATGTTGGAAGATAATTTGAAACTGTTTTCATGGATGCTGAGCGCAGCAGCTACCATTTTTAACTTAAATGGGCCCATGAAACTGCCATTGTTCAATACAGATATGTCACTGCCTTATAGGTTAAACAAGCACAGCACTGTAACCTGCCTTCCACGTGAACAGATGATTAAGGTGTGATTATTTAAAGATTTTTTTGAAAGGTCTATCATCAAAGTACTCAAAGCCAGAACATACAGCAAATCTTTAAAAATTATGAATACACTTGATTGTATCCCAAATTTCCTTATCAATTTAGGGATAATTATTGATGGAAAAATGCAAAGAAACACATTTAACGTTGAGGCCTGACCTAACTTTAAAGCCCCTGACAGATCAAGAAGGAGATCTGCCTCTCACTGCTGGGATAGACCATAAAGTGTGCATGAAAATGTTTTTCCCCACCCTACAGAGTCCCAAGAGACCAAATTAAGGATCCTTGTCCTATGGTAACATCAGCATTCTGAAATTATGTATACAGCAAAGAGGAGTCTAAAGAAAAAAAGAGAAATGCTTGACTGATAAACAATATTCAAAGGAACAGAAAAGAAAGGAGATAGCACAAAATGAGTAAGACTCAAGGGATGTAACCATCACCTGCTACGTACCGTGCTGTAAAACAATAACAGTTAAGAAGTTCATAAATAACAGTTCTTATTTTAGCTCACTACTATGTTATTGATATATCTTTGTAAAATAATAGACTTTTAGATAGTATAAGCTGTGGATGTTGGTAATGATGCAATATGAGAAAAGGATAAAGTCTTATTGGCTATAACTCAAGAGGATGGGAAAAAAAAAAAAAAAACCTAAACCCACCAAAAACCAGAAGCACGATCAGGTAGTCAAATTTCCCAGCTTTCCTCAATATCCAGTTTGCTAAACAGTCCTATAAACCTTAGCTTTGTATACATACATTTGTAAATCCAAAGATGATTTTCCGTCTAATTGGGACTTGTTAGGTTTATTAAGTAGAGCTTTGTGGCAGCTGCTTTTTTTTCCTCACCCAAATTTTTTATCTGCAGGCTCACAGGAAATCTTTTTTCTTCAGATTTTAAATCAAAATAATGTAATTTGCAGTTCTAGAGCTGGCTGGGGAGTTAAGGAGATTTAAGGACTACACTTCAGATAAGTAATCTCTATTACATGACCTTATGATCAGTGGCATTTTGTAGCCTAGACTGCAATTCCCATGATGTCAGTGGAGACAGTTTTTTGGCTCTAAACACTCTTCATTGCAGACTCCATCCTCAGGCAAATTATAATAGTTAGTTGCTGTTCTTCTGTGTATTTAATGATTAAACCACAGCCACTCAGAAAAGCAGATGACACAAGATGAATTCTAATGTAGAACATAAGCAACATTTTGTAAACAAGCAAAAATTGGGTTCCACAATGTAAAAAAGATATAAACGTCTTTGAAAGCATTCAGACTAGGGCAATGAACTTGGTTACAGTGCTGGAAGACATGTCCTGTGAGGAGAGGCTGAGGGCACTGGGCTGCCCAGCCTGGAGGAGAGGAGGCCAAGAGGCAACCTCACCTCTGCAGCTCTTGATGTGAAGCTCCAAATTGAAAGCTCCTCCCCTGAGGAGGGGAAGCAGAGGGAGGTGCTGGGCTCTGCTCCTGGGAACCGATGGCAGAACGGGAATGGCACAGAGCTGCCAGGGTAGGGTCATGCTGGGCAGCAGGAAACATTTCTGTACCACGAGGTGATCAGACACTGGAACAGGCTTCCTAGCAAAGTGGTTGATGCCCCACGACTGTCAGTGCTCAAGGGGCATTTGGACAATGCACTCAATAAATAAGATGCTTTAATTTCTGGTTAGCCCTGAGGTAAGGCAGTTGAGCTTGAAGATCTTTGGAGGTCTCTTCCAACTGAACTTTTCTATTCTGTTCTAAGCATAGGTACTTACCAGTGCTATAAGGGGACAATTGTGCACAGAGCAAATATACACGTCTACAGTATGCCCGTATTTCAGTAGGAGTTTATCCTGCAAATTGTGTCTCTAACTGCTAAGAAAATGCCAAATATCAGTGTAGAGACAAAAGTAAAAGACGTGAAAAGCAATTTCTACATCTGTGATAGATCAATGAGCCAAGAGAAAAGAAGGAGAAAACTTGTTATCCTCTCTCCGTGGTATCGTTATCACCACATGCAAGACAAGAGGCAACAGAAATTTAAGTTACTGACTCCAGCATATGCACACAACTTTAAAGACCTTCACTAAATACTATATTTCATGGAGCACAAACAATATTCTAAACAAAAGAGAAAAGATGCTTCTCTAATGTGTGAGCGAACGTCTGCACAACTGCGCTGCATCTGAGATCTTCCCTAAGACTCCTACTACATCTACACTACACTTTCATAATCAAGGATAAGAAGTATTAACATAAAAATCTCTGAGATCAAGAGGTCAGCTGGAGACCTGTTTAAGCCCTTGCAGATTTTCTACACTACAGTATATTTTGCAGAATATGAATGCAGTAACAAGCAGAAGAGACAAATTTTGAGACATTTCTTACTCGTACTCAGTGAGGGAGGGGTTTATTTGTTTGAGGACTGTGGTCCTGCTCTGTGGGAATCCATAGAATCTCTTATGTGCTACTCATTTGGTTCTTGTCAAGGAGACTGTTGTATGAAAGCATGGGGTCAATTCAAAATGACGCTAACTGCATTAAAGCAAGAAAATAAACATTAGCTACAGATAGCACAAAAGCTTGCTCTTCAGAAACAGTAAGATATCATTTGCCTTAAGATCCTGCCTTTGAAACAGCAGTGAGCCAACTAATGTTGTGAAAGCCTCTAAATACAGCTAGCAAAGTGAGACAAAAAAACACCACAATCTTGAAGGAAAAGTGAGTTTGGGAAGGGATGATTAATTCACCAAGAATGCGAGTACTCCAAAGAAATTAACATCTACAGAGCCTTTTGTGTGTGTGTGTAAAATAAATAAATACATGCATCCTAATTATTTTTCCGAAAATGTTAGAATTAAACTGTTCTGAGGAAGTTGTCCCTCTATTTATACAGAGCACAGAACGTAGCTCCCAAAAAGGACTGTGTGCTTTATGACAGGATTTTTCAGCTGTGTTTTGTGGAAGGATGCTTAGAAGCAAACAAAAAAACTTGAGTAAGGGACAATACTGAGGAGGATAGAAAGGACAGTGCACAAAGGATGAGATCCCAGAGGTCCTCATTCCAAACATACAGTACAACAGTGACACCTTCCTCCCAGAATGACAGCTGTAACAGGAGATGGAGAAGCAAATCATACCTTAGGTTTCCATCCATCAGTTTTGAGAGGAAGGCCTGTCCTGGAGCTCTGACTCAGCACCTGACTGGCTGCTGTGCTCCTGGAGAAGATTGCATGAGTAACTCCTCCACCACCACCACCACTTCTGCAGTGGAATCTCTGCACTAGGAAATTTGCCTATCTACCTGACTGATAGTGTTAGAAAATTCCATTTCTCCACTGTCCACTTTTCAAATATAACCTGGGCTGGACTGCAAGACTTTTGGGGCAAAATACAGAATACCCCACATAGGGAAGCTGTTAGGTCATGGCTTGAACTGATGATTGAGCACCTGCTGAAGGGGAGTGGCTGGCCCAGGGAGCACAGGCAGATTGTTTGCACCTGTGTTCCCCGTGTGACCAGAAGGGGTGGACCCAATGTGGAGCCACCCTGGGCTCATATGAGGGCCAGCATCTCTCGAAGCTAGGCTAGAGTCCCTTCACCAGTTGGGTGATTTCAATTTTTCTTTCTGTATGTGACTATTGGCCTATCTGTGATTACTATGCCTGGTGTTGTCAAGAACCTGTTAGAAGCAATTTCACTTCTTCATAACCAGAACACCCTCAAGCTGATATTCACAATTTTGCAGGTCATACTCTTGACTACAAGCCTATAATGAGCCAGTGCCCCAAGAGTAGTATTACGTTACAGAGCACTGTAACAGTGCATGCTGTTTACACAGTGAGATGCAAAATAAGGCCTTTGTTACCTGTGCTCATTAAAGAACAACAGCATTTCCAAAGAGAATGGATATCACCTGCATTACTGTAGCTGCTTTTCTATATTATGGATTTAAAAAAAAAAAAAAGCAACAACCAGCTTTGGCATGAAACTCTGAACTTTCCCACACAGATGAAACCTCATTTTGGGGGATGGGACTGAAAAGACTGGGTTACCTTCTCTCTCACATAGTCCTACTGTGAGTGCTTTTCTCCCACTCCAATCACCTACTGAAGATTGTCAGTCCACAGAGCAAGTTAAATTGGCTCTGTATACAGCCTCATGTATCTGCAGCTCCATAGATTCATGTTTGGCTGTCCCTGTTGCCTCTGGTAAGAAGGCGGAATGTATGGCAGAGATATTTACATCAACTGAGTGATTCTCAACAGCAGCAGCATGTACACTTGAGGCAGTTTCAGATGTGACAGCGCTCAGCACTCCCCGCTCTCCCAATGAGATCTCTCCCTCCTGCATGAGGCAGCTCCGCACAGCCCGTGGGTTTACACTTGGCTGCACTGCCCACACCCAGACACAGACTTCTGCAGAGGACAGCATGCTGCCTGTGGACAGCAGCACTTGGTCCCAGGACATCACTGCCGTGCGTTCTGCCCCTGCTGCCAGTTCACCTGCCCAGCCATGGTAAGAACAGCTGCAATTGCTCATACAGCTGTTTGTATCGGATAGCCATTGTGATGGCATATCCCATGGATTCAAGTGATCACCACATTTCCTTAACTTGAGATTCAGAGCCCCTCTACACTAGACATGGATGTTAACTGATAACATGGGTACGTGAGAAGAAACAAGCTATATGAGTGTGTTTCTCAATACAGCAGAACACACTTCAATGACACCACTTCATATAAAGGAATATCTTATGTCAGAAGTAAATAAACCAGAAAAAAATGAAATACCAAAAATTGAATTAGAATTGTACTTGATAATATTCAGTCTGTGTAAACAGAAGTGAACACCTTCAAAACCCTCAGGGATCCTACATGCTTTCTTGCACTGCAGAAATGAGAACTCTGGAGAACAGTATAAACTGTAATTTGAGAGTATTACATCTAGCTGAAAAGGCAAAGACGAGCACTCATGTGGAACCATCCTATCGTAACAAGAACCTAAGATGGATAAGAAACATGATCCTCAATGCAGGAGCAATGAAAGCTTATTACAAAACTTTAAAATGCGCTCATACCATTAAAAAACAGGTATACCAGTAGTTACAAAAAATCACCCTGCAAGTCAGGCCCATTCTCCATACTGCCAGAGGATATCACTAGCTGCCTCAGAAGTCTATTAAAAACAATACATTAAAAAGAAGTCTGCATCACCATGCCATTACATATATATTCATAGACTTTATCGTCACTTAATGCTATTTATTGTTATTAACATATTTGTTCACAAGGGTGTTTGCAGAAGGCTATCATGAAAATATTCAGTAAGTTTGAAAGATATCTGTTAAACATTTCATCAGAAAGCAGTTGACAGCTTAGGAATTTTCACACAGTTCTAATATAGTCTCAATAATATTCTAAGAAAATGATATCTAATAAAACCTTTTTGCTGTTGTTGAAAGGCTAATTTAAGCATATGTATTTAATTTGTTTAAAACACAGAAACATTATGGACTACTGGAATAAATTCCAATGTAATATTCAAGGAAAATCACAATTAGAAGCCTTCAAACTGAAGGTAATAGCTTTGCAACAACTAAAATGAAACATTTTGGGGTTATTTGCATTAAAAAGGAAAATCAACAGAAGCCCTGGGAAATACCGGATAAGAAGTAGTACAGGAGATAAAATGGTCCTTTCATGTTCTGATTAAGGGTTTGTGGATAATGATGCATTTTTGAGGCAAAAACCAAAGCAACCTAGATAAACACAGAAAATATTCATCATATAAAAAATAAAAAATTGCAAAATTAAGAAAAAAACTTTTTTGTTTGGAGGTCTTTTTTTTATTTTTATGTGTAAAGACAGAACAGCAACATTTATACACCAATATATGAAAACTCTTTCCTCGAGTTACAAACTCTGAACATAAATTACAGAAGACCAATTGGTCTCCTTAAGCCTTAGGGGCAGAAATCAGTCTGCCAATGACAAATAGGAATGACATGGTATAATTGAAGTTTCTTTCAGCTGAAAGATATTTTGATGTTTGGAAAATACTGTGATATTTCTCATTCCTAGTATTCTATTTCAGAGTATTATCTCCTGATAGAGAATAAAAGCTTTCATAACTAAAAGTAATTACCAGGGTATCAATGCTGGATAAACATTTTATTACAGGGGTGACCATATCAGTGGGCTTTATTAATCAGAGATGTAAATTCAGATACAATGTACTATTCACCATATCATGCTCTAGAGAATTGTTAAAATGGGACTTGAATAGCTGTGCATTTCCCAATTGGAAGATGCAATTAATAGTCTAAATGAGATACCTAAAATACTAATAATGAGAAAAAGATGTCTACTGCAAATAGTACGCAGTGGGTCAGTATCAGGTGACCCATGTGAGATTGTGATGAATGTGTGTGAGCAGCTAAGAGTCAGTTAATAGGATCTTACTTAGGAGACATGACCATTTTACTTTGATATTGACCACACTTAGAATCCTTAGAGTTGGAAGGGACCTTTAAAGGTCATCTAGTCCAGCTCCCCTGCAATGAACAGGGACACCACAGCTAGATCAGGCTGCCAAGGCCTTGTCCAGCCTCACCTTGAAATTCTCCAGGGACGGGGCATCAACCACATCTCTAGGCAACCTGTTCCAGTGCCTCACCACTGGAAAAAGAAAGAAAAGACGTTTTCCTTATATCCAACCTAAATCTGCCCTCTTTGAGCTTGAAGCCATTTCCCCTTGTTCTGTCACCATGACCCTGCTAAAGAGCCTGTCTCCTTTCCTGAAGCTCCCCATTAGGTACTGAAAGAGTGCTAGCAGATCACTTCTAGGTACAAGGCTCATACCTGACAGAAGGAAAAACAGAACTTACATTTATTTTGAGAAACAATCTTCCTGTATGGTGGGATCTGCTTTGCTGAATTGATGGCATAACATTGGACCTAACCTAAGAAGAAATCCCTGTTTGAGAATCTCATCTGACTGGAGATGGTGCTATCAAAGAATAGTTGTAATGGATGAATAGTATCACATCTCTTTCCAGAATAAGACAGGAAGAACAATAATACAGGTCCAAAGGCTGCTCTCTGTGAGACTGGAAAGCTAGAATTGGTAGATGCTACAGAAATATTTGGCATACACTATTTTACTTCTTCCTTGATCCTTTAAATACTGTACTATAAAAATGAGCATTTTGGCTTTTATAGAGAGAGCTTTTCTGTGGAAAGTCAGACATTGCACCAAGACAGTGAAAAAAGCTCAGTGCTTAACTTTTTTTTTAAGGGTTTATGAAAGGGTATTAACTTTTTTTTTTTTTTTTTCAGTTGCAGCTCTTTCCAACAACAATTGTGGTTTGCATTCTATGTCCTGCAAGCTACTCAAGATCAGTGCAAAATGTACGTAGGCAGAAAATGCAGATGGCAAAATGCAGAGCCTGAAAAGATCATTGCAAGACATCGTCCATTAATTTGTATTCTCAGTGCCGATGGCTAGGGAAGGCCACAGGTACTATGTATAGTCATTGCTATAAGGAAAGAATCTACAAAAATCACTTACAATGAAATGAGGGAACTTCAACGTGCAGATTCCATTGTAATCCAGTAAGCAGGTACTTGTGTTCATCAAATAACTGATGAACCAAGTACAGTAATGAGGAATTTAGTCCTATCCAAGCAAGAAGTGCATGGGTTTTTCTTTAGTTTCTGACTTGAGAAGTCTGATCGTGCTCCTTTCACATTACTAATGAATACATCTCTTAACCATCTTCACCAAGACAAAGCTGCAACTCCTAAAAAAGAAAGCTTTCCATTCCAGGAAGTATTACATATGTTGCTCTCTCTTTAGGTGGTATGACTGTTCATTATCACCTCTGCAACTGCAACTGTAGCACGTGCAGCTCACTTCTAACAGAACAGTTGCTTTCCCTCTTTTACTAATAAACAGATCTCCCAGGTTTGCATTTACCAGTCCACAAGTACAAGTGATGGGACCCTGACCTTGCCAACTGATGCAATGCTTTAAGCTGCTTTGTGGGTAGCAGGAAGATCAGGCTGGACTTCATGGGAATGCTGGTTCAACAACACATGACTGCATATGAGATCAGCATTCCCACTAAGTTTCACAAAGAGCTGGATCTTGGTTTCTGTGACATCCCTTGTCTTCTCCTATGACCATCTTCACTGAAAATTTTTTTGTGATGAGATGAGACTGACCACACATCCTTGGTGTAGCCCTGTGAGCAACTTTCCTAGCGCTCTGTGTCTGTTTTCTTCATAGGTCCAGGACTCTGCAGTCTTTCTGTTTCTTGTTCCTCCACTCCTAACTTGCAGAGTTCCAATCAGATGAAGAAAAGACTGTAAGATAGTACATGAATTTCCTTCTTCCTTCGGGCTGACATTAATACACTATCATGGTGCTGGAAAACACCCTGGAGGAGCTCTTGTCAGATCAAATGTAGTGATCAAAGTTATTAAGGAAATAAAATGGGAGTTAAAACCGAAGGGAAAAAATCCTCTATGCAGAGCAAGGGACATGCCTGTGGAATGTCTTCAGATGTTGCAAACAGAGCTCTTCTGTTTGTTTCTCATTGTGCAAGGCTGGCAACAGGATGGAGAACTGCCCTTGAGGAGGAATGCGCTTTACAGTGTTCTGGGGATGTATGGTTCTATTCACATCCCCGCCTTCCCAAAGAGCTCTTAGTTGGTAGGTTTTTTTTGTATTGTTGTTGACTTTTCCTTTTTTTTTTTTTTTTTTAAATTTTGTTTGGTTGTGGAAACAGGACAAAGCTGTTCCATTAGTGGTGTTAAGTATCTCTTCTGGATAATCACAGAATAATTTATTCTGGAAGAGATCTCAGAGCTCCAATCCAACCTTCTTCTCTAAGCTAAGTCTGCTCTTATCACATTGTTTAGGGCTGTCCCTAGGTGAGTCTCAAAAACCTCCAAGGACAGCAATGCTATTTCTCATTCTTGAATTTCATAACACTCATTAGCCCATTGCTTCAGTCTGGCTAGGTTCTGTAGGTTGGTAGCCCTGTCCTTGATTGTTTTGACTGGTCTCATTGAATCTGGTGCAAACCCTTACAATCAACTACTTCATTACCTCCTTCAAATTATTCAGATATTGAACAAAACGAGAATAAACCCCGTAGCACTCAACTGGATACTACTCCAGGGAGAGGACAACACATGAACTATTGCTTCCTGGACATAATAATCCAAACCATTTTTTTCCCACCAGATCACAAACATCCTCACACAAGAGCGTTGTATGACACGACCTTAAAATACATTGCAAAAAATGGAGGTCAATGACAGCTACTGCTTTCCCCTCATCTGTGAATCCAGATATTTTATAATAGAAGGTAATTAGCGCTGACTTTCCATTGACCACCACCAACTTCATGTGACCTGAACTCTGTTCCAAAATGACTTACTCTATGACTTTCCTACCATCAAAAAGGGTTCAGATAAAGCATACCTACTGAAACTGAAGACGGACTTTTTCTCCAAAACTGAGACAGGGAAAAATCATAAGTCTTTCTCTGAACCAGACACGAGACCAGTATTGAGACAACAGAAGGCAGCTGTTGACTCTGTGACCTGGATTTCTTCCAGCTGTCAAAGTGGCATTTTCTGTTGTGCTATTTCAGCTGGTGCTATGGTCCAGCTTCCTTGCAGAATTCCTCCTGGCAAGTTCCAAAACAGTGAATAACCTTGGCTTTGCACACAACTGATCCCTGCATTATTAAGAGAAATAAATATCAATTTTCCTAAGCATCTAATCTCAGTGAGCAAGGATCCCTAGAGAAATGAATAAATGTTCTATTCTCATCAGTAAGAGCAATTTTAGCTTGAGAGAAATCATATTTGTAGTGTTAATGTCAGCACTGCGCATGGGTTTAGCTGAATAAAAATGCATTTGCATTGATTTCTGCATTGGTGTGAAGTTATCTGAGTTTCCAAATGGCTTCCAAAAGAGCAGAGTAGTTGGCTTCAGCTGCATCTCTGACAATCTAAATGTACTGCCTACTGAGAGAAGCCCCTGGGGCTGAAAACATGTTTCATTCCAAGACAGTTTTTTTTTTCTGCTTATGTAGATTACAAAGCTGGGCACGCACATATCCATCCAGAATAATTTCTGCTTCTCTCCGCTGAGCAACATCAGAAAGGTCCCTTTACATAAACTTTACAAAAGCTTCATTAGGAAATAACTACTAGCTATACGGATAGTTTTGTTATATAAGCAGAGAGAGTTATTTTTAAATAAGGGTGGAAAAGATTATTTATATTTCTAAAGATTCATTTCAGCACACTCCTTTCTGTTTTTCTAAATAAAGTTTTCACAAGAGAGATCTGCAAGTGAGAAAATGGTGGTTCCAATAATGTATAACGACACCTGATAAATTCAGAGATTCCCCAATAAACAAACTGTATTTCTAACTTAAAACCAAGCAATTATTTAAGTAGCACTTCCCAAATAAAGATGTTAAGCTGTGTAGCTTTTAGTTCTAGATTCTGAAAAAAGTAGTTTTGTAGTCTTCGGCCCCAAGGTCATAGGGATTAAGCAGTGTGCAGAACAATAATTTCTGTGGATTTTAAGCTTTTACTAAAAAAGATTTTATTTCTATACCTACAAAGACCTAAGTGTAGCCAGTTAGATAAATTATTTGCTTTTTCTAGTATTGCTGGTTTGGTACAGAAATAAAACATAGTTCAAAAATTGCTATTACCTAAAGCAGAGCAGTACTCATATAGGGTATTTCCTAAGCTCTACATCCAACAGAACAGCAGCACATTTATAATTCCAGGGAACTTAGACTGAAACTAAAGCCACAACCTTGCATCAAGTATAAAAACTAAGAACTAACATTTTGGGGGGCTCTTTTTTTTTCAGTTACTCTGATTCATGAAAACATTTAACATTAATCCAGTTTTCATGCCTGGTGATAATTTCTGATTTCTGTGTTTTATAGAAACTCAAACTATAGCACAGCTATTTGCATCTTAGGAGTCCTAATATTTTTCACACGTTTGCTGAAATCTGCCTACACTGTTACTTGCACTGTTTTTGGAACAAATGTCTGGTTTTTACAGGACATTGTCCACAGGCCCCTTCAGAAAACTCAGAGGTGATGAGGGACAGCATGGTCAAAAGAGGAAGGGGATGGGGACCTTACAGCAGGGGATGTACATGCACACAAAGCTCTTCACACCTACGATCAGAGGGGTGCTGATGCACTTCTGGGAGTACAGAGTCACATCATGTTGCAAAGATGGTGGGGAAGAGTAAGATCACTGCCTCTCCTCAGCCTTGGTGAGCTGCGGATTTCACTCTGTGATGCCGCCGGATCTCCCAGTACCATTAGTTGGGTAGGTGCCTGCCTTGCTTCAGTCTTAAGCACTCCTGAGCCCTGCCCAGGATGGTGGGGATCTAGAGAGGAATGCAGGTGTTCATAACGTGATGGGTCTGCTATGTTCAGTCTAAGAGCACGGGAAAATGAAGAGTGAAACAAAAGCAACCCACCTTCTCTTCATTTATGCCTCTAAACTAAGATTTCATTTTTGCTCCCTAACCATAAAGCAGCAGTGAACTGTAGCAGTCCTCTATGCTTTGAAGTAGACTTACAGCACAGATGCTGATTTTGCACTTTATTTTAAGACACGGCAAAAGCAATTCAAGTCTGAATCTCACTCCCACTCCCCCTTCTTCCTCCAGAAACATTTTATCTGTTTGAGATACAACAGTTGCTGAGAGATGATTAATTTAGACAGCTCCTTCACATTTCCCCACAGAGTTAGCTGGAAGTCACAGACATGTATATGCACGTACGTGTTCCCTAGCAAGCAGAGATATCCCGCTTATAGCAAACGATACTAAGCAAAGCATAACCTGACAGAATACCAGATAACTATGTCAAAGCTCAGATGATCTATGAATGCAGTTAAGTATTGAAATTGATTAATACACAGAATAGACGAGTGACCATCTTAGCTCGACATACTGAAGTACAGCAATTACAGCTTCAATCACTACTTTTTGGAAAACTCTGAAACTTTGTATAGAGAATAAGGCTCTTTTTAAACCAGAACTGAAATTAACTCTAAAATAACCCTTCAAATTCATGTTGTTTTTTTTAATCTCGTATTTACTCTACATATTCTAAGGCATACCTACAGAATAGCTTGAATTTTCTATTGCAAAGTCAGCATATCCTGATTGAACAGCAAGCAATAGCACCATTAACAGTGTCTATGACTGAAGCCTTTCAAAAACACAAATCAAACTAGATTACATCAAGAATATTACAGAAAAGATCCTAGTCTAATTCTTTAACATCCTTCACATTTAAGCTTCACATTATTTCCAGTATCTAACAAAGAAGACGACAATGAGTGATTTTAGACAGGAGTAAATTAATAAAACAAACGTGCAAAATCTGCCCATTAAAGCAAGTCAGAGAAGCCTGTGTTGAAAGAATAACCTTAATAGGAAAAGGAGAATTCCTTAAGTACCTTAGAAATGTTACTAGAATAATTGTAGTTAAAACAGGAATAGGGATCAAATGCAGCAGTTAAAACAAGCGCTCTGGTTCTGTGTATTAGTTAAGGAAAAGGAGAAAGAGCATGGACCTGAACTCCAGGCTGCAGAATGGAAGCGATATGGCACAGGTAAAGTACACCTCTGAACAAAATACAAGCAACTTGTAGGGAGAGTGAAAGCAGCAATTGGCAAATTTTAGTTAAACCAAAACATATGTGAAATATAACCTATTTTCAGTTAGTCATGGAAGAACTATCCAGCTTGCAAATTAACAATGATACATGCAGAGACGACCCTGAACTTTTTCCTTTTCATTTTTCAACCTATCTTCATTTCAAATTTGAATGTAAATTATGTACAGAATGTTCTTGCAACTCTTTTACATATGTTTTAAATTTTGGGGGGTTTGCTTTATTTTCCTTATCCCACCTCATTTATTACCAAGAATAGCAGAATCAACTGTAAATAAATACATGCCAAGTGTACTTCTAACTTGATTTTCTTTCCAGTGGTTTTAGCTGCTGTTACAATGAATTTCAGTTCAGTTTTCTTTAACTAGGAGATCTGAAAGGCTTTAAATGAATTATCAGCTACATTACTGTTGTGGTTTAACCCGGCAGGTGGCTGAGCACCACAGACATTCACTCACTCCTCTCCTTCCCAGTGGGATAGGGGAGAGAATCAATAAAAACTAAGTAGAACTCATGGGTTGAGATAAAACTAGCTGCTAAGAAAGAGAAAAGGAAAAGGATAACAGTTATGACTATGACTAGGTGCATGCCTACACACTAACTCAAAGCTAGTACTTAGATACTATCCAGAAGCTAAACTATGAAGTCTTTAAGGAAAATATACATATATATATGAACTACCCAATACAATTATAGAAACACAATCTAAATCACCATTTGAAAATGATGAAAATTTGAACCCATGTTTGCTTAGGAGCATAAAAGCATCCAAAACCTTGATGTCATAAATCAAAGAGCAATCTATCACATGGAATTGGATTCATATTTCTGTCTTTCAAATGCTGTATATTAAGGTGGAAATATGCATTGCATAGCTCTTATAGAGCAATTCGAACAAAGCCTTGCATGTTGGACTCATTGCAACAGAATCTGTCCACATGAAATGTCTATTTGTCCAAGATTTACAGATGTTTGGCAGCCCGGCAAAGACCTGTCCTGGAAGAGAATTTCCACAAGGGTATTAAAAAGAAAAAAAAGATGTCTGATATACCCAGACATGCAGCAATTCTATTGAGGAACAGTTTACAGAAGCTCAGCATTTTATCCTAAAGAATAGAACTGAGAACTCCCCCAAAATATTTGCATCTGATTTAAAAAAATGAAAATTGTTTATCAAACATTACAAGTTATGTGTCTTAGGAACCCACAAATTAAATCATGATATCTGCTACATAAAAAGATGAGCAATTGCAGATCCAAAGCAATTGGGCTTATAAAATTAAATACAAGCATCTCTCCATGTAAAATGTGTCTATCCAATGCCCACAGATTTTCTTTGTTAGCAGTAACACAGGGATTACATATGATTAGCTGCAGCAGTCATTGTGAGAAAAGAGGCAGCAGCCCTCCAGCACAGGCTGTCTGTGAGCAGAATAGGAAAGTGTTTCCTTTCCCTCTGAAGTAGACAGAGCTCCAACTAAAGCTATATGCAGTTCAAAGACTTCAAAAAGCACGTGCCATGGCTCATGTTTTAGATGAATCTGAAAGCACCAGCTTCAGTAGGCGCTGGAGGTTTTACGTCTTCAGGCAGCAGTACTTTCAAAACATAATTAGGAATTAAATGCATAAATCCATGTAATGACATCATTAAACTGTGAATTTAATCTCAGGAGTGAGAAATTCTAAAGTTAGGGGTTACCCCAGCTGGCTTATCATCTCACCATGCATCTATGCATAATGCTTACGTTCAGGTTGAACAACCTACTCGGTTTTCCCACACACGACAAAAAAATAGGTGAAGCACATTCACTGTGAAACATTTCGTTTTCATTGTCTGAAGGTTCTGATACAGTTGGCCCCAGAGCACTGCCAGATGGTATTTAGGAGACTATGAGTACCTGCAGGACATAACTGCACAGGCACAGTGCCATGCTTATCCAGAGCGATATCTTTCCAGATACAAGCATAAACAAATAAATACAGCCATGCCTTCAGAAAGCTGGCTGCAAAGATACAGGGAGGCCATGCCACTGATCACAATAAAACTACGTGTGTAGCTGTAGACATGAAGGAGCTGCCAGCACCGATGTGTGAAGCTGTCTTCAACATGTGAAGACCTTGAAATTTGAAAGTGAAAAATTCTTGGCTTTACTGAGGTGCACTGAGCTCACAGCCAACTGTATGCCTTGCTGTAACAAAAGCATAAACAGCTCAGCCCAGTGTTATGCACTCAGGCCCAGATGATAAACTTCAGCAACACTTCTTGCACTGTAAACACTGAATTTTAGTGGCAGAGATGTAGGAAGTAAGGGAAAAGGAATGGAGAATGTGAGAACTAAGTAAACACGAGGAAAGACTTTGAGACCGGATCAACTGAAAGACCAATGTAATCAAAAGTAATATTTTGGAAAGGTTAGAAAACTCAAAAGTAACTGAAATGTCACAATCCTGATGATGTGGAAATCCCGCTCATTTAAGCTGATTGCACTGAAAGTAATATATTAAATCATTTCCTTTTCCAGATGAAGGATACATTTTACTCTACTTTACAATGTCTGCATGAATATTTGACACTTGGCAAAGAAAAATCAATTATTTTTATTATTTAAACAGAAATCCTATGATTTAGCTATACTGTCTAAATCAACCTCTGAAACTGAAAAATCACCTCCAGTCAAACATCCATTCCAGGAGAAGAGTCTGTGAAACCTGAGTTTAGAATACATTTATATGAAGGTTCATTCACTTCTGAAAATGATTTGCAAGAAAAGTGAAACAATCTGAAGTAGAACAACTTGTATCAGAGAAAGAAACTTTTCCAGGCTAAGAAAAGTATCAGTACATAAAAGTATAGTATCACCTCTTCAACTAAAGCAAAGCACTTCTATGTTGGTTGATGAGATCTTCATCTGACACTGCCTGGCCTGTTAGAGTTCTGATTTTAACCTCTTCTTCCTTGATTGCAAGCATTTTTTTTTTTCAGAGAAAAGACAGACTCATCAAGAAGGCATGTTATACTGACACAATTTACTTCCTACAGTGCTTACAATTGTTTGGAAGCCAAGGCTTACAAGAAAATTACCCCAGGATACACATCTGGAGTTTAAAAGCATAAGGATTATCTACAAATCTTGCCTCATTTTTTTCTCAACCCCTTTCTAATTGCCTTCCCAACCTATACTGACAAAACTAAACACCTTTCAGTGTAAAATAGAGAGAACCTTTCTCTGCCCCCTTAAAGGACCAAGTGACTCAAATTTGTGCTTTTCAAGACAGGTTACAAGTTGGACTACCTTTTATTGGAGACCCTGTGAATAGAGGACAAAACTTACATAGAGTGGCCTAATTTATACATCAACTCAGCTTGCTGCTGCACTCTGCATTATTTAGTAAGGGAAGTCACTGAATTGTAAATGCTGTGACTGGCCATAAGCATCTGCAGGATATAGGCTCAAAATCAAAACTGAACTGTTCATTCTAGAGGTTAAGTACCAAAATGTTAGTTACAGTTTTCTCAGAAACAGCTTAACTATCCTTTTTGTTCCCTGTCAAAGGTAGTAAAAATCCATGGTATTTCCTTCTGGCCTGTTATTTCTGGACATGCTTTCTTGCAGTGTTTCAGAGATAGACTTCTGTACAGTGGCAGAAATTGTAAAGTTACTTCTACTACAGAGTAAGATAAATTACCGAGGTTTTAATATCTGGTGTATCCCCCCCACACACCTTCAGGCAGACAGAGGAGCTCACAGACAGTGGTGCAATCCATTCAAGCAAGGCCTTTCTCCACAAGATTCCAAGCAGAAAGAGACAACCTGAGAAGCTCAGGTCAGTCAAGGATGTTCCCAATATTTACAGCATCTCATGGATGTTAAACAGTAACAATCCTGAACATCTCTAATCCTATTTGCGTGTCTATTAAAATACAGTATTTTGTTTGAATGGCATAATTCTTGAGCCTCATCATATTTATGAATTTTATGAGTGCACTGTGAATAAACTTAATGTGATATGCCTGTATAAATTTCCCACAGTATCAGCTGCTTGCCTGAAAGTTATTAAAAAAAATAACATCAGAATAGCAATAATGCATCAGCAAATTGATTCATTCTCCTTCAGTCCCTTCCAAATGTCTTTTCCTGTCAGTTCTTGTTCTGTATGTGCACTTATTTATTTTTGAGGTCTGACAGAATTGTTTCTGAAGAATACATTTAAATTAAATCATAAAACTTGTGCTCTATTAAGCACATCATCCACAATCAGTGGAAGCGTGGTTACATTGAAAGACTTTTGACTTCCATATCTTACTGCAGTATTAAAAAAAAAATCATGGATTTATATTTATATACAAAAATCTGATAATGTGCACGGACAACAGAACATAGTAAATAGCACAAAAGCACCAACGTTCAGTTACTATCTTTATTATAATTTTAGTGGATTCTTTGGTCAGTGCTATAGTAACTGCTGCATTTATAAAGCATTTTAAAGCTATAAATGAATTTTTCAGAAAGATTAAAATAATAATTGCATGGTTGCAATTTTAATCTATCTCTCCAAGTCTACTATTAGCTTAAAAATGAGATAAACTTTAAAATAGCAGATCAAAAAGGCTATCAGCACTGACCAAAAATAGAAAAAGAAAATCATTCTTTTTCATTGAGACTCTAGACACGCGTAACTAGATTAGGAGTATGGCAAAGAAATTGTTAACATCAGATCTTTGTTAGAAAGAGACATTCCAGAGTAATGCTCATTGAAAATACAGACAAGACCCAAATACAGCATGGAAAACTGAAAGCTGATAGCTAAATTCATTTAAAAAGCACAATTGGGCTACAGCTATCAAGCCCCAGGGAAAAAATAAACAGAGAATACGCATCTCTTCTAATTTAAAAGACTGATTTTTTTAAGGAAAGATGAAAATATGATCTCTAGCTTAAAAATACCAAGTAAACTTTAAATGTGTGGAGTCCTCTTTCACTGCTTTTTCATAAATTCATTGGGATCAAAAGAAAACCCTATCAAAAGAGATGAGCATGCACATATAGCAATACCCTGTTTTCTTTTGCTCAAAGGTCAAAAACACTATTCTAAATACTAGAGGGTTACACTAGAAGGGTAAGTGGTTAAAGCTCTCATTTTCTTTTTATTCTTTTCTTTCCTGGGATGGGAGCAAGAGGCAATTATAAAAAGTAAATACATTTTCAATTCAGTAGCCCTTTTGATTAACAACAATAAGCAATCATTATACGTGCATATGTATATATGTTTCTGGCTGCAGGAGTGGGGATAACAAGAGAAAGAAGACAAAACATCCTTCAAAAATGCTCCCCCTTTGAGCTTTATACAATACCTGGACAAGCTTTTTAACCAACAATGTCAGCACGTCTGAAATGCAAAGTTGCAGAACATATTCACTGGAAAAGGCTAGAAATAACGAAATACTGAGTTTTCCAGTCCTGTATTCAATGACAGTGCCTCTTTACTGACACTTCTGAAAGCAAAATGTAATTTTCTACAAAGTATTTTGTACTTCTGCCGTGTTTTCCACTTCAAATGTGCTTGGGGTGAAATGTTTTACACACTCCCTTGAAGCTGAAAACCAGGCATTTTTTTGTTTTAGCTTCTGTACACCAACTGCAGAAAATAACTTCTGCAGATCAAATTTTATTCTCAGTGACTTATGTGTGGCTTAAAAGTCTTCACATTTTGACTTCAGCTGTTCTCAGACAACAGCCTCTTATCTTCCACTGTAATTGCATAGATTCAGCTAAAGGCAGTTTTATCAAAGCTTAACCAGTAATTTGACAGAGCAAAATGATTTAGGAGCTACTGTATAACAATGCTTTTACTCAAATAAGTAAGGATAGTTTAATTTGGATTTGTACAACCATAAATAGTCACACAGACAGTGGTAGCACACTGCAGTAGCAAAGATGCAGACACAAGCAGGGCTCATTATAATGGCTCCTCTGTCTTTTCTTATCAGGGCAGATTCTCTTACAAGCAGTTGATCACCCAAACTGTGCTGGGATATAACCTATAGAAGTTCTTTTTGTCCTAATCAGCTCTGACCTCCTCCAAATTCAATGGCACATGACGTTTACTCAACATTATGACTTCATTTGTCTACCTTCAAAATGCTAAAAAGAAAACATGGGACAAAAACGGTGTAAGAAGCATTTGTTGACAGAATTTGCCTCTTTAAACAGAAGAAAAAATAAAATGCTGTTGGCCAAAGTGACTTAAGGATTTTGAGACTATATGCTCCATAAAGCAATGATGAGGAATCAGAAATCTTCATTAGAGATGCATGTAAATAATAACTGATGCCAAGATGATTCTCTCTTGTTACACAGATTATTATGGTGAGTACACATAACATCACTACATTTTCCTATTTACTATAAAATTTTTGTTTCAGTTAAATTTCTGTACTTGCTTCTAATTCAGGGATCATCTCACTTCAAATGCAAGAACTGCCTATTCATGCTGAGAGAAGTTCATCAAACCTGCTGATATTCTACCAGATATCACTTTAATTGTGACAAAACGCCACGAGGATACAGTACAAACATCAAACCGTATCATGTACTCCAGTGGATAAATGAAAATATCATTTTCAGTAGATTCAAATATGCTTTATCTTTGCAAGACCTGAAAGTTTTCTTTACCTCCTCTCTTCCCTGTGAGCATGTAGTTAGTGGTTACAAAGTCAGGAATGCCTAAAGCTCCCTACATCTTCATTTATCAGAAGAATTCCAACTATGGCCACTCTTTTGAATCTCCACTGCTATAAAGCATTCACTGGAAAAAAAACACAAAAGATACTGCAGAATCATAGACATTAATTGTATCTTCCCAGTCTACTCACATAGAGTTTGGCCTGGTGCACTGATTTCAGTGCAAAAATCATTTCCACACACAATTTTGTATGGTGAAAAGCACAATGCGTTCTGACTCTAGGGCAGCTAGATTTTAGTGTAGGACAGGCACTACTGGAAGACTGCAAATAATAAAGGCAGTTAAACTTTGGTATTTTACCATTTTCTCCTTCAAGAATCCTACTCCTGCCACGTAAGTCATGTTCCCTTAAGTCAGGGAAAAAAAGAAGGTAAAAATTATTTTTATGGCATCTTTACATGAATTAACATTAGTACAGTTAGCAAACATGAAAGAGGATATTTAAGTCAGACACAACATGGTACTTTAAAAAAAAAGAAAGAACATTATTCTGGATTAAATGCTAGAAAGCATCCTAAGGGAATATGCTTCCCTTAGCAGAGAGATGGGATTCATGATCAATGGATCTTCTCTGGTTTTAATGTCTGCAAGTTTCTGGGTATATCCTGTATCATATTCGTGTTTCTCCCTGGAAGGTGCTGCTGAGAGAGAAGAGTTTGTGCACTGTTCCGGTTCCCCTGAAGACAGCAGAGTGCAATAAATAAGAGCCTGAGTGATAATTAGAACTATTTGCTAATAGATAATAATATTTCTCTCATTATTAGGGGTGGGAAGAAGGAGGAAGGCAGGCAGACCTCATGCCAGAAGCTCTAAGTTACAATTAAAAGTTATGCTGCAATCTTACAGCATTTCCCTTTTATGGTGCCTGACATTTATGTCCCCAGTAAGAGTTGAGTCATCGTCCCTGGAGGTGTTCAAGAAATGTGTAGATGTGGTACTAAGGAACATGGTTTAGTGGGTAACACTGGTGCTAGGTAGACAGTTGGACTAGATGATCTTAGGGGTCTTTTCCAGCCTTAATGGTTCTGTGATTAATTGCTACTTCCATTAAGCCTTTGGGATAATCATATCAGTGAAAATGAATCTGTAAGATCATGTTCCCCAGAGAAGGACGGCATTTCTGCTGCATTACTTTGACCATGACTCTAAATGAAAGAAGGCCTACACATGCACTAACATCATCAAATTATATCATTCTACAGCATTCTATATCACTGACATAATTTTAATTGTCAATTTGTTCTAATACTAAAAATACACTGAAACATATCCCGCTTAGGGTTAGATATATATAGCCTTCAAATATCACATTTTATTCAGGATGCTTACATGCATATGTGTCCTTCTATAGTGGGAATATGTGTAACTGCAAACAAAAAGAAGGTGCCTGGTGTTGGAAAAAGCTTGAAATAGACTAGACATTCAAAAATATGTTGCTTACCTTTATTAAGACTGCAATTTTTACAATTTGGTCTATGATTTGTTTGTATATAAGGAGTATCTACCACCATGGGACTTCCCAGCCCTGATTATAACTCCAAAGACCTCCCTGAATATAAATTACTATGAAAAAAAAACTAAAAATAATGCTAGTAATTACTTATTCTTCCCTGGGGCAGCTGCCATCAAGGCCAAGCCAAAGAGAACTATTTGCATATGGCATGCAAACATGTAGCGGTACCTGCTTGCAAAATGACAGCACTAAAGGAGGTGGATCTCCACCCTTTGTTATAATGAATGAAGCCACCTGAATGCTCTTAGTAGCTTTAAAAAACGAAAACAAAAATAAATAACGACTAGAATAAAAAACAGATAACAAAATGAAGATAATTAACCTAAAAGTGAATTATTTGGTTGAAGGCTTAGTTTAACTAAGCACGGCATAGACATGTTGAAAAAATGAGTTCACTGCCTCTAATTGCTTGCAGTTTCAATTTGAGATAATATATACTGGGGAGGAAGAGAACGGGAGGGGCTAAGATAAAAAGATGAAAAAGAAAAAAAAAACTAAAGAACAGAGAAAGAATGCGGTAACAAAAAGACTAATACTCTCAAGATGTGTAAGCATCATCCAAAAATGTGACAAGTGTAGGTCACAACTATTACGCTAATTACAGCAGTTTCAAGGCTTTTGTGCTATGGTGGGAACATACAGGCATCTGTGGCTTTTCTTTTTTGTCTTTGTCCTCAATCATACAAAGTAATGTGCTGCACAGACTCACAGGAGCTATCTTTATCCCTGTTACTCCAATTTTTCATTCGTTCCGTCCTCCATTCTATGAGCAGAAAATCTGACTTCCCCTATTACATGTCTTCCCGTCCTCTGTGGTGGACAAACGCTCTATGTGACAAATAATCAGTCAAAGACCTGGGGATAATGGACATCAACAATACTAATAATTTTAGACAGTATCATCATTACTGCTTAAAGTCAGCACTGCAAGCTTCTTTTTTTATACCCAAGTATCCATCACATCTTAATATAAATTTCTTTTCATAATCTATTCATAAAGTTTAATCAAACCAGACAAACAGACATTTCTTTGATCTTTATATTCTTGGCACAAATAATGGTAAAATCTCATTTGAAAATTCCAGGATGAAGATAAAGAGATTAAACGCATGTTAAATGACACTTTTTGCAGATTTTTATTTAAGGGAGGCAATCTGTTCTGTTTCTCTGATAATTTACTCTTTCGTTTTCTTTTCAGTGGCCTTTGGAGCTATACTGTTTGAAGAATCTAATTTAATTCTTGCTAGAATTCAGCCTTATGAAACTGTAAAACGGTATTCACATGTCCTGCACTTATCTTGATATGAATGGGAGACTGGAAACTTAAAACTCTCAAGAAACAGTGAACTTCATGAAAGTAGAAAAAATAACCTGACACTTGCATATATCTGACATTGCAGGGAGGATTATCATGCCAGTGTATTTTCATCCTGAGTGGAACCTGTAGTTTCAGAAACTTTCTCCATCTGAATTGTCAAGACTAGCACGTGATGCACATGCATGTGAAAAATAAGACAGCAGCTGATCCTATGTCGGCAACATTAACTGCTTAAAAAAGTTAATTATCATTCTACACAGAAGCTAAGTTTCTACACTGCTCAAAGTGGATACACTTAGCAAAAACTAATAAATATGATACACAGCACTCACAGTATTTTAAGTACCATGGAGAGTGGGGACCAAATCAAAATACTGCACAAATAAAGCTCAATCTGATACCGAGAAATTCAAGTTTTCTGTAGAGACATAAGTCTCATTAAGTTACATTAGAGCAATTCCCTGAAAATCATAGTTTTCCAACCATCTTTCCACATAAATTGTAAAAGCAACAGAAAACTCATCTGCATAAACTTCTCATTCTCTTTCCTCATCTTCTGCCTACATAGCTGAGGTACCTTTGACCACAAAGAAAACAGGTGGGGTTTATAAGAGCAATGACTGGGAAACGTATTCTTCTGTCTTCTCTCATCTGTTATCTTCTCTCTAAGAAGATATTATTCTTTCTCCCCCAAGATGGAGGGACAGATGGATGGCCAGCAGGACAATCACCAATCGGTGAACCCCAGAGCATACAGTACCTTGCTAGTACTGCTCCCTTCAAGCTCATAGCATTTCACAGAATCACAGGATACCCTGAGTTGGAAGAGACAACACGGATCATGAAGCCCAACTCCACCCAAAATTTTGGGCTCCACTCAAAATTCAAACCGTTATTTCTGAGAGTGTTGTCTAAATATTTTGTGAACTCCTGCAGGCTTGATGCTGTAACCACTGCCCTGGGGAGCCTGTTCCAGTGCCCCATTTGGAAGAAGATTTCTAACACCTGGACCTACACACATCCCTCCTCTTTAGCTAATGGATCTTCTTTTGTACCAAGGCAGGGTGGGTGTACTCTACCTTTAAAGCATAAGCTAGGAAGCTCTGAAAATATAATAACTAATACATCTGAAGAAATCTGTCCAGTTCCCAAAAGGAAAGCGACTGTATGAAAACTAATACATGAATAAAATCCAAGTATCATCTTGAGTCTTATCTACCAGTTCAACTTGTGTTTTCAGGTCCTCTGGAAATCTAAAAATAAGCTGGATTTGATGAAGAATTTAGGGGAATTTGTAATGCGTCCTCTGGAAGAGTCAATACATGTTTGATCGAGGAGATATTAGAGGCAATTCAACCAATCCTCCTCTGAAGAGTCAGCCTCATTTAGGAGCATCATTCAAGTAAAACGCTATTTGGAAAAGCTTTAATCTTATTTTCAAAGCAGCCTATATTGTTGTTTCCTTAATAGCAGAGCTATAAAGGAACCCTCTTAGCAGCTTTTGGATGGTTGGGTTTTATTTAATTCATTATTAAAACTTTTTTCCGCTTAAGTTCACTGCTGCTCCCCTATAGATGACACAAAGCATTGTGGACTCAGATGTGCCTTAAGCAGCTTTGGAAAATGAACATGGCTTTGCTTGGTAAACTGACCCTAGGTTGGTCACAGTCCATATGCATGCACAAAAAGACATGTATGTTGGCAGCTGACAATTTCAATTCTCCCCTACTGTGAGCAATCATGCAGTATTTCATTCCCAAGTAAGATCTTTAAGGGCCTTTTTCTTTAAAATTTTTGTATGTACTTTTTCAAAAAGATGTTACATCATAAAGTGGAGCCACACTCGAAAATTGAAAGGTCTTGCAGAAAGCCTGCCAGAATTACTGGAAAGATTCCCACTGTTATCTAAGAGGTCTAGGAAACATCAGAGTTATTACCATGAAGTGCTATAGTGTAAATCTAAACACAACCTTAACCATGAGACTGCCACCAATACTACACCTCTTTAAAAAGTCCTTACAGAGCTACTGATTATATTTTTGAGAATTGGTTCACAGAATAATTTACTAGGAGAAATATTTTGGAGTAAACATTCATGGCACTGGAACACTTACCAGGTTGTGTGTTTGTAGATACAGTACTAAGGCAGTCACATAATATCTTGCAAACAAACAAAAATTTCCCTGCGAATTCATCACCACATACAATATTAAAAGCTAGAAACTTTAAACATTACTAAAAATACAAAGAGAAATAAATTCTTAAGTCTAAGAAGGCTTTTGCCATGTAAATCTCCCATGCCTTCACACACTTCTAGAAATGCTGTCTCCATAGAATTCCTAAACATATGCTGCATTAAAGAAAGAAGAGAAAAAATGAAGTTTAACATACTCCAATTACATCTTCTTAATCAGTATCTCGTGACTGGAATAAACAAGTATTTTTGCAAATATTAAATAACAGTGATGGATTCATTTTTCCCCCCACAGTGAGGTTTCAGTCGTTGCTTTTGAAAGAAAAGTCCTGCTAAGGAAGAGAACAAATAAATGAGACAGACTAAAGTAATATATACCGTACACATTCTGATACCCATACGGGAGAGTCTCTGATTTCCCTGGGCAGCTGTCAGAGCAATTGTCAGTCTGAAAACCAGGGGAAGAAAATTAAAATTATAATAAAATGACTCAACGTATATTCCACAGTTCTCCTTTTACCTCTGCTGAAATTCTCCTGTTATCCAAGCAATCAGCACAGTCTCAGCTGTAAATTTAATGGATTAAAACCTGTGACCGAACCTACCTTTGTAAAAAAAATAATTCCTGGAGAATACAACTTCCAGTCTGTAATGCCAGCTGTTCCGCTAACAAATGACAACTCCGCCTTCCTTTCTAGCTGTGCCATGAACTGACATATCAAAATAACACAAGATTTTTGACAGATCAGATTTTCAATTATTAGACATACACTGTAGATGACTTTGTTTTAATCATCTTGATGACACAAACAGGTAAGTAAATGGCAAGGAAAAGGCTAACTGCTGTTAAAGATATTTTGCCACTGGTTTTATGCTTAATAGTTGGTTTATAGCAGCACCAACAAAAAAAGTGAATAAAACACAGAGAAGGAAGTGGAAGCAAAGCAGAAGGCATTCTCTATTTCAGCTTATGATGGGCTAAAATCAACTCTGAGATCTCCATAATCACTCTTTGGCACTTCCGAATTACAGATCCACTCAGGAATTTTGCTCTTGGGATCATCTTTGTTTATAATGTGTACATTCCATTTTAGCGTATTACTGCTGAGCGCAGAGTAGCACAAAATAGCACAGTCTTTTTCTCCAATGGATATCAATTAAACCTTGATGTAATGTTAACTCTTTAACAGACAGCTTTGACTTACGAGCATCATTTTTACACAGCGTTTAATTCTTTTTTGTAGGTAATGCAATTCTGCAAATGAGCTTGCACTACTGGTGCATTTTTTAAGGGAGCTTCTTTTGATTTTGAGGCAGAAAAGATCTTTTACACCAGAACTCCAGAGCACATTGTTATCAGCTCCATCTGCTTTCAAAAAAAGAACAAAATCCCAGTTGTCTAGAGCGACAAAGGAAAACATTTGGAAAATTCTGTAATTTTATTCTATTATCTCTTTCTTCCATCTCCCTTACTGATCCATTTAAATCTCTTCCTCTCATATGATTTGTTTAAGTGGTCATTTGGAAATAAATAGAACAAGTAACTGGCACCGTAAGATGCAGTCGTATGACAGTTGACAATGACAGCAAAAGTGACTTCTAGCTTAGTTACCAACTAAATCGAATGAATTTAGAACATAAACCCCTCCCTAATGCACAGCCAAAGAGACTGCTGAAATTCTGAAATGGTGTTCAAATGACTACAGTAGAGAAAAATCAGAATATTTGACGAAAATACACATGTAATGCCTTAACAGACAAGGTATTATGAATTCTTGGAAAGCATGGCAATAAGACAAAACCTGCAGAGCCCTTCCTTTGTGCACGTAAACTTCACCTTTCTCGCCTACACATAGTACAACTTCCTTCTTCAGTGATGTGTGATTTTGTACAGACATTCTACCTGGAAAAAAGGTGTATTCCACTATTGGGTACTAAGTTCAAGAGTGAAATCAAGGGGAACAACAAGAATACTATAAGGTCTTTAAGCCATTTTTGTTCTGTGTTCATTCAACACCAGCATAGCTCTGTCCTGATCCATGATTGAGAATCCTCTCCTTTGCCACAATGCAGACAAATAGCTGTAACTGCAGTGTATTCATTTTAAATACTAGCAAGGCCTTCAATATGAGGATCTTAATGCTCTGAGAAAAATCAATGGTCAATGATTCAGATCTTTTAATTTTACAGATGGGTAAAACTGAGTTTAAGCAACTTCCCTGAGGGCAAGAAGATTATTGACAAAGCTGAAGGAGGAGCAGATCTTTAGCCTTTCTGCCTCCAGCTTTACTCACATCATCCTTCCTAAAGTGATACAGCAGCAACAGTAATATAGCAATAGACACACATATATTATTAATAAGCCATTGCCAGAGATGGTTTTTCACCAAGCAGCAACAGTTCTTCTGCTCTGAAAACAGCAGATTCTGACAATCTTACGGTAATTTGGCTTCAATATTAATCTGCTACCTCAGAGATAAAAATGACAGTTGTGTATGCTAATATACATTTAAGTCAGCATATTTAAAAGGAAAAAAAGAAAAAGACATCACCATCAAGAAGTCAGTATGTACCTCAATCACTCCACATCAGGTAAGTAGGAAATACCTTTAAGACGTCAGAGCATAGTCTGTAGTAACCATAGGTAGAATCTGTTTTAAGGTGATGCCCACCACTGGTACCATGTGTGTTAGAGCTTCACAGATACTCAGAGTTCTGGAGGTTATTACATTGCGCATTTCTGTACCGTACTCTCCTTTGTTTCTCATTTATGATGCCAACAATAAATACAAAGTCATCTGGCCTCTGCAACTGAGCCAAAAAGAACATCTGCAAATTAGCCCTTACAAAGGACAAATCATGGACACAGTGTTTACACCTGACAATTAAAAAAATAAATCCTTGGCAGCTTCCCCCTAGTCTCATTTTGTTGGTAAAATTACTCCACCATAATGAAGAATAATCACACTTTCTACACAGACTTACCATGCAACTTATTGCCATCAATTTATGTATTCAGAGAGAGAGATCTCCTACTGCAGTTCCCTGTCGGTAACGTGAAGCAGGAATTGTCAGTATTTTAAGGTTGTCTTTTTATTGAGAACTAAGAACAACTTATCCCAGTTAAAAATAGATGGCTCCTGTCGTAAGTACTCCACACCTTCAACTGCACACACAGGGTTACAAAGACTCTGAACAAAAGGTATTATTTTCCAGAAAAATCAAGAAACAGATGGAATATAACAGGAGCAAGACATTTTAATGTATGGTTATGCTGGAAATTGTCCTACATATGACTGTCCATATCACATGCTTATATGCAAGCAACCACTCAAAATACTCATATATGTAACCATATCTGTGTACACATGTACTTTCATACACATCTTTATGTTGGTGGATGCATACTGAAAAGAGAATAAGCTCAGTTAACTTGAGCAAGGAAGAAGGAAAACAAAAACAAACAGACAGAGGACAAAAACCATGTGGCAGGGATAGCAGGAAGATGACAGGTAAGGAGAATACACCTGACAGGAAGGAGAAAGCAAGATCAGCAGCAACAACAAAAGGAAAGAAGAAGCAGACAATAAATAAATAAATAAATATTTAAGAGCCCAACCTTTAAAGACAGCCTGCTGACTCGCATTTCAACCACAGGTCTGTTTTTCCTTCAAGAACAATAAATGTTGAACTGCAACAGCAGCTGCTCTGTGATGTACCTTCAGGTTAAAGCCCTGGATGCCAAGGGCTGTCCTGCTGCCTGGGTTCAGGCACTCGAGTGAAAGTGCTGTTAAAGGAACTAGCTGTGCCTGATGCTGGCTATTCTAGAAGATGTCGAGAAATTTTAATAAATTATTTTTTAAAAAGTATGGATTTTCCATGCAGCATAGCTTACTGAAACAAAGATTTACTGCATCTAAACGTACTACCAAAAAATAGTTAACGTTCTGAGGTTCAGTTTACTAACATGGGTGTATCCTGAAAGATTGTGTCTTGGAGAGTTGGCTTTGTTTTGCTCCCCTTCCTTCAAACCAGAACTGGCAAGTAGAGGAAATACACTGGTATTAAACTCTGCAGCTTTATCAGCTTTTTCTTCTCGCAAACTTGTGTATTGTGTATATACGCACAATTATACTCAAGGATACTCATAGACATACTTGTGGTTGCTGCAAACCAACAGTGGGGAAAAAAAAGAAATTTTGCACTGAAAAGAAAATTCTATCCATTTCCAAAGTTCTTTCCTACTTTTGTATTCTTTTGTACTTCGGCACTGGATAACAGCTAATACCACTACCTGGATAACAAAAAATGAAGCACCTCCCAGCAATATTCTGTTATTGAGATGCAGCAGGAATGCACTCTTGTACTTCAGTTTTAGGTATAACAAAGTACAGTCTTCCATCCTGCAACAATATCATGTCTCAAGAGAGCCTCAACAGTATGCCTTTACCTTAACTCTGCATGTTGCTTTCTTCCACATGCATTTCCTTTGGTAAACATTCAAAAATACTAGAAAACTCATTTGTAGAATCTAGGCTTTAAACATTTCTGTGCATCTTTTCTGCATTTATACCAAGCTTTGTCAATCCTTTCTCACTCTCTCTACCCATAGGGTAAATTCACATACTGTATCCAGGAAAACAAGATCTAGTTTGATGTGGGACTGCAGGTAATCACTCAGCGATTCCATCAGATTTTTCTGTACAGAAGCTAAAAACCACAATACCAGATATGGATGTCCTCTCATATGTTGCTTAAGGCCAGACCTATCTAGAATAAGTTTCAAAGGCTATTACAACTCTGCTTCACAGGCAGGTCCACAACAGTCTCCCAAGAGACTTCTTGCTTTAGCACGTATAAATCAGTCTTAAAAAAAAGGTCTTTATATCCCTCCTGCAAAGGCACATTGCAGTACAGTCCCTCACTGGTTTATTTCTTCGGATACAGCAGAAGAAGATGCTTCTCTTTACAGTGTCAACAACTATAGCTCCAGGGGAATTAGAGAAGAAAAGAAGTGAAACTGCCATCCATGAGACAGAGATTCCACAGCACCCACAATACTTTATTTGTGCTGTAAGAATGCAGAAGAAGCAGAATCCTTGACCTGAGTTCAGGATTCAATTAAAATCTCAAGGTAACAGTACAGAATGATTTAGATAAAATAGCCAAACGAACAAGGTAACAACCACCGTTTTTCTGTACCACTCTACCAATCTGTACACAAAAGCACCTTTCAATCAGTACAGAAGTGGAACAATGGGAGAGAGAGAAAAAGAGAGAGAGGAAGAGAGAAAGGAAGGAAGAAAAAGGAGAAAGAAAGAAAAACGAGAAAAAGGAAGGGAAAAAAAGAGAAGGATAAAAAAAAAAAGTGTAGTTAGTTACATTCAGATCAAAACTACCCTGGTGATTTTTTCTTTTTTTTCTCTTTCAGAATTCACACTTAAGTCTGGAACTGGGGTAAGAAGAAGGTTGACTTTATTTCTGCTCACTCTTTCCACTATTTTGTGATGAATCTTGGCTATAGTCTTTTTTGTAGAGTCTGTTTAGAAAACAATCCCATGGCAAGTTTAAAATTCATGAGAAGGGAGCCAAGAAAGTAGGTTTTCACTCCAAATGACCGCTTTGATACAGGATCACCCACAAGATTTAATAGTTGACTCCCTAACACACTCATTAACTCATTATAGGACCACCCCACAATGGTCAGATTGCAAAAGCTAACACAGGACACTGTCGCAAACTATTTCAGCAGCAAAATCCTTTCCTAATTGGCATTTCATCCTCAAAGGGCAACAGTTTCCCATATGACAATTTCAAGACAAATTACTGCTGGTAATCGAGGGTTATCAGCTAAGTAAATATTATTCAGTAACACTTTTTAAAAATAATAACAGTAAGAACAGGAAAGTATTAACGACTGAAGTGATTCCCTTATTTTGCAATGCCACTGCAGAGCAACAGCAGAGCAGAAAAGAAAGCCACATGATTTTGTTTACCAGCTTGCTGGCATTTCTTTTATTTTTTTTTATTTTTCAAATGAAAATTTCGCAGCTAATTTGTAACCATCCAAGTGTCCTACAGCAAGTGATATAATCATGAAATATTGCCTCCAGAAATTTCATAGCATTTTGCTTCCAGCTATTGCATTTTATTCTAGATTGGGAAAAACAGCTTGAGAAAAGATGCTTAAAATTACCTTTGTATACATACTAATTACTAATACATACTAATGTAACTGGTAGAAATGTGAAAGTTTGCCTTCAGTAGTAGCAGAAGGCCTACAGGACAGCAAGTAATTGTATCTCTTCCAGGGAAAAAAAAAATAAACATATAATCAACCGAAACCAAAAGCCATCTTCTTCTCGCTCTACTCTGCAGTGCGAATCACAAATTTTGCTGTAGTGTACATGCAAAGTAGTATTCATTTCAGCTATCTGATTACACAAAAATCTGCCAGAACAAACAACTGCAAAACAGCTGAGCTTCTTCCAGCCATGCAGTGATGATGTCCTGGTACAGGTTTTACCTGGTATTTCTGAACGAGTTTTAGTCAGTTATCAGGCATGCACTGACAGCAACAGCTCAAAGATGACAATGAGTAGGAAGGAACCAGCTAAGAAACCAAGACGTACTGCTGAAATATAAAACACAGCTAGCATCTTTTTATGAAAACAATGAATTAACTAGTATTTAATATTTCAGCTTATTTGGTGCAGCACTGGGTCAAAATACTGTTCTTTAATTGACACTTCATTGCATATAATTGGTTAGGAAAGATAGAAAAAGAAAAAAAAGCATAAAAAAGAAGTGGGTAGTCTCATTTTTGCATCATGGTTCTCTAGTAAGAGAAAAAATATCGTGAACATTCAGAGGGCAAGGATTCACTTTAAGTATTATTAAATATCAGTTTCATATTCCATAAAATGATATTTAATACCATTTATTGAGCCTATAAAGACTGCAAATTGGAACAGCTGCACTAGCAGAGCACATTGAGCAATTTCAGAGAGCGAGATAGAGAGCAAAAGGAGTCAGGTGGTGGGGCCCTGGGGAGGTTTGACAGTGAGGGAAGTAATTCAAATCTTTCTAGCATAAATTTTGAAACAGAACACTCGTGGCGTATGGAGGGAGACAGTTTAAGGGAAAGGGTGATGTAATATGTGACAGACAGCTTTAGGAAAGAATTTGAAGAGCAATTGCAGTTATTCCCACAGCTAATTTCTCCTTTTCTGTTTGATGGGTTCCTCCTATTTCTGCCTAATTCACAAGTATTAAAGAAGAAACAACAATAAACCAAGAAGAGAACAATTTTCTTCTCCCAACCGTGAAGACCTCTCCCTATCCTCTCACTCCGCTATTTTTGGTGAAAAGCCTGAATATATAACCTGAAAAATAACACCTGCCAGCTGTTGTGAGATAAGGGATAATAGTGAATGTTGAGCTTAATGATTCTCTGACTCTTCGATAGATCTTCAGACCTCCAGCTGTTTGCAAAGTATTTCTTGACAGAGATACAAATGAGCAGGTGGACAAAGCAAAACAAAAAAAACATACACAAATGTATATATACGTATATATGTAAGAGGGACTGGTGAGGGGGAGGGAAGGAAAGCTATTAGAGCTGCCTTCGAGACAGAAGTAAAATCAGGATGGGAGACGTCAGCTTTTCAGGGAGAGAAAAAGCAACACCATTCAGATCCTAGCTTGTCAAAACAGCAACAAATGTGGCCTACCCAATATTTAATGCCATTACTGTTAAAAATGATCGTTGGCTGACTACAACATTGGTAATGAAATAAGAATGGAGACAAGCAATTGGGGAGTACAGACAAAGCAGCATGAGCATGTTTGCAAGAACAAATAGCGCGCCTGGCCCAACTGTCTCATGATGATGGCATCTGATTTTCCTGAAATATTCCATGTACTTAATATTGAGTACTATGAAGTAGGCAGGGAATGAAGGAACAGTTCTGATTCCTCCCATATCAGTGGATTGCTGCCCTTTTACAACCTTCTCCCTTGATTTGATTTTTAAAGGATTCCATATCAAGAAAGCCTGATGATTTTGATGATAGACTCCTATTTTATCTTATCAGCAAAAAGCTGACTGCTTACTGGACCTTTAGATAACCTACAAAGAGTGACAATTTGAGCTGTGCACACATTCAGTCCAAAACATCCAACAGTAGTCAAGGACTGCTCGGTATTCCTACTTTTTAATTACATTTAATTACTGCCCAGTAATAGAGTTGTGGTGTCTATTAAAAAACCCTCTGAGCTCAGTGGTTCATCAGCCTCCAGAAAGACTGACAGAAGTAGTGTGAAGTAACTCAGACCCCTACACTTTCTCATATTTAACATTAAAAGACATATTTGGGTGGTGATGATGGAGCAGTAAACCTCCTTTCTTTACAGTATTCTGCATGCTGGATTTCAAATCGAGACACACATCATGCACCATGAGTTAGGACAGAGACCCAGCAGGTTTGTTTTCCTCCCAAACAGTCCAGACAATGCAGAACAACAGAAAGCAGTAAATCTGTTGGCCCACAAAGCAGATGTGCCAAATCTTTGAGGGATGAGACACTATTGTTAGAGGGAAGCATTTTGTGCATTACTGTAGTTCTGAAACAACTTTACGAGTTCACACAAGGTCAAGTAGATAAATGATACTCGAGGGTATTACAATCCACGTTATTTGCCTGTGTGTTGCCTCACATGTACTCATACACTCGAGGTGAAGCGCTCTCAGGCTCCAGACTTTAACAAGGCCACAGCTGCAGCATCACTCAAAGGCTTGGCTTCGCCTGCCTGCAGCAAGCAGGTGTTCTTCCAAGATACAGAGCAACCCGGATAGTCTGTCAAAGAAATGCCCGCAATGGGACTTTCTTTTGGGAGAAAAACATTACAATTAAATGAGTAGCCGGAGAAATCTGGATATGTATCTTATAGGTTTGGCTAGCATAAACAACGCATGTGACAACAGACAGCAATTTTTTCCATGGATTTTGAAAACAGAATAATCCCTTAAGATGATGAAATGCAGATTAATCAGCCTTTTCTGGGTTTTCAACTGGTTATTTACAGCAAGTTTCTCACTGAAACCTGTTATTCAAACTAGTAGTTCACAACTATGCTATTTACTGTGTACTGAAATCATGAGTCTGTACACTGCTGTTAATGGTAATAAATGTATTTGCTACTTAGCGGCATTCATGTCCCAAAGCACTGAATATTTCCACACTTTTAAAATAGGAAATTACAGTACACTACATGAATGGCAAATAGATGCAGAAGCACAGCATTTAATCTGAAATGTCCATACGGATGAAGCTGCATGTCTGGCACCTTCAGCATGGAGCATGGGAAAGAGGATAGCCACATTTTGGACAGAGATACCACAGCCACATGGATCCCAAGCAGAGGGGATGGACATCCCAGATCTGCCCATTCCAGCTCATTTCCTGAATCTTCACTCCCAGCTAGAAAAATATGCAAACGGAAATCCAATGTCTGTGTTCCTTAGGAATTCAAATTAACTGATTATAGTAATCTTCCTGAAATCTTTTTCCTCTATGAACTGCCTTCTATTAGCCTGTTTCCCTTCTTTCCCCAGCCACAGAAATTGGACTGCTGTTTCCATGCAGACAATAAAATCTCTCATTTTGTTTTGTACATTATGGGGTCAAAAAACTGAGTAGGAGTCCAGCTGGATATACTGCCAAGCCTACAGAAGCAAGCAGTGTATTGACAGAAATCATTAAAACATCATTATGTCCTGGAGTTCCAGAAAGACTGCAGAGCCTGATAGTTCTGCAACCATAAAATTAGTATGCACCTATTTAAAATGCAAATGATAACATTTGATGTGTTTTGAGATAAGGAGCACATCTGAGCACCCTGTAAGTATTACAATTCATATTTTAGTAAAATAAAAATATTTTAAACATGGTTCTCTAGGCCCAAATGCAGACTTAAGAAAAGCAACTATACAGCTTGTATATTCTTTGAAATTATCAGAATAGTCAAATGCCAAAGTCTACTCTGTGTTTTTAAAACCACCTTAGAAGTTTTATATCTTTAATTAGCATAGAAAAAATATTTTTCTGCATTTTATTTTTCTTTTCTAAATTCCCCATGCAAAAGCAGTCCAGTGGCAACACATACTGCAGCAACACAACAGCTGAATCTTCCCAGAATACAGTATTTTTCTTTTATTTATGAGAATGCAAGCTCTCTTAAGAGATTCAGCTTGACTTCTGCCTGAACCAGGTACAGCACCAGAAGGGCATCTATTTCTGACAATAAGTCAGCCAATATTTTCCAAAATGATCCATTTTTATTTCAGTTATTTCTGTCTATTGTTTTTCTAAATATACTTTACATCTAATTCATGTAAATAAATTGTCAAGTTATTACTACTATTACTACTACTTGTGTTTCTAAAGCCTTATTTTAATGAAATGTAACATCTCGTTAAAAAAAAAAAAAAAAAAAAAAAAAGCAGGTGCTAGCATATCAAAGGTATGAAATTTCCAGTTAGGATTCCTGTACATAATGAAAACTATCCAGACTTTTGTTTGTTATCATAAAATTCGTTTCTTCAGCATCGCCATGCCACGGGACCAAAGATTTTTAACAGCTGCAGAGTCTTTAGTGATCATTTCATAGTTCTACAGCTGGATAAAATATCCCCCAGCTTGCTCAAAGACAACTTTGACCTCAAGGTGCAACAGAACCTCATTGAAACAATCTTTCTACTCCTAAGCAATTTGAAGAGTCAGTCTCTATAAGTGAATCCGCAAAATTCACTCAGAGATGAAGAAGCAAAATCCCTTCTGAGAAGAAAAAAAAAGGGCGGGAAAAAGAAAACCATCGCCTTAGAGCATACTCAATTCCATGTCAGATAATAATGGTTCAGAAAACAGTCCAATGGATGTTGAGATTAACCGCAACATTTATCAGCTTTTGTTTTATGCAGCAAAAGGGTGGGAATTAGGAGTCGGAGAAAGTCCCATGCCCTAAGCCAGCTATCTTCTGTCTTCTGTATCTTTTCCATTACAAAGATCCTGCTCATGTCTAAATATATCTTCTCAATAATTTCATCACATGTGTTACTGTGGTGTATTTCCAGCTATTTTCCACACTTCAAAATGCTATCAGCCGTGACTGAATAATTTAGATTAATACATACAAATTTCAGAGGCACAAAAATCAAGTATTTGTTTTTCTGGGACTTAAAAAGTTTCATTTGCGCTGCCCATAAGTTCCCGTTATTTGTATTTTTTCCCAAACAAGATCAAAAGAATGTGAAACAGTATTCAGTGGCTCCATACCAAAATTAAAACAAAAACAAAACCAGCAGCACATATTCTAATAAGCCTGTGTAATAATAGAGTACATAATCTGTATTTTAATTCACAATTTGGATGTTAACAGACTCACTGAACCTATACAATAATTCAAAGAGGACACTCATTTGAAGGCGCAGTACGAAGTGCACAACAGCAACAAAATGCTATGCCAGAATGAACCCTCAGCTGGTTGCCACGGGGTGCACATGAAAACAGAAGTAAGACCTGAAGATGTTAAAAAGCATCAAATCAAAGTTTATGAAATAATCATTAGAAAAAAAAACCACCAGACCATCGTCTGGGTAAAACAGGTGAACCAGGAAGGTGAGTCTTTTGGGACAATCTGTTACAGAAGTGGGATTTACTAAAGAATTTTCCATACTGTGGAAATGTGAATTTACATGTGTAAATTGCCTTGGGTACTGAAGGATGAAACTTGAATAACAACAATTAATTATCACAAAACTAAATTATATAGAACTATTGGTAGGATGCAACAAAAAGGGTCTATCCACACACATTAAGGACAAAGACCTCAAACACTCTCAGGCGCCAGACACTTGTTTCAGCAGGTCCCTGGCATGAGGGCAGCACTGATAGAGAGCAACCAAGTAACACTTTCGCCAAACAATTTGCCAGACAAATTCAGGGAGCTTTTAACACAAATTACCAGGCAATCAGGCAGTATTATAAACAAAATTACTAGTCAGTGAAGAAACTCAGTCCCTAACAGCACTTCACAGCCGGTTGAACGATAGCAGACTACCTCTTCCTTGAAAGCACATTAATTTTCAGTTTATTAAAAGAGACTGCAATCCATTGAAATAATGTAAATACAAGTTAAAATAACCTTACCTTTTTTTGATCTTCTAGCTTGTGACTTACTGGATTCCTTCCATGTTTGTTCATCTCTGAAGATAAATCCATTACATTCACTCCTTGCCCTCAAAACAAAATTGGTTCAGCAATGCAGCAAACTAATCCAAAAAACAGGGGCTATAAACACACAGGCAGGGTGTTTTTTCCATCACACGTCATCTCTGGACATCAATGATTTGTAGAAATGCCTAAGAAATCCATTGAACAAGCTGAGGAAAACTTCACAGTTCACTCTTGGGACTTTCCAAATCACCATAGCGTTTTAAAAAGCTGATGCTTAGGAAGATAAATATTCATCCACTACTATCCACAGCTGCTATCTGTGCCTTTCTTCACAGGTTTCCATTTTATGTAAGGTTACATTCTGACCGTGAACCTGTTGAGGGGAAAAAAAAAGTATAAGGTTGATTTGCAATTTGCTGTCACTTTTGTAGATGGCTGTCCTCCTCAGGTATGGGGCTTTTTTTTTGTCATACTTTGGTAGAGTGTGTTGTTGTCTTTTGAAAGGAATAATACAGTTCAGTGATTTAATAATTGGTACACTGAATTTAAACATGATCCCACTTGACCCCCTTCACACAGATGATGTACAGAATATTCACAGTGAAGAGAGTGAATTCCACCTAAAGAAAAATAAACATTCAAAGAAAGGGAAAAGCAAATGCTACTTGACTAAAGACAGTTTTGATGAAAATTTTAACACCCTTATAATCTAATGCTTACTCAGTCCCTTCAGAAAGCAATGAAGCAATAGCCATCATAAAACTTATAGGATCAGACATGGAAAACCTGCAGTCAAAATATTAAGTCCAAGCTCATATGAAATCTTAAAAAAAAAAAAAAAAGTAGAACAAAATGAAAAATGAACAAAAAACCTTTCCTCCAAAGTTCTCTTTAAGGCTGCAGTCAAGTTGGGGTGGAAGGGGAAAAGTCACTACGAACAAGATTTGGCTGCCTGGAAGTTCTACTAGCAACAGTATGAGAAAGCACTGAAGTATCTTTTCCGTCATTTTCAACAGTAAAATTATGGAGTATTCATGCCTTCAGTTCATTTGAAAACCAACTGTTGAACTCAATTAAATGAGAAGATGAGGTCCACACAGAAATTAACTTAAACGCCATTTCAATTAATTTTAAATGCCATAATGTTCACAATACGTCCTCACCGTTGCATACAGAATAAGAAATGTGTAGAGAGGGGATTGAATAGTACACACTAGGTAACGTAATCCATCTATAATAAGACATTGAAAAGGTGATTTTCTCTTAATAAGGTAAATAAAACTAAAACTCAGTGCAGTCATTGCCAGTATTACTATCAGCTTAAACTGTCTTTTAATCAGGCCTAAGTTGCAAGTGTTACTCCACTGTAAGTGATTTATACTGAGGCCAAAAATGTAAATTGATGGCTGGAGTTTGCTTCCAGAGAAAGAAATCCATATTTAGGCACCTATGATTTTTTCCCCCAAGGTGCCTAAATATGAGGTTCTAGGAGGATCTGAACCAATCTTTTGTATTTACAGTGGAAGTCATAGAATCATAGAATGGTTTGGGTTGGAAGGGATCTTAAAGATCATCTAGTTCCAACCCCCTGCTATAGGCATGGACACCTTCCTCTAGACCAGGCTGTTCAAAGCCCCATCCAGCCTGGCCTTGAATGCTTCCAGGGAGGGGGCATTTACAACCTCACTGGGCAACCTGTTCCAGTGTCTCACCACCCTTACAGTAAACAATTTCTTCCTAATATCTTGTCTAAATCTACCCTCTTCCAATTTAAAACCATTTCCCCTCATCCTGTCACTGTGTGCTCTTATAAAAAGTCCCTCCCCTGCTTTTCTGTAGGCCCCTTCAGGTACATGAAGGCCACTATAAGGTGCCCCTGGAGCCTTCTCCTCTCCAGGCTGAAGAGCTCCAGTTCTCTCAGCCTGTCTCCACACCATACTGAAAAACACACCCTGGTATTGTTGATGGTAGAAACACAGATTTCTGTGTCTTTCTCTGTTCTCATTTTTGTGTTTTCCACCCAAACCTTAGAGGCTAAACAGACCGCAAGCCACAGAAGACCGACTTTTTTTTTATAACATTGAATTTAAACACCAACAGTCTCAAAAAAAAAATGAAACAAACAACCTAGAGGCCTAGCCCCACTACTAAAATGGCAAGTTTTCTCCCGCTTATAATTGGATTGCAAAAAGAAAAACATAAACCTGGCATGCCCAACCCACAGCCTCCAGGCCACACCTGGCCAGGCCCCACCCATCCTGCTGCCATCCGCTGCCTCATGCCATCATGGCAGCAGCTCTTCTCCACCATGCAGGCCGGCCTGACCCCAGGCACACCTTGTCACTCAACAACAACCAAACATCGGTGTGCATTTGGCACTGTCTGGGCTGAAACCAAGGCACAGGGAGAGCACAGCACAGTGCTAAGTCAAGTTATGGCAAATAATTGTACGCGTTTTGAAACACACCTGCAGAGATAAACCATTTTTGTTATTCTCTGCACTAGAATGTAAGGTGCCTATTTCTTATTTATCTTTGCTTATTTTGAACATTTTATCAATAGGCTAATCACACAGTAAGAATGTCAGTTCATAATTATATAAATAAATAAATAGTAGTAAATTGAAGGTTTATCTATAATGTGAAATTATAGGAACATAAGCAATTGCATGTGAGATTACTACATGACAGAACTCATATCCGGATTGAAGCTAGTTTCCCAAACACAGCTTTACTCTGATGTATCATCAAAGCAAATAACCCATTCTGTTTGCTGTTCTAATTTGTGAGAATCACCTCCTACTGCAAGGGACAAAGGTGATCATTGTATTACAAATGCACAAAAGGAGGCTCAAATGCTTGGACAGTATCTTTTTATCCACTATTTAGTGTATCCTGGGGAAGTCAGTGAAATAAATAACAAGAGTGTAAAGCATGTTAACTACCCAGAAAATAAAAAGTAGTCAATAACACTGCATGACTATGATTTAGATTATTTATTAGATTAAGCAGCATCTTGGTTTCAGTAGTATGTTACAATCCTCCAAAGCACCTACATTCTCTACAGAGTCTGAAGTGCAGTTACGACAGAACAAGGGGGCTGATCACTCACAGGCATAACCCCCCATTCTCCCCATTGAGCAGTTTTGGAGATACACAAAATCCCCAAGTCTGTAAGGTCAATATGTGGGAATATGAAACAGAGCGTATCACTGGAGCCACCAATATATGGATTTAAAACTGCAACAGTTCTAAAGCTCAGATAAGTCAAAGCCAAGTTGTTAAAAACAAGCAGTTTCTCTGGTTCACTGCAAGGCCAGACTTAAATTATATTACTCCCCATGCCTGGCAATTATGCTAGGCAATTAAGCTATTCTGTGGAACTGTACAGTGTTTACATGCCAAAGTTGGATAGAATGCAAATAACTTTGTTTGGACTGCCCTCATTACTTTTAACATGCAAAGCACAGGATGGCAAGTCTTCCTTATTCCATTCAGCATATTGTTCAGTGGTCTCCAGCCTTTTCAAAATAAACAGCTGTAATTAAATGCTCTTGGCTAGCAATTTTTTTTTTAATCACAGTGGCACAAAATTTATTATTTACCATTTTACTTTGACACTTAACATAATTACAGAATAAAATATCCAGAGTCCTAGAAACCCTACAGATCACATGCTAGATCACATAGATCACAGATCATCTACAAATACAGAAGACAAGAAGAATTAGAGTTTCCTAGTAATGCTGTTCCCTTAATAGACATATAACAGTCATTCACTGAAAACCTCTAATCATTTGCAAATATTCTTAATAAAATAGTCTGGCAGAATAAGCATTTAACACTGCAAACACAGGCCTAAAGTGAGGGAGTGAACTATCCAAGCGAGGCACAGGCCTAGACTCATTAAAAAGCCCAATGAGGAAAGTATTTTGCAGAAGTGTTTCTGACTATGCGTTACCGAATTACTCCTCTTAGAAACATGCTATGTGAAGAACTCGGAGTGATTAAGCTTCTAGTTTAGGTATGTCTGTTACATGCTTTAAGTCAGACAGATATAATTCAGATGAAACATGCCTGGAAAAACTTCTTGTTTTACTTCACAATGAGCCATATGTTATTCACAGATTACTGGGGAAATCCCTAGATAATTTTCTGAGATATAGCCAGAGCTATTCCTTCTATATTACCCTTATTATCAACACAGGTATTTTTGAAAAGCTTAAACTGACTGGGCCTTCAGGTGTATTAAAAATCCCTGACTTCCTGAGGAGTGTTCTGATGGCTACTTAGTAGGTCGCACACCACAAAACAGTTCTGTTGTAGTCATCATTGGCAAGGATGGATACTGAAGCCACCAGAGATTATTTTTTCCATGATGTTATTGTAATACCTACATGGACATTCTCAAATTTTGCCATGCCATTAAATTCACAGTGCAGTGAGATTGAGCCAGGTCCAGGTATGAAATTGTGGCTGTAATTTACGTTTTTCTATTTTCCTTGTTTGTGTATAGAATAAGCTTACGGAGCTGCATACTCAGCATTATCAACTGCATTGATCAGGATTTATCTTCAAGAGCATTTGAGAGCTATGTTCTTATTAAAGCATTTCTAGCAATATTGATATAGAAATTATTTTCTGGATATGCTAGTAGAAAGGGCCATGCACATTTTAGAGCGAAGTCATATCCATTTTCTCTGTTAATAACTTGTTATCAAAACGGAGCTTCTACTTTACATGCAGCTATTAATGGTTTTGGTGCTCAAAGAACATGCTGTGTGGTGGTTTGCTTTCGCTTTTTGTTTGTTTGTTTATTTGTTTTTCATTTTTGTTGTTCCTTCCCACTCAGGAAATGAACTGAGGTCTTGATGAGCAGCACAGCTATTTAGAGAAGTATAGGGCTTGTTAGGAGTGCGGAGTCTTCAGGTTAGGCAGTAGACACAGATGAACACCTATTATGGAAATCCTAAGTGAAGTTTATGTGGGCATGCAGTTTGCAAGTTGAGGGAGGGACCAGCAAAGAGAGGTGCGTCCACTGATCATACTCAGGATCTGCTGCTTAAATGCAAAAGTCAGAGGCTCATATAGAGCAGAAATCAAATGTTATATCTGTCAATATCTTTCAAACATGACAGTGTCTAATTCAGGTGCAAAAGCAAATGTCAGCTTTAAATCTCAGTACAGAGCTAGAGGAAATGCAAGATATAAGACAGGCACAGTTTCTGTCCATCAGTTTTCCCAGGGTTGGCAGCCTGGCAGAAGGGCTGGGAGCACACAAGTCAGAATGTTATGATTCTGTTACTCCCATGAGATGAGCACAATCTCGTGTAGGAAGTCCTCTGCACCGCTGTCCTCTGGACTGATCCTTAAGGTTATTGGTACAAAACGATGCTCACCACACTTTGCAAGGATCTGTGAAAGTCTGCATTGCAGACATGCAGTTCAGGTACACCAGAGATGTAACTTCCATCTTTGGCATGCTTCTATGAAATACCTAGGCAACACGGCACCTAAATATGGCCCCTTTAATAGCAGTAGCTTCACAGCAGCCTCAAAGAATTTACCTCTAATAATTAAAGCTTCTTAATGTTCTTGTTCTCCCTAAGGGAGAAAGCATTTAGGAACTCTGTATGGGTCTAAACGCAAGCATAAAGGCCAGGCACACAAAGAGTTATCATGAGATGATGATTATGTTGATTCTTGGAGGATCTGAGAGCACTGCCAAAGAACCCTGCATTTAGCCAGCATTCAGAATGAAAAGCCAGTATCTGTTCTCTGTAAACATGAATGATAAAAGTGCCATGGAAAGGCTTGTCTGCACCAGATAAAAGCCGTCTAGGAAGGCAGCTGGTGAGCCAAAAAAATATCTCTAAGCAGTGAGGCCTGCCTACAAATTTATTTTTTTGATACAAAATTACTTCTGGTTCCAATAGCAGTAAAACTGGTCCAAATACACTGATTCACAGCACTACAAAAAGCCACAGTGTATGCAGCCCTTTCCTATCAATGCAATCCTGTTCACTCAGATGAAAAGCAATCACATAAGGACAAGTCCAGAAATGATACTTAACTTCCTTTGTTAAGTGTATGTGAGAGTGAAATATTTTTTTTGTAAGCAGTGTCATTCTATCCTCTGCATTTCTTCATAAGGCAAAACTCTCTTCAACACCAAATGCTACAGTAGTGTCACTGCATTATCAGCAAAGACAAAATGACAATTGCTTGCATTGTTCTTGTCTCTAAACAATTCAAGTTAAAATATGCAATTCTCATATTTGTCCACATTAACTAAAAAAAAAAATTGAAGGATTAGAAGAGGAATCTAATATTTACATTCTTGCAATGCTGTTCTGCAAAGGAGGAAGCTCATTACCTCTACTTCAGACTGACTGCATGAGTTAACACTGGTTCAGATAGTGATTCAGCTAATAAAGGTAAATAAATAATAAAGAAATAAACTGTGATTATTCCTTAGCAATATCTGGAGACATTACAGATTCCAGTATTCTCAAAAACCTTTGCTATAAATGGTACTTGTCTTAACTGTTCCTTGATTTTGCATACAACAGTTGCAGATTCATTCCAGAATGGAGTTGGCTTGGATTTGATTAACAGTCTTGTAACAATAGTCAAATTAGTTTATTTTGGATTTCTCAAATCCTTTTTATCTTTCATAGCAAACTCCATCAAACAGTATAAAAGCTATGCACAGAACTTAGAGCTGCTGTTATGTGTGAATTTTATTTCAGATTTGGAACCAGTACCAGACGGGAATGTCTTATGTCTTCCATCATCTAATTCTTTGGCCATTGAATATCAGAGACAAAGTATCTTTTTGAGAGTTTGCTCCAGGCTGTTATGATCTCCTATAGTTTTCACATGAGATGACAGTTTTGTTAAATGTGCAGTACTCTGCCAGGACACATGACTGAGCATCAGACCTGAATAAAATTTGGTTATCTTATCAAGCACTGTCCTGATGCTGAAGTAACCATTTTGTGTGATACATTAAACATCTATGCTTCAGTGTGTGTCTTTACAGCACTTCTGTAGAGGTGCTGCACTAGCCAAATTCCAACTGGAATAGCTATTTCAATTACTTATGTATACTGTCTATTTTTAGTGGGATATTTCTGCATTTCTGTCCACAATTGTTTTGAATGTTCCTCTGTACCATTAAAATAAACAATGTCTCCTCATATAAAGAGCATGGTGTAATTTTTACATAGTATCTGTGAATCAACAGGAATAATGAATATTCATTAGCCTTCTATGATGTCATGATCAGCTGGGTAGGTGAGAGGGGACCAGTGGATGTAGCTTGACTTCAGGAAGGCTTTTGACACTGTTGTGGGTAAGCCTAGGAAGTGTGGGACAGATGAGTATGCAGTAAGGTGGATTGAGAACTGGCTGACCGGCAGAGGTCAGAGGGTTCTGATCAGTAGCACAGAGTCTAGTTGGAGGCCTGTAGCTAGTGGAGTTCCCCAGGGGCTGGTACTGGGCCCAGTTTTGTTTAACGTCTTCATAAATGATCTGGATGAAGGGATAGAATGCACCCTCAGCAAGTTTGCTGATGATTCAAAGCTGGGAGGAGTGGCTGACACACCAGGAGGCTGTGCTGCCACTCAGGAGACCTGGACAGACTGAAGTGATGGGCAGAGAGGAACCTTACGAGGTTCAACAAGGACAAGTGTAGAGTCCTAAACCTGGGGGTAATAATCGCATGCATAAGTACAGATTAGAGACTGACTTGCTAAAAAGGAGCCCTGCAGACAAGGAGCTGTGTGTCCTCAAAGGCAACAGGTTGGCCATGAGCCAGCAGTGTGCCCCTGTGGCCAAGAAGACCAATAGTAAAGCCTGGAGTACATTAAAAGGAGCCTGGCCAACAGGTCTAAGGAGGTGCTCTTCTTCCCCTACTCTGCCCTGGTGAGGCCACATATGGAGTGCTGTGTCCAGTTCTGGGCTCCACAGTTCAAGAAAATCAGAAATTCTAGAGAGTCCAGCAGCGGACTACAGAGATTATTAGATGCCTGGAGCATCTCTCTTATAAGGAAAGGCTGAGAGAGCTGAAGACTGTTCAGCCTGGAGAAGACAGAGATCTCGTCAGTGCTTATAAATATCTCATAGACAGGAGTCAAGTGGAAGAGGCCAGGCTTTCTTCAGCAGCGTCCAGCAACAGAATAAAGAGGTAATGGGAACAAACTGGAACATATGATCCATATGAACATGAGGAAAAACTTCTTCACTATGAGCCATGGAACAAGCTGCCCGGAGAAGCTGTGGAGTCTCCTTCTCTGTAGATATTCAAAACTCACCAGGACGCTTTCCTGTAGCAGGGGATTAGACTAGATGACCTCCAGATATACCTTCTGACCCCTAGGATTCTGTGACACTTGTATTATTCATTATAACACTGCAGGTACCATTAAAGAGCTACCTTGAAAAAGAAAGAACCTACCAGCAATCTAATTGGGATCTAAGAAAAGACAGTACTGAGCTGGAAATAAAGGGGAAGATAGGAAGCATACTCTGGGCATATTATGGAAAGTGAGCAAGAACATGCAATTTAATCCAAAATTACAAATAATAGCATACTTATATGTATTTCCTCACATAAAGAGAATGTTTCAGTGAATGAAACAGAGAAATTTATGAGATTCATGAGAAAGGGAAAGGCTAATAGAAAATAGTAGGACCTGCATACCTTTGAAATTTTGTTTCTTAGGGAATGATTACACGTTCCTTTCTGTTGCTTTTAGATTTTGATTTGCATGCTGACAAAAGATGCAGAAGATGCACGCATGATCAGTGGCCATTCTCCTGGGACTTCTGGTCATCTCTAATTATGTTGCTAAGACACCAGAAATCCCAGACAAATTACTAAACATTTATTTTTGCCCACTTTACAAAGTTTACAGGAAGAAAAAGGCAGTATGCTTTGGGAAATACCTAGATAGATGGTAGGTTTATGGAGACTATTACATCTGGTATTTCTTGATACTTCACATTTTTCAGAACTTTGCTACCACTCCATGAATGGCAATGTTGTCCAACAGGAAGTGCGCTCTCTCTGATTCTTAGGTCACAAGTAAAAGAAACAGGAGAAGAGACTAAAGATTCACATATATTCATGTTCTGAGCAATTTATATACTCATACATGGAAATACTCTACTCAAAGTTCTCCAGTTACATGCAAAGTTTAAGTTTACTTCCTTACCTTACTGAAAATGAGAATACACACTCCCAAATTTGATAAACCTAAATCCTTAAATCTTAAAATTACCATTAAGCCACACAACCTCTCTTGGCCTACCATGACTTGCTAAATAACTTCACTGGATCAAAGCTAGCTGCTTCTTCAGAACATTTTTAACTTTATGCCTGTTGCAAGTGATAGAGCAAAAAAGCATACCTATCTTTGCAGAACATGCCTCTAATAATTTCACGGGTGCTTCAAAAGTGGGTAATTTGTTTGTTCAATATTTGTTTAGCAGCAGCCTTTCCAAGTGAACTCGATGCTTACCCCCAAGAAATTACATATGGGTGCTGATTAAAGATTGCAAGCCATGCTTCACTAAGCCTATGTTTCAGTATTCTAGACATGGCCAAACTAGTCTCACAATTAATTTGATTGATTTGAAAAACATGAGACTGAACCAACAAACAGCTCCTAGAGATGGCAGAAGAGAAAAACAGCTGAGCAGGTGAGACAGCTGTTGGGGGGGTGGGGAGGGGTTGGGAAGGAGGGATGCAAAAGGAATTATAAATACACATATATTTATAGAAACAGATTCAAGTGATTATATATATAAAGCAGCAGTAGCTGGTGCATCTTACTTATAAAGTAAAAAAATGACCCTTAATGGTGGAATTTTATTCATCTTCACAATCACAGGACCACAATCTTCTTTAAATTCAACCTGGGAAAGACTGCTTAGTCTTTCCTGGTACTCCCCTCAAGACCTTACTTTTGCCCTGGTGCTTTCTGCCAGAGGCCCCAGGTGGGGCCATTCTTCCCAGCTGCAGCATACACCATGTTTTTTACATCCTAGATTCATACCTAGCTTCATCTAGATAAGTTAACTTCATGATCTCCCAGTACAAAATAGAATTCTACACTGTATTTTCTAATGCTTTATTCTGGCATTATTTTAAATTCCCAAGTGACATAGGTCAAGGTGTTCTTCACAGGAGAATATTAAGCAGTCCAACAGATTTGAATGCTCTAGGAAGTTTCTTAAAAGCTAGGCATATAGAGTTAAGTTTTCTGTATCACTCTTCACAAATACAGGCAGTTAATATGTAGAAATATATGGAGTGAGTGTCTTCTCACAGTTTTAGACTACATCCATGTTCAAGTTTCTTCTGTTAACATGAATATATAAACAAATTGAGAATACCAAATGTGCAACTGCATTTCAATATGTCAGAGCACCTTGCCAAATGTACCTGAGCACCTCAAAGCTTGAAGTCCACACAAAGGTTACTGTAAAAGAGATTTAACTGAAAGTAACATGGGACCTTGGAACACATTCCAAGGCTTCTCTGAAAATCTGGAACTAAAAAGGATTTAAGGGGCTGCATTAAAAGAGGAGCGGTCAGCAGGGAGAGGGAGGTGGTGGTCCCCCTCTACTCGGCTCTCGTGAGGCCCCATCTGGAGTACTGTGTCCAGGCCTGGGGCCCCCAGCACAAGAAGGACGTGGAGCTGTTGGAACGAGTGCAGAGGAGGGCGACCAAGATGATCAGAGGGCTGGAGCACCTCTCCTATGAGGAAAGGTTGAGGGAACTGGGCTTGTTCAGTTTGGAGAAGAGAAGGCTCCGGGGAGACCTCATTGTGGTCTTCCAATACTTGAAGGGAGCGTATAAACAGGAGGGGGATCGATTGTTTGTGAGGGTGGATAGTGATAGGACAAGGGGGAATGGTTTTAAGCTGAGACAGGGGAGATTTAGGTTAGTTATTAGGAGGAAGTTTTTCACACAGAGGGTGGTGACGCACTGGAACAGGTTGCCCAGGGAGGTTGTGGATGCCCCGTCCCTGGAGGCATTCAAGGCCAGACTGGACGTGGCTCTGGGCGGCCTGGTCTAGTGGTTGGCGACCCTGCACTTGGCAGGGGGGTTGAGACTCGATGATCTTTGAGGTCCTTTTCAACCCAAGCCATTCTATGATTCTATGATAAGATGACTCATAAGAAATAATCTAACATTTTAGGTCTTTGTTGCTATCAGTAAGCTGTGGCTTTGTGTCTGTACAGAACAAAGCACACCTCCACTCCTGAGTATCCTAAAATAAGTCTCAAGAGAGTAAGGTAGTCAAAGTAGGAGTCATGCCCTGCTTGTGAACAGTTTTACATCTCCAGGAAAAACGAAGTGCCCGTTGTCTGTGAGGTCATTTTGGGTGGGATTCATCTGAACTCACACATCCACACAAGTCTAGTCGTTCACTGGCGTCTCCGTAGTTTGAGGGAACAAACAGGCATTTTTAGAATGAAATTCCTCACATCCAAAATAGCTCAGATGAACTGTTATCAAAAAATTCCTATCTCTCTGTACTGACTGCAGAAATATCTTTTATGATTGATGCATGAAATCAGGTGAGAGGAATCTCTTCCATGAGATCACACTTTTTAAAGGACCGAAGACGTGAAGTTGATAAATTCAAAATAAGCACAAGGTTAGAAAGCTGTAAAAAAGGAAGACAAAAAAAGCCTAAACCTACTAATACATCCAATGAAGTCCCACCAAATAATTCCAAATGAGTAACCTATCATTTGGATATTTGTAACTCTTAACCAAAAACGGAGAGCAGGGTCTCTGACTGCAGCAACATCTGATCCCTATTGATTTAGCTGATGATTTTAGTTGCTCCAGAAAGTCGTTCCTACTCAGGGGGAACTACAAAACTGCACCTTCCACTGCAAAGTTGCCTCTAGCAATCCTTTCACCAAGTTTTATCGCCCATCTTCTTTAAGAGTAGAATTTTGACTTGGAAAACAGCCTCTCAAGAGCCTCCAAACAATGTGATTCCTTTTCAGTATGAAAAGCAAAAACTCATGTACTCCTATCCTGGAGTTTTTGTTTTTGGTTCACATATTGTATAGATATTACAATTAATGATGACCTTTGTAAAGGTAAAAAAAAAAAACAAAAAAAAAAAACACAGGGCTTTCACTATTCACTTTTGAACTTTGGGAATAGCTTTGAGGTGTTTTGCCTCTTAACAAGCAGAGCATTTTTTGATGGTCTTCCCCTGGTCACCTTAGCTTTTCCTATTTCTGTAAAATGACACTGAGAAGATCTTCTCTTTTGTTACCTGTCCTGAAAAGCAGCAATAACAACTGTGCCAATCCCATGTATTTAGTTGTGCCGATATCATTCCTAATGCAGATCTAGCTACAAGCTGTCTCCTAACACATATTCTGTTTAAACATTCTGAGATTCACTGCCACACAATGAGATTATAGAAGCTTAAATTAAAGAAACTGTATTGTATTTTATACCCCTTGTAATATCTTCTGCTATTTACTGCGTACGTTACACTGTCTTTGTATGTAGCATTTTTTAATTTTCTTTCCAATTTCTAAGCACTTTTTAACATTCTGCTGGTGTGTAATAACACAGATATTGTTCAGAGTCTGAAAGTAGAGCTGTAACACGGAATTGCTGCTGGCTATTCATCCATCTTCATCCAACTTAACTACAAGATGGATTATTTAGAAAGTATTACTTTCTCTTCTTCTTGTCCCCAAAAAGGATATGGCCAGACTTGAAAAATATGGTTTTTTCCCCAGCTCTTAAAAGCTAAAAGTACTGTGAAAAGAACATTGTTTCCTGCCTCGCTAGTGCAACTATTTCTATTTTCATGAAGGATTGTTCTAGGCTGAAATTCACCCTGTGAGAAGGAGTACTGAAGACCTCCGTAACAATGATGATAAGTTTAGCTGGCCCATAAAGCCAAGACAACACTCGCCTGACTAAGACCTGGACATCACTTTAGATTTCAAGGAATACATTTATACAGTCTGTAGTCTGGCAATCTCAGTGTCTGCACTGGCTTTGCTAATATTCAGCACTCTAGGAATAATGCTTTAATCTTCCTTTAAAAAAAAAAAGGGTTATACTTAAAAGTGTAACAGCCTTTCTCTGTGTTACCGAAGATTCATATTGCCAAATTACTATAGTTTAGCCCTAAGCCTATAACAACATTAAGAAATATAAGCACTAAGATATACAGAGCAACAAATAGTACCCTTAACAGCCTTTCCTCGAGGCTGAACTGTGAGAACAATACCAATAATTTTCCCTTCACTTTTAGCACCACAATGGCTACATATATAACACTGATCTCAAACTCACCCAGTCTGAACGCTGAAAATGCCAGTAGATGTATTTATCTCTTTTGAGCAAACGCATTCTAGCTCTTTAAAAAATGCCAGAAAATTAACTTAGTACATATGAAACATGCCATAATTAAATAAAAAAGGAAAATGCTTAATTAACAATGCAAATAATTCTTATTTTCTCTGCTGAGACAGCTGCCATAAAATTTGCCCTCCCAATTATTAAAACATGACTTATGTCACAAACATGCTACTGAGTGAGACCACAAACGTACACTGCTTGCATCAATGAATTTACATCTAAATATTGTCAGTCTCACAGAGATGATTAGCAATCATCAGAGATAACATGTATCATTCAAAAGATAAACAAATGTGAGCATCAGAGATCATCTGCATTGACAAAAGAAGGACAATTTCTTCATGTGATCAAACACACATTCAGAGTCTAATAAGGGCTGTGAACAGTGTTAAGCTGGATAATATCTGCATCTCTTCTGTAGAATAGTCTAAATTTGCTATTAGCACCACTGTTAATCACAAAGCATGCATGAAATAACCCAGAAAGAGATTAGCAGCTGGGCTCAGTATGTATTTTAAGAAAATCTGGTTTCTGAAATTACAAACACATGTTTAATTAATTTGTTCACCAGATGCTCAGAATGGCAAAAAGGATCAAATCAATCCTGTAAAATGAACTACAAAATTTATTAAAGAAACATTAACTACCTGAAGAACTTTCTGCAATTAATTGTGTAACACAATTGTCTACAAATATAGAAGTTCCCCCCTAAAAACATACCCAGTCCTTTGATTTTTCTACAGTCAGTAATTCCTAAGAACGAAGAAATAATTCCAAAAATATTATCTCATTTAAAAATATAGCCAATATATTCACAAAATTATTATGCACAAAAATACTCCACAGTTTTTCATACAAACTCATAAATCAGATGATTGCTATAATACAGCACGCACTCTGATAAATAGATCTTAATGTTTTAATTTACTTCAATTGCTTTTCCATAACTAAAACCAACTTTCTTTTAATTGTTAAGATCAATCAACCTAAGCAACTTCAAGCAAAATATTGTCACATTTATTATCATGTAATACTAACAACAATTTGAAATACTGCCACAATATTGATGTATTTTTTAAAACAGACCACCTCATCCAAAACTGAACAAAGTTATACCAAGCAGCATAATATGAATAATGTCTCATTTTATAAAGGCTTATACATACCAGATAATGCAGTAAAAATGCATAATTTGTTTCATCTTTCGCTGTGAGATTCTGCATGAAAATACTATGCTATTACTGCTTACATATTTCTACATTCTTGCCAATTGTAGATTTAAAAAAAAAAAATCACAGAAGTGGAGGTTAGAAGAAAAGGCTCAGAAAACAATGCCTCTGCCCAAGGAGTGGATCACATTGCACTGATTGAAATTTAATGGTTCTTCAGGAAGCATAATGAACAACCTTATCTCAGGAGACCTCTGTTCTCTACACACATCAAGAGTGGTGACAGCTCATCCTTCCCAGAAACCAATACCAGGAAGAAAGCGAGCTGCCTGAGAGCGTTAAACCCACGGCAATGTTAGATGCCTGCTGTCATCGGGGATAAGTATTACCACGCAGCCTACCAAGCTTGCTCAGATACTGCAATTCACACACAGAAACCTCTCTCCTATTTCTCAGCAATACAAATCAAGAGCATCTCTGTTTAATTTGAGCGTGTTTGCCTCCACGAGCCTGGCAGCCCTCTGCCTAATTCCCCATTCTGCTGTACGGAGAGCCAAGTCTGGCCTTGTCTCGGCAGGTGGTGGGGAGTCGCCAAGGCAGCCCCCTGCAGTGGAGGGGAATGCAAGGCATCATCCTGCCAGATGAGGAGGGCCATCGGCTTGCTGCAAGAATATTTAGCCCACACAGCCCCCCAGTAGGTGGGTCTCTAATTTTGAACCCCTGAGTATGGAAACAAAAGGAGTGAGGGAAAGCTGTGAAATATTCGGGGTTATGGAAGGATTTAAATGAGCTTTCTCCAAAATAAGAGCAGAAAGTAAGATAGTCTAACTCAGCAGCTATGCATTTGCACACACAACCTTCCCAGATAATAGAAAGCAGAACATGGTACTTTGCACAAGTACGATCATGAAAATTCATGACTTGGTCAGTTAACATAACTGAAGCAAGCAAAAGGCTATGTGCCTCATAAAAGCTTGAGAAACCGTAGGTAAGCAAGTTCAAAAGCAGTAAGACACACTCCACCGGGTGGTAAACAAATTTTCACACACAAAAAAAAGCCAGCCTCAAACAGCTCAGCTATATATTTCCACGAAGCTCAGCACTAGGAGTCAGTTCAAACTGCAGTCTAATATTTACAGTCAGGAGAAACTGATTTTTATTGCTGGAAGATCAGCATTAATTTGCTCAAGGCTTAGCTATACTGCATAAGATGCTATTAACTCTACAGTGCAGTGCTGGACACTCGAACTAACATCAATACCTGAGCTTCTGCTTTTACTTTACCTAATACACCAACCAAACATCACTAAGAGAAATATTAGGCTCTCTCTTCCTAAGCCACAGAAGTAATTACTAGTCATAAGTTTAAATTTAAAAAATTAAAAAAAAAAATCAGGTTAATAGCCATTTAAAAAAAAATAGGTTAAACTGGTAGGCTCTCTGTAATACGAACACACTTGTTCATCCCTAACACACTTATTCTTTCGTAAGAGTGAAGAGAAAAGGTGTCATAACTCTTTTCCAATATTCCTTTTCCTCATTACCCCTTTATGAAATGAGTTTAAATGAATAAAAACAGCCCATTTCCATGACTGCCTAATAATAATAGCAGTAACAAGCAAAGCTTATCTTTGTAGTTCGTCACAGGAGTTAGTGGCATAACAAAGTAAAAATGTAGGGACATACATTGTAATTTATGATCTGAAATTGTTTCCATTATGTAGTGCCATTTCTCTGCATAATATTTTTGAGAACAAAACAATCTAAACAATGTCATCGTTTTTTATAAACAAACCACATTCTGTTCCAGCTTTTATAATCAGGCTAAGAACCATCTTAGCAGCCATTTGCACTCAGGGGAACACAATTATTATTATTATTTTTTATCTCCACATGAAGCGGTGAAAGAATTACTGGTGGTGACCATCAGGTTCACATTTCGTCACCTTCATTTGCGGGTTTTTTCTTTCCTTTATACAAAGGACTCATCCAGTTCAACAGCAATTTTTAAAAAGGTCATCATGTTCATCTTTAGCCCAAATAAAAAATGAAATGGAGAAAGATAGTCGCCATCCTGTTCACAGCAGGCGACCACCTACATCAAAAGGCTTCCAAAGCAGAAACAGGTATGCGCCAGCAGCTTTAGCGGAGCCAAGAGGGAGGCTCCAAGCTGGAGGCCATCCATCTAGGACAGGGCAGAAGCACTGACAGGATGACTCGTTACTGCCCACGGTGCATATGTTCTGCGGGGAACAGATCAGACAGTGCTGTCAATCTGGCACTTCAGACGAGCCCTAATTTCTCTTGCACAAACATTTAAAAACAGCTTGCTATTTTCATGATAACTTTTCCCCATATATTCTATTTCTACAGTGCCTTTCACCAGGCAATTTTCAAGAGGCTAATATTAATTAACTCTCAAAAGGTTCCTAAGAAGCATTTCAAGAATAGAAACAATCATTTCACCCACACTTCTATCCTCTGTGGCACAACGTGACAGCTTTTTAAAGAGCAAAATATAGCAATAAATTGCCTAAAGCTGGTTAGACTAAATTGTCTTAAACTTCGATTTTCAAAGCCCTATCCATGGTCCCAGATGGGCTCCTTTGATTCTAGCTTTCTTTGTGAATCCAAGGCTGCTTTTTCAAAGAAAAAAAATCTCAGTTTTATGAACCCCTATTAAGTGCACACTTTTCAAACTTTTAATGTCTTTTTAATGGAGGAGGATATTGTAAGACTGTGTTGAAAATTTCTGAAAAATTCCAAAGTAAAACAACACCTGGCATGTAGGCTGTAAATAATACTACAAAGCTGTTTTGTGTTTAAAAGTCTTAACACACCAGCAGCGATAACTGATCTACAGTTATCTGCTATCAAGACCTTTTTCTTATTCATCTGCGATATTAGTTATACCATGTCTATTTTTGTAAATGGTAAGCACTGCAGACATTAGCACATGCACCAGAAAGTGCACTGGAAGAGCAACAGAAAAAGATTTTTCTAAGCAGCCAACAAAATATAATTAGAAAACATCTAGTACAGAGATTGCATAGATGAATTACCAATAATGAAAGGAATAGCTAATGCTAATAACCAAGTTAAACTGGTAAAATAGCCAATTAAAATGCCATCTCTAATTAAAAAGACAATTACAGCCAAGGGATATTAAGATACATGTCAGTGTATGAGTATTCTTTTACATTATGTCCTTTCTTCCTGCATCCTCCAACAGTAAGAGTTTTACCAGAATTATAACCAGGCTCTCATTGTCTTAAACATTTGACTTCCAAACTATTCCAAAAGGCAAAAATTAAAAGCAATGCAGCAGAAAAAGAAATTAAGCAGATTCTAAGAAAGAAGGAAAGGTATCTCATGAACATAAAAGAAATGAAAGAGCACATACGCTGTCCTGAGGCGAGCTTTGTAGGGCAGCACATAAGAAATGCAGATCCTCCTCTCTCTGCCCCTCTGGCAGCTGGCCTCTGGAAGAAAGTCTTCCTCTAATTTCAAAGCTTATCTAATGAGGAGTCAATAAAATATTATAATCTGCTAATGTCTATTACCTCTGATTCACAGGACTTCCTCTCCCTTCAACTAATCCACATCACATAGATCACATGGTTTACTAGATGATGCACGAGGACAGGGGATTACACTACAATTGACATAAGATAATAACACATGTAGTAGAAACAGAACAATAATACTTGCAACTACCCCTGTAATTGGTGCCAAGATACTGTAATGACAGATCTATTAGCACTAGGTCAGTGGAAAACATCTCAGTTTCCAGATAACAAAGGACAGTTTCCCGGCCTGATCAACAGTTCATAATTCCGAGATTCTTCTTTCCTGTTGTTGTCAGCGAATTTTTGGTTGAAAGAGTGCCATTGTTTTGATATCTTAGTACTGCTACCTTCAATCACACAATAATAAATCCATGAATGTAAACTAGCCCACCAGTCTGACATTATGCCATCTTCCTCCTCTTTCCTCAAAATGAAAATTTAGCAAAAATAAACAAAACATTTCTCTGCATAATATTTTCAAGAACAAAGCAATCAAAACAATGTCAGTGCTTTTATAAGCAAACCACATTCTGTTCCAGCTTTTATTCCAGTAATACAACTGTATTACAGACTGTGGGGAACTAGTAACAGACACTTCACCACTCTTCATCAAAATCTGCGGCCCATCGCTAACAACACTGCAGACTGCTTATTATGCCTTCTTCCATACTGTTTACTGGTGTTTCATCTGCCCTTTGACAATGAAAGATGCAAAATGAACACAGACTCATGGGGTTTACATTCTATTAAGAGTTCTGCTAAAGTTCAGCCATGGGGACAAAATTCCTGAAATGTACTTCTGCAGTCCAGCCAGGACATCAAGTATCAGGCAGGTTTTATAATGTAATATTTGTTAGAAAAAAAAACGGAGATGCCTGCAAGTTTTCACTGAAGTCTCAGAAAATTGTTTTATGAATTGCTCATAAATTAATGTATATGTTGTTTTAATAACTCTTTAATAGTTGATTCCACAACTGAAAAGCAAACTCACGTGTTTTATCTTTACAGTTGACTTTGTTTAGCAGACGATTTCTAAGGACCATAATAGCTGACTTAATCTGTCTTTAGATCTGCTCAGTAGTGCCATTGTACTTAACAATCTGTGTTTTGTGGAGTCACACTAAATGTTCAGAAATTAGCTTAAAATATCCCAACCATGCTGGCCTGTTTGCAATACTGAAAATGGTCCTTTCAAAACTGTGTTCACTTTGAAACAGATGCTCAAAAGTTTTGGCACCCATAGATTATAGGCTAAATCTGCCAGCCCATTCAGCACAAACAGAGGAATAAGGGTAAAAATCACATTTCCATTAACTGCATTGGCCACAGCAGAGACTTACTGCAAACTGAAACAGTCTAGAAGATGTTTTAACTTATGCTCAGCTCCATGTGAAACCAAGAGGCCCACTTATCATCTAAGAAACAGTAAACTACAGTCTAGTTGGAAGTCTCATTCTGTTAAAACTTGTCTTCAAATTTTGTCCTGTCTGGAGATGAGATGGAGCTACAAAGCTATAGAAATGCTCAGGGACCTCCTATCTCCGGGAAGCAGAGAAGTGGGCTTGCATACTGTGATACACAATGCTCTATGTCCGAAATAGACATCACCAGGTGAAAGTTCGTTAGTACTTTTGTTTCTTTGGGTGACAAAATGCAATGACTAATTTAATTGTGACTAAACTACATATTTGCAACTGAGAATATACAAGTCATTTCCAATTACTGCAACTGAAAGAACAAACCTTCCCTCCCCGCCACCAAAAAAAAAAAAAAAAGTAGCATTACTGCAAGTATAGTGGACTATTTTTACTAGTCTATAGTGAAAACAGGCAGGTTGTCTGAGATCAGATGTGTTGAAGTATCTAAGGTTGAAGGAAGTGCGCCAAAGCAGGCTGCAACTGCTAAGTAAAACTTCAGTACATCAGAAGCCTCCCAAGTGAAGAAAGCAAACAAGCTATACCAACAGAAATAAAAGATCAAGAAGAATAGAGATGTCTAGTAATAGGCACTGAAAAAAAAAAAAAAAGAGGAAAAACTATTTACAGTAAAATGTGTCCAACCAAAAGCCATAGCTCTTTTCTACTGGCATCCCTTCTTTGACTGCCTTTAGAAGTATCTTTATAACTTAGCTGTCTTTGGTTTCCACCAAATCAACAGATGGATAATTTGATGAGGCATTATAAAATTCTAAATAGCAGAGGACCGTTGATTCTGAGTAGCAAAGGCAACAAAAATTGACCAAATTAGCTTTGAAGTGCTTAATTCATACATCAACAACCAGCAGACTTGCATTATTAAGTATAGACTCTACACATTGTATTGAATAAGACTACAATACTAATATCCTACCTTTCTGAATTACTAAATTTTTTGCTATGAAGAGAGCAATCAGAGCTGGCAAAAGAGTAAGCATCTAAACAAAGTTAAAACAAACAAATCAGGAAAAAAGTAAATACAGCTTCTGACTGAAATAACGAGTGCACTAACAGACATGAAATGAAGAGAACTAACGATTATTGAAGACTTCGATTTTTGGGCTACTATCTTTTAGTATACGTTCAGAATCCCATGCTACATATGAATTCTACAAGTGTATTTAATATAATTTGTTTCATTTTCAATCTCAGATGTTCTTTCCTCAGAAAAGGTGAGAAAATACACCATTATGATGACTTGACAGTCATGTTTACTGCTGCATGGAGAAATTGCAGTATGTCTCTTGGAATCAAGCTTTTCTCCATTCTTCACTCTGTAGCTCGGTCATGCTCTATGCTTCTGCATTATTTTATCACTACAACTCTTCTCAGCTGTATAGAACAGATTACTTTTCCAGCTCTTCCTTCTGACTCTGTCACTCTCCGGCACCCTCCTGCATCCTCTCCTTTCCTTTTATCCTGGCCATTATGTGAACTATTTTATTTGCATTGTGCTTGCTGAGTATCTATCAACACATTCCTCGGGGCTTACATGTATGCAATGAGGCATCACATTATTAATCTCTGTCATCATACACGAGGCATCATTCAAGAAACTTTAAAGAGAAGAAAAATACTGAAGTCTTCACCTAGTTTGAGCTACTGCTTGAACTTTTTATACCCATCTCTTACCAGCTTGCACTGTGTACTATGTTAGCACAGGAGTGATTATTTTAAATGCACATTTCTTTTCACATCAACATGCTGCTACTGCCACTACCAGATAACTTGCATTCAATTTGCATACCAAAGTACATGGAACTACTGTCACATCCAGAGGTGATTAGTGATGTCCTGTTTTGCAATCCATTCCCTTCTGCTTCAGAAAACAGAAAAACACTATATATCTGGTAGAGCTTCTTGTGGTTCTCATTAACATACTGAAAACAGAGGGCTAGGGACAGTCCCACCATTGGAACTACAAACAGAAAGATGATTCTAAAAGCAGGCACCTATAAAAAGAGATGAGCATTTCTTCTAATATCCCATCTATTCTCCTCCCTCAATTATATTTCTTTGCTTAATGCAGCCAGTAGCTTTCTTTAGGAAGACACTGATGATGAACTTTATCAGAAAGACCTTCAAAGCTCAGCCTAACCTCTCCTGCCCACCAGTATCCACATCTACTCTGTACCTTAAAGACTCTATGAGGCAAATTGCTCACATTGTCCTGTCTTTCCATGAACTCCCAACACCATCTATCCTTCAAAAAGCGCGTGCTGAAGATCTAGGCTATGGCATATTTATACTTTTCCTCTTTGGAGTCTTCTAATGTTAAAAATGACTCTTCTGAAAGTGCTTTTAAGATTAGACACTACAACAAACCATACTTGACCCAACAGCCTGCCTAATACACATCTCAGAGATTCCAAGGTCTAGATGAATCTGACAAAACCATCCTGGCAAACTTAATTTTATTAAGAATAATTTTTTTTTTATTATTGTTACAGGGGGAAGGAAAACGAGCTGTTTTAGCTGCGAGTGACCAAAGTATTTGTATAGCTGAAAAACAAGATGGCAAGATGCACAACACTGTTTAACCTAAAGGATTGGTTATGTTAAGTCTTTGACTGAATCACATGATTTATTTTGCCTGAATGCAGCTACGTACAAAGCTGAAGTAAGTTGTCTTCATGCTTATTCATTTAAGGTTGTTTTTTTTTAAATACAAACAGAAAAATAGTAAACCAAGCCAAGCTACATCTTTGCAGGCAGCCAAGGTAGCAGCACAACAGAATGCTTGACACAACTCTGCATATCCCAGACTGTCTCCCCTTCTCTCTTTCTGTCAGGGCAACCGAGGGCAACTCCTCACTGCCTACACCAGAGCCAAAACTGCACCTATGGACCATGGGCCCTCTTCTCATAACGAACAACATTACTGCCTGGGCATCCAGTCAAATCTACTTTTTGATACAGTAGCAAGCTCAAGGCAGGATTGAAAAGGGCTCTTCTCTTTGGGTTCTTAGCTCTAGCAAACTCAAAATCCAGCTACCAAAAAGTCGATCTTTCAAAACAAAAGAGTTCAGCATTTTGTTTGCATGTTGTAAGTTCAGCACTATATTCCCCTGAGTCAGAAATAGGGCCATTAACAGTATTTCTCTGTCATCCTTTTTGCAATATCATGCTCTTGGGAAATTAATTAAAAGCCTACCCTTTTCTACACTGAGACTTGCTGAATTTCAATCTGAATAGTTCACGCCCTCCTCCTCCTCTAGGAAAGGATAATAAAATTAAAGAAAATTATTTTCAAAAACAAAATTTTCAGAAGTCAGATGTGATGCAGCATCCTAGACGTTCGTAGTTCAGGGAATATTGTAGCAGAGCAGTTTATTTCACTGCCAGTAGTGAATAATAAAGTGTAACAGACTCACTGCTCCTATCAGAAGCTTCTCAAGTAGAAACGGCAAAGAATATGAAGAAGATGACAGCTCTGTATTGCCTTGGATGTTCAGAAAATTACTGCTAGCAATGAAGTCATGTGTTGCCAGGATAGAGCTGCGTTTTCTCATAATGTATATTCACATAATAGACAAAGAGTAATTTTTCAAAGGCAGCCAGTGACAGCTTTCTTGGGAATCAAGTAACATGTACTCGCACATGACAAAGTTGTTAATAATGGCATCATACTACCAACTGACAAAGATGTTATTCATTTGCTGTCCATTACACAGTGGCTGGATGATTCTTGAGAGCTCTAAAGAAGAAGAATATCTGTTTATATTCTTACAAGATAATAATCAGTCACTGCACAGCTAATAAGAATTTTAAAGCAAAGTATAATACTGAGTTGTTCCTCGAATCTCAGATAACCACAAAGCTGCATTTATGTACTTTGAGTGGTTTTCGTTCTAGGGCAAATGGTGCGTTTTCACATGATCTGAACTGGAGAAAAATCCAAGAATGAAAATTCAAGAAAGAAAAATCCAACAATGAAAACAAAATTCCCAAGAGAATTTAGTTTGTTTACAAGAGCATCTTCACAAATCTCCATATTTGTTAATAACGTATTACTTGTGGCTATTACTGCATTTGCTATGCTACTATATGCCTCAACTACAAACTAAAATTTGAAAACACACTTTTTGACTTTTTTTTGTCTACATAATTACACATACAAACTAAAGACTTGTTCCTTAGGCTTTTATTAAAAAAAATAATATACACAACAATTACTGTCAGAGGTGATTGTTTTGTCTTAAAAAAAACTACTACATTTGCATAACTATTTCTAGAAAAGATAAAATGCAGTTGGTGCTTTGGGAGGACTGCTCTTATTGTACACATGGGATATGAGGCATGAAAACTAACAGGCCCAGCAATCAGATGAAAATAAGGGCGTAAACAAGTTTTAACACTTCTGCATTTCATATATCTGTAAGGCCCCACCACATGACACTTTGCTATTAAATATTCAAATCTCACATACATTGTATACAACTGAAGGGCTAAGACCACAAAAATTAAATATGCAATGAAAAATAGCATAGCTATTGGGAAAACATTGCCATTTTTTCTGTTAATTTTGCTTAAATGCAAAAATATTACCTTAAAAAAAATAATACCAACATTACAGTAAAGTGGCTTGCTTTTATTTAAGAGTTTTTGTAGCATCATAAAAAGATGCTTCCAAAGCCAATCAGTTTCAACAAAAAAGACAGACCCAAAACCAATGGATATGTCTTTAAATGAGAACAGACCTCAAGTAGGTTAAATTAGTGTTTGTTAATATACCTAGCAGTTAAGTGAAAAGACAACATATTTCTCCCTAATGCTTATCACAGAAACCAAATAGCAGCTCATAACCATAACTGAAATGTCTTTACATTAACTTCTTTATCATATAATATAGCATTCAATTGTCAGTTAATTCATTTTTATGAGGTTCCAGACAAGATTTTGTGTATTTCTGTTAGATTATTTATGGAAATATACCTTGCTTGCGTGCAGTAAAAAAAATAATTTAAAGGCCACACAGAATTATGATGACAAGTTTCCAGAGCTGTGAATTGCTTCCAAAGCAATTACACAAAAAGAAATAAAATTCAAGAAAATGTGACTTCAGTTTTGCAAACACTCCAAAATATATACAACTTACAACTATAAACAGTAAGCAACTTCTAAATATTTTAATTCAAAACTTAACAGATACCAAAATTCATTAATAAAAATCACAATTAAAACCTGTCAAATTGCTGATAAATGCATTGTTACTGATGAACAAAACTGTCATGGTTTTGTGATTTTCGGTTATTGGTATTCCACATCATAACATCATGTAGTGGACATACCTAGTTCTCAGAAGAGAAGGACTACTACAGTCCCCACGGTACTTTGCTCCTTTGTTACCATTTTCCAGCCGGAGGGAAAAGATAGAAGCTCGCAGTATAAAAACTTGCAGATCACGAGACCTCGTCCCTTTTTCCGCCGTCTCTCGTCTTGGCAGCACCTCGCTCTCCAGCCGTCTTATCGTCGGTAGTAGAGTAAGGCCTACCTTGATTTTGGGACATTCTCTCTCTCTGTATTGGATTTATCAGCTTAAATCGTAATTATATTGTATTATAGTGTGTTGTTTTGCATTCCGATATTTTATTTAGTAAATTAGTTTGTTTCTCCTCAGATTGTTGCCGCTGTTCTTTGCTCTCAGGGCCATCTCCCTACCCTTTTCCCCTTTCCCCTTTTCCTGGGACATGGGCCCTTGGGTCCCCCGTCCCCTTTGTCACGGAATCGGGCCTAACGCCCGTAAACCGTTGACAAAAACAGAGAGGAATTTTGCCAGTTGGCAGCCTGGAGAGTTCTATAAGAATCTGCTAACATGAAAGTGGTTAGAAATGAGGAATAGCAGCAGCTGAAAACGGAGAACTATAAGTGGTCCCTATTAGAAAGCTACAAATCTATCATGTAAAATACCCACAACTTAACATTAAATAAATAAATATGATTTACAGTCTTAAATATAGCATACATGATAAAGCTAAGATACAAATGAAAGCAATAAATGAAGCATCCATTCAACAAGAGTATTAAGAAATAAAATACAAAAATTAAGCATACATGTTAACACAGTATTTTTCTTCCATTTCTAACGTTTATAGCTTTTTGTAAGAACTCATTTTGCCTTGAAACACATAAATGAAACTTCGTTTTAATCTGACATCGGTATGAAATCCCGCGTGGCTGCTAACAAGAAATCAGTGGGATGCCAAGCAGGGTGGCTACAGCTCTTCTGTTCTATGAAGCAAACTTGAGAGCAGTGTTGGGGCTGGCAAACCAGTGGAACTCTGAGGCTCTCTGTAAGCCATGGTACTGCAAATCCACTGCTTGCTTTGGGAAAGGAAAAGAGAAAAATCCGAACAAAAGAAACCGAGGCAAATTTTCTCACTTATCTCTCTACCTTAGAAGTGATAATACAAGCATCTTGGATAAATAAATCTTACACTGCAAGCAGATTGAATCTGCAGAAAGAAAGATTATCAGAAGTTGCTATAGAAAGCATTAGCACCTCACTAACTGTATTTGCCTGGGAGAAAGGACAAGTCTGAAATATGTATTTGAGAATGTGATGTTGAAAACTAAGCAAGCAAGGAAAGCATGGTGGAGATGCGGGTGGAAATGAAGTGACTCTGCCAGGATTGCACAACAGCTACAAGTTCTCCTCACCAGGATTACATAATAAACCTCTGCTGGAGACAGTGGGATCTTGGCCTAATGGCAAAGCCAAATGAGGAAAGAGTGGTCAAAAGTGATTATTCTCTGACTGTAAACTGGGTATCTTTAGAAGTGTTCACAAGACCACACTGTTAAGTTTAACTCTGCTCTTCAGAACACCAATTCACTACTGTCAACTGAACGTGAAAAAGAAGCTCTAAGCCTCTTTTCTGCAGAGCTAAGGAAAAGATGCAACTCTGTCAAAGATCTCCCATAAAGCATAGAGCAGCAGAGCAAATCATAGAATCACCAAGGTTGGAAAAGAGGATTGGCCAGCAGGGAGAGGGAGATAATTGTCTCCCTCTACTCAGCTCTTGTGAGGTCCCATCTGGAATACTACCTCCAGGCTTGGGGCCCTCAGTTCAAGAAAGATGCAGAGCTCTTGCAATGAGTCCAGAGGAGGGCCTCCAAGATGATCAGAGGGCTGGAGCACCTCTCCTATGAGGAAAGGTTGAGGGAACTGGGCTTGTTTAGCTCAAAGAAGAGAAGACTCCAGGGAGACCTCATTGTGGCCTTCCAATACTTGAAAGGAGCATATAAACAGGAGGGAAATGACTTACATGGGTTGATAGTGATAGGACAAAGGGGAATGGTTTTAAACTAAGAGAGGGGATATTAGGAGGAAGATTTTCACTCACAGGGTGGTGATGCACTGGAACAGGTTGCCCAAGAAGGCTGTGAATGCCCCGTCCCTGAAGGAATTCAAGGCAAGGCTGGATGTGGCTCTGGGCAGCCTGGTCTAGTGGTTGGCAACCCTGCCCACATCAGGGGGGTTGAAACTACATGATCTTTGAGGTCCTTTTCAATCCTGGCCATTCTATGATTCTACAATTCTATGATTGGAAAAGACCCCCAAGATCATCTAGCCCAATCATCCACCTACCACCAGTATTTCTCTACTAAACCATGTCCCTCAGTACATCATCTAAACATTTCCTGAACACCTCCAGGGACAGTGACTCAATCATCTGCCTGAGCAGCCCATTCCAGCACCTGACCACTCTTTCTGAGAAGAAATTTTTTCCTAACATCCAACTTAAACCTACCCTGCACAACTTGAGGCCATTCCCTCTCATCGCTAGTTACAAGGGAGAAGAGGCCAACCCTCACCTCACCACAACTTCCTTTCAGGCAGTTGTAGAGAGTGATAAGGTTTTCCCTGAGCCCCCTCTTCTCCAGACTAAACAATCCCAGTTCCCTCAGCCGTTCACTGTAAGACTTGTGCTCCAGACTCCTCACCAGTTTTGTTGACCTTTTCTGGACACACTCCAGAGCCTCAATGTCCTTCTTGTAGAGAGGGGCCCAAAACTGAACACAGTACTTGAGGTGCAGTCTCACTAGAGCTGAGTACAGGGAGACAATCACCTCCTTGTTCCTGCTGGCTACACTATTTCTCATACAAGACAGGATATCAGTGGCCTTCTTGGCTACCTCCTGGCTCACATTCTGCTGAGTGTTGACCAACACCGCCGGGTCCATTTCCTCTGCACAGCTTTCCAGCCACTCTGTCCCAAGCCTGTAGTGTTGTCTAGGGTTGTTGTGGCCGAAGTGCAGGATCTGACACTTAGTCTTGTTGAACTTCATCCCATCAACCACAGCCCAGTGATCCAGCCTGTCCAGATCCCTCTGAAGGGTCTTTCTACCCCCAGGCATATCAACACTTTCCCCCAACTTGGTGTCATCTGCAAACTTACTGAAGGTACACTCAATTCCCTCATCCAGGTCATATTGAAGAGGCCTGAGTACCGACCCCTGGGGAACACCACTCATGACCAGTTGCCAGCTGGATTTAACTCCATTTACCAGCACTCTCTGGGCCTGACACTCCAGCCAGATTCTTACCCAGCAAAGAGTGTACCTGCCTAAACCATAGGCTGCCAGCTTCTCCAGCAGACAGTGTCAAAGGCTTTGCTGAAGACTATGTAGACCACGTCAACAGCTTTTCACTCCTCCACCAGGCAGGTCACTTCTTCATAGAAGGAGATGAGGTTGATCAGGCAGTACCTGCCTTTCATGAACCCATGCTGGCTGGGCCTGATCCCCTGGTTGACCTGTACATGCTGTGTTATCGCACTCAAGATGTATCTGTTCCATGACCTTCTTCCCATTCTACCTAGCAGATTTACCATTCACACATCAGATTTGCTGCTTTCTAACCTTCAGGTCCAGAACAAAACGCTCAGCACAGCACTGCAACAGGCTGTGAAGACTGGATCTCATGAGGGTGACAGGGCTTGTGAGGGGCTACTGCTGCCACCAGGCTGCCCAGACCGAAGATCATTCCCAAAATGTTATGAAGAAAACAAAAATGGACTAGTTGATCCAGTTGATTGTACATACAGCTATTGAATGACAGACTGGCTGAGGCTGGAAGGGATCCCTCCAGGTCCCAGATCCAGTAGATCCACCTACAGCAGGTTGCACAATCCTTAACAAAGAAGACAACCAACAACACCTGTGCTGGAACTAGGATCACTTCTAGTCTAAAGTTTTCATTAATCATTTTTCTGAAGCTTTGTGTTAGTCTATCACCAATTTTAAGGGGGAGATTGTTGTTACGGCTTTTTTGTGTTTGTTTGGGTTTTCATATATAGCTGTATTTTTAAAAAAAACTGCCAGTGAGGCAGATAGAAAAAATATTACTTTTTCACATAAACATTTAGCCTCCATGAAGAACACTACTACAGATCATACAGTGCAAAATTAGGAAAGTGGTCAAAAGACAAGACACTTTATATGTGTATCACATACCTCTACTGACTAAAGAAAAACCTCTTCATGCTAGGAAACGAGTTATAGTAGTATATAGACATTTACTTACATTAGTATAGCTTTTCCTGAACCTATATTAATGCTCTCATTGAGCACAATGAAAGAAAATCATTTAGGCAACATGAGAATTAGTTTCTCCACACTCTTCAATGAATGTGATGGGAAAATATATAACTTCTATGCAGCAGCTGCACAACTAACTTTACAGATGCTCACAATCCAAAGCAATTGCTTACTTTTTCACTCTGAGTTTGGATGCTCGATATTTTTATATTTACAAGTACAGTTAAGCACATCCTGGTTTTGTAGGACCCCCACCCCACTTACTATACCACTGCTATGGCTGAATTCCTTCCTCCTCCGCCGCTTTAGGGATGGAAGCTGCTTGTAGCAGACCAGACTTTCACCTCAATTATGATGTGCAAGTTCACTTCTGCATAACTTCTAGCAGAACAATATGTGAATTTGTGGACACAACACTGCCGATGAAAGCATTCCCCAACAATTATTCATAGCAATGCATGCCACCGCTGCAGCAAATCTGGAATTCCAAGCTATTTGATATTTTGTACAGCTACAAGACTTGTCCTCAGAAAAAAAACGGAAGAGAGCCAGAGGAGGTATCAGTGCATCCTGCCACAAGCAAAGGGCTGGGCAAAGCCTGCTTCTCCTATGTTTTATCTGTAGATTTCTTTGCCAGAGGGCACAGTAGTCCACAACCATTCCTTACCAAAGAGAAGAATCACCATTGAAATTTTAAAAGGTCACTGAAAATGAAAAGGTTCACACTAAAAGAAAGGCATAATGCATGTAGGGCAACTTCTCAGCCCAGATTGGTATAGCAGTTTATACTCGTTTCATCATAAAACACCAATTACCTAATCCCAGTAAGCATGGGGGTATTTAATGGCAGAATTTCTCTTTCTACTTCTGTAGTCAGAGACTGTATGACATTACGGTACTAATTCAGTGTGAGTAGAAACTCCCAGGATAAACATAAAGCAGATGGTTGGAACTGCAACATACATGCTGCATTCATTCACCCCTTTATTATTCATCCTGAAGTCCTCCATGACTAAACTGTAATTTTCAGGAAATTGTGATGATAATTGTAGGTAAATTAACAAAAATAAAACCTAATGCAAATGAACTTCATCCATAAAATATGATTCTTCTTGGAGCTCTTTTTCCTTTTTTAAAACAACTGATCTGCTTCTACATGCAGATACGAGCAGCTAAAAATAAATACACAAACACTACAATTACAGGAACATTAAAGCACAGGATGAAGGCTCTGCACACAATAGGGTCCATCGCTTGCACCCTGCTCTTCTCAAAATCCCTTTGGTTGAGAGACCTATAATTAGGACCTGGAGATTTGTTACCATGTCATTTGAATTAATCAATCTGCCTTGAAGCTAAGAAAAAGGAACGTGACTTGTAGAGTGAAAAATGCTTTAAGAAACCAATCTTCAATAGATTTTGCAGCCAGCAAAACACTATCTCACAAGACTGAAGCATCATGACACCTTCAAACAGGAACTTGTTTAAAACTAAGTACAGGCTAAAGTGAACTGGAAGCAGTGTTACATGCAAGAAAAAAAAGTTTCAAGCCACTTTGAAAGTTTCCTTTTATGGAACAGAGAGAAAAAGAGCTTTTGTACATGCATATTATTAAGTTACTCAAAATTTAATTCTGTGATTTACGACATTGGAAGTTTAAAAGCAGAATTACTGTTCAGAAGAAAGATGTAAATATAGTCTAGTATCTGGAAAACAAGAGCGGTAAGAACAAATAGCAGCATTTTATAATGATATCTGCTGAAATGCAGACATATAAAAAAGGGTTACTTCTCTTGTAAGCAATTTTTCTTGGGCCAGCATGTTGTAGTGGCTTATTTTGACAGCAAAGCTACATACATATAGGGCAAATCGTGGTCAAATAAAACTCTGCAACAGAAAGAGAGTAATATATCACCACGTCCATCACTCTGCCTGCGTGCAGAGTGCCTGCTCTCTCTGGCACATTTTGAAGTGCCCTATTTATTGTAGGAAAAGATTATGCAGGAGTCTGCCACATATCAAATACTGTGATAGACAGACACACATATTGAGTTACTAGGCATTGCTAACAAAGCCTCAATTTGTGCCAGAACTCCATGTTTATCTAAATTTCATCATTTTAGCAGGCACAGAAGTAGATCATAATTGTTATCGTAGATAACTTCATTTTCACAAGTGTTCTTCCCACCGAAAAGTCCAATCCTTTCTTTGCTACAGAAGTGGCCCTTTAAACAGCTGCTTGAATTAACACAGCAAGACTGAGGAAAATACTGCTCTCCTTTCAAATGAAATTCTAAACTGAAATAGGATCATGAAGCAGCATAGTCAGAAAACAAATGACACTTAACTTACTACAGAGTTATCTTGTAAATGAAATAATCAATCAAAAAGAGAAAAGGAGAAAAACGCTCTGCAACACTGCTGATTCACTCTGAATGTGTTTTATGGATTAGTCATAGACAGAGTACCACATGCAACACTAAATCAATCTTACTTTTTCAAGAACACATATCATTACCTTCTGGTTTTAGCAAACGTTACTCTTATTGAGAAGAACTTATTGTTCTAGAAACAATCTGACTAGAAGCAGTCAGACTTCAATAAGAACTTTATCTCTGCAAGACCAGAAATATATATATGTATGTATAAGTAAATCTGAGACTAGAACCCACTTTCAAATTTTCCTTATCTACAAAGGTTGGATTTTTAATAACAGAAAAGATACAAGAGATTCATCATCACAAATATAGAAGAATTACCTGGATACAACCAATGTGTAGAAATACTGTAAAACATGTAAAACATACACTTCTAGTTCTAAATTCACGCTGTCAGATACTCAGGCAACAGTTTCATAAGTGCTTGAAATATAAACCTATACTCAATAGACTTTTCCTGGCTTCCACACATTCCCATCACAATAAGTAGTTTTAGCAACAGTGAAGCATAGTCCCATTTTAGAATCCAGGACCTGGATCACGCATTCCATCATTTCCTTAGGACAATACTGGCTGAGAAAACTGAACCCAGGTCTCTCACAAGTCAAGCTGGTTCCCAGATTCATGAATTACTTGTGAAATTAAGGATGCTTCACTACAGTATTAGTTTCCTTAATTACTGGAGCCCATTCATAATGTCTTCCTATTGCTCAGAGGTTCAAGATTTATAAATGCTTTGAAAGCTTGAGTAGCTACTCATTTCATTGGCCACAGCAAGAAACAGGAAATAATTTGCTGTCCAAAAGTTCTGCAGGTGCCCAGTTCAAGGAGTTCCTTTTAATCTTATCCGTGCTCCTATTCAACACCACATGCTACTTAAAACACTCATTTACAATTAGACCCAGATTTGCAAAGATCTACAAGAATCTAACCAGATGGGCGCATCATCCTGCTGAGCACAACTTTCAGCTTTAATATAGCAGGCAAAGGTACAATTCCCTGTTCTGCTTGACTTGGAGCATATGCACTGGAAAAGCTACAGAATTTCTGATTCTGCATATAAATGAGGGCTTGGGTTGTTGCACAGAGAAGGAAGTCATCTAAAAATAGAGCAACCGAGGAGATCATACAGATTAATCTTGGAAAGCATTGACTTAACTCTACCACAGATTTTTATGAAAGCTACATGAAAGGAGAACTACATGAAAGGAGAAAATGGCCATCACAGTAACCAACACCAATGGAGACACTCAAGAAGAAAGGTCAGGCAAATGTAGAAAGTTAAACTGCCTAGAAATTTAATCTCCCCCCTCAAAATCTTGTACATAAGAATGCAAACAGAAATGTTGAAACACATTCCTTCTTTTTAGGCTTAAGCAATCCAAAGTTGGAGGATTTGAGTCATTTCATGTCTCAAATAACAGTCATACATCTATAGTGCAACCAGTGCTCAACACAAGCCAGTTCACCTCTCAAAACACGAACGTAAGGTATTCTGAAGATGTCCTTTCACCTGTCACTATTTGCGTGATTGACACTAGCTTGAAAGAGTGACATTTTATCCATTAATCAGAATTGGATGCTTTTAAACTGATTTCAAACAATAAATATTTCTATTGATAAGAATGAGAAGAAAGAATATGGGAGAATATATTATTTAACTACTTTTCATTAAGATTCGCTTTACAGAAGGTATAAACTAAAGCAACATGCTTGTTAAGCTCTCAATACGAAAAATCCATGAATCTCAGAAGTCTCAGTTCCTGATCATTGTCAGCTGATATCCCCTTTTCAGTAAATGATCTAAGACAGCAAAAGAAAGAAAAATTGAAGATACACTGATCTTCACAGCTGCTATGGGTGCTGCTTCTGTGCCAAAATCCATTCCCAGCACTGCCCACATGAAAGCTGCTTCATTCTGAACTGTTTCTACCAATGGCCTATTTCATAAAATCTTCTGATCTCATAGCTTCTTTTTTAAAATATGGCCATTGTCCCCAAAATAAACTCAAAAAACCCCCGCAAAAACAATGACAAAAACAACAACAAAAAACATATTAAAGGAACTTATGTTTAAATACTATATTTACCCAATTTCAAGATGACAACATCAAATTTAAAACAATTCCATAGGCCCTCATAGTTTGCTTAGAAAAATAATTCTTAAAGCTAAAGACTAAAAATTCAGCCCTTGTATTTTATAACCTAGGAAGTACCTGAAAAGAAGGAAGAAAATTTTTAATTCTCAAAGATCTTTCCTGTTGTCACACTGTTTTAACAAAGCAAGCCACTACGTTTGCTTTTAACCACTGCAGGAAGAACAACTTTTCTTCATTCTGTATATATTTCTTTCCTTGCAGTGTTACTGTCCACAAGCAACAAGAATAAATACTGAATATTGATTACCTCTGTTTCAGATGCAGAGGCATTTTGAATTAAGTGAGACAAAAATGGCCTCTACATCTGTAATACCATTTGAACCCCAGATCAGATGGAACAGCTCAGAAACAGAGAGGACCACGAAAATCTCAAATAATAAAAATGTTTGATTGAGTAGAATAACTACTACAAATTTCCTTGCATTTTTTATCTCGCAAGAGCATATACATAAGCACTTAACTGCAAAGAGTACCTTAGGATACAGCAACCACTTATTTATGTATCAAAGCCTAAAATGATCCTCAGTTTTTAAATGTCCAGAAATAAATAAAAAGCAAAAAAGGGTTTGGATAAATAAGGTAAATGCAGTGCATGAGCAAGATGAATAGCAGCCCACAATGTGGATTCATGATAAACAGAAAGGTTGCAACTAGCTTATTTTGCTTGAAAGTACAATAGCGAGTTAAAGGACAAGACAAAAAGTATGAGTTGTAAAGTGGAAGACAAAACAATTTCTGCTGTCATTAGGCAACAGGGTAATTTTTACTGAGAGCAGGTATACCATCAGGAAAACGTGAAAGCAATTGCTAGCGTTGCTATGGCTGTCTTGGAAGCTATCCATATAAGAAAGAGATAAACAGTTTGCTGAAAGAGTGAATTATGTTACAGTTATTCACCATATTACCATCTTTTCATTAACAAAGAAGTTTCCAATCAGTAAGCTCTCCCATCCATATCCCTACATGACAAGACAGAGGCAAAAAGCACTCCAGGACAGTGGGAGCCAGGCACAATGGCTGTGCAGTCTGGGACCACTGTTTTTCAGCTGGGCCATGGCAGTGGTGACAGCCACACCAATACCCAAGAATGGCTATGGGCAGGGATAGGAGGCACCAGGGCCATGGCCCGCGTGAGGAGCTGCTGCCAGTGATGCTGCCCCAGCCAGATCCTCATCCCCAGATACTGAGCTGCTGAGCTTACCTTGTGCCACATGCCCCATATCAGCTTGTCAAGTCCTATTCTTTGGCTGCTGTTTCAGGAGACATGGCTCCTGAGGAACAGCACATTGTGAAGGTCCCAGGGCAGAGGAGAGGCCTAACAGGCCTCTGCTGCAGCTGGCATGGGGACGTGCAACTGGGCAACACAGCTCACCGGCCAAACGCCTTCTTCCCCTCAGTGACACCACCAGCCACCAGAAGGTCTTCTGTCGTGGAATGAAAATGGCCATTACTGAAGGACGCCTAACAGCAGAAGAGAATTAGAAGTGATGTTTTCCTCCAAAAGCTTTTCTGCAAGCCAAGTCGGCGGTGGCTGAGGGATCTCTTCAGCTCTGTTTCTGTTTCCCTCAGCAGCCCATGCAGAGCATGCTAGTCCCTACATCCACCATTACTTTGTCTTTCATTTCTGCACACCCTTTATTAATCTCCCACTTGTTTGTGTCTGACACAGTAAGACCCAGTTTTATGTTTCTAGCTTTGCCCTCATTTTTTTTCTTATTGTGCAGCATCCTGAAAGGTGCTTTCATACTGGAACTGGATTTTCCTTTTCTCTGCAGCCTGGAGGAAGCAGACATGCTGCTTCTCCTACAATCCAGAGGAAGAGCAACAGGAATTAATTTCGTTCATTCTGTTGAGTCTTAATTTCTACTCTACTAATGAGATCAAATTAAAGTCACATATTCCTGTGACAGATTGGTGATAATAACTAATTAAATCTTTCCTCTTGAAATACTGCACTGCAACACCAAATCAATACCTGAAGTGACCAAAATTCAAAACAACTTTTTTTTTTCTTTTTTTTTTTTTAAAGAGGGAACCAATCCTTCTGGAATTCAACATCTGAATCATTTAAATTGGAAACATAACAAGAGTGGAATGAGAAATAAACACAAAATTGCATTCAATCCTAATATAACCATCCCTCCAGAACAAAGTATTTCATACTGTTTACATTCATACGCTGACTAATTACACTGAAACTAGAAATTTTACATTCGGAGGGGGGATTGTTAAATCAAATTCTATTAAACATTCCCTGATTTAAATTTTGCTTACTTATTTTTCTAATGGTTAGACATTCAGCCAAATCCAGGCTACAAAGCTAACCTCGATGCACCCGGTACTTGTTGAGCTTTATCTTTTCCATACCTTCATGAACTAAGTAACAATATAATCTTCACAGTAACAGTTATTCAGTGGTACAAGCAGGATCTGTGGCGATAGAACAAGGGGAAATGGCTTCAAGTTCAAAGAGGGTAAATTTATGTTAGATATAAGGAAAAAACTTTCACAGTGAGGGTGGTGAGGCACTGGAACAGGTTACCTAGCACTGTGGCTGATGCCCCATCCCTGGAGACTTTCAAGACGAGGCTGGATAGGGCCCTGGGCAACCAATCTAGCTGTGGATGTCCCTGTTCTTACAGGGGAGTTGGACTCAATGCCCTTCAGAGGTCCCTTCCAACTCTAAGGATTCTGATTATATGATTTGGTAGCTCTGGCAAATGCCTCAAAATGGGTAGATAAGAACATTTGTTTGTTTTGACTATGTAGGGTAACGTGCAAATCGTACATTCAAAAATAAAACTGCAGACAAAGCTTTCAGTCACATGAGTTTAGCTTACAATATGTAGACCAAATATTTGCTACATAAACATTTGTAATACCACGTAAATCAAGTTAATCACATGTTGACAGGAATAACTGCTAATTTCTCATTTGTTGCTCCCTCCCCACCCCCCACGTGTTTATAGTGAGACTCTTAATAAGTCTGACATTTAGTTACAGGAAATAAATGCTATGTAACTGGAAAAATGAATCATACATTAAAACAAACAAACAAAAACCTTGACATCCAGTTCCAAAAGGATAACAGACAGGCAAGAATTTCTAGTGTAAATTACAGGCAGGGCACAAGAGTTTGATTTCTGCAAATACATATATCAACTTGGAAACTGTGACTTAAAAAAATACGCAATACTATTTGTCCTTGAAGATACAATGGAAGATATTTGTGCATTTCACAAAACCTAAAACAAGCACTTGGGATGGGCAACCATAGAATCATAAAATTAGCTAGGTTGGAAAAAACCTACAAGATCATCCAATCCAACCATCCACCTACTACCAATAACCCCACTAAAACATGTCTCTCAACACTATATCTAAACGTTTCTTGAACACCTCCAGGGATGGTGACTTAATCACCTCCCTGGCCAGCCCATTCCAGCGTCTGACCACTTTCAGAAAAGTAGTACTTCCTAATGCCCAGCCTAAATCTCCCTTGGCGCAACTTGAGGCCATTCCCCCTCGTCCTGTCACTAGTTACAAGAGAGAAGAGGCTGACCCCCAGCTCACTACAACGTCCCTTCAGGTAGTTATAGAGAGCAATAAGGTCTCCCCTGAGCCTCCTCTTCTCCAGACTGAACAATCCCAGCTCCCTCAGCCGCTCCTCATAAGGCCTGTGCTCCAGACCCCTCACCAGCTTTGTCGCCCTCCTCTGAACACGCTCCAGGGCCTCAATGTCTTTCTTGCAGTGAGGGGCCCAAAACTGGACACAGTACTCCAGGTGCAGCCTCACCAGGGCTGAGTACAGAGGGACAATTACTTCCCTACTCCTGCTGGCAACACTATTTCTGATACAAGCCAGGATGCCATTGGCCTTCTTGGCCACCTAGGCACATTGCTGGCTCATGCTCAGCTGAGCATCAGCCAACTCCCCAAGGTCCGTTTCCTCTACACAGTCTTCCAGACACTCTGGCCCAAGCCTGTAGCACTGCCTGGGGTTGCTGCGGCCGAAGTGCAGGACCCAGCACTTGGTGTTGTTGAACCGCATCCTATTGGCTTCAGCCCAGAGATCCAGCCTGTCCAGATCTTTCTGTAGGGCCTTGCTATCCCCAGGCAGATCAACACTTCCTGCCAGCTTGGTGTCGTCTGCAGACTTACTGAGGGTGCTCTCAATGCCCTCATCCAGGTCATCAATAAAGATATTGAAAAGGACAGGCCCCAGCACCGACCCCTGGGGAACAACCACATGCTTCATGTCTTGCCCCAGCCCACCTGGTCTTGCTCCTCCAAAGACACTAAACAGCCAGGACAGACCATCCTTTCCTTAGCCAAACAAAATCTCGACCTTCAATACACTATCTATAATAAGAAGGAAAGTGTCTGACGAAAAGCAATTCCATTAAATGAATTTGGAAAGCAAGGTAAATTACAACTCCTCTTTGATAAGTTATGCAGTCAGTTACAGAGACTCTCAAGAACCATGGTAAACAGAGAAGAGAACATTGGACTATTCAGTGAATACTCCATGAAATTCCGCAGAAGCAATTACTGTGCTAGAATTGTGACCTACTTGTTTCAAGTGTGAATTGAGGCCAAAGGGCAGCCATAAGATCTTCAAAATTCAAACATTTACAAAAAACAAATCTCAGAACCAACTTGCCTTCAAAAGGCAAGTGACACATAAACACACGTAGGTGTTTCCAGATTCCAGTGATAGAGCTGGAAACTTTGCTTCCATCATTTTTTAAACAGATAAATAATCTTTTATTTCCCCTTCACTCTCATCATAGGTTACAATAAATCATGAAGATAATCCAGAAGATTTAGAACTTTCTAAAGGTAATGGTGTATTCTCAGCTAAAGTACATAGCTCGTACTAATGTATTACAAAGTAGCTTGGGGTTTCAAAATGGTAAGTATAGTCTGATTAACATGGAATCAACACTACACTGTGAAGACACGAGAAACTCTTCACTGCTTCAAGAAACCATATGAAGTGGTTTCAGATTAAGTCTCCGGTAATTTTCCATCCCTCCAACAGCAGCAATAGTGTCTAGAATTCAAATGTATGTATTGAGGGTTTTGATAAACTTTTGCTCACAGATGCAAATGGTGTTTTTTTAGAAAACCATCAGACACAGATCTCACAATGAAGAATTCACTAACTCTGTAATCTTCAAATAAGAAGATATGAGTAAAGGGGGAGAACCCAAATAAATTTTAAATCTCTGAACGCGTGAACTGCATACACATTTAATAACTGAATTTAAGGAGAGTTCCCGCCTATTTGAAGATAAGACATAATTTAATATGCCACTCGGTAAAGATACAATAACCAGTGGCTGCTAAATCTATATTTTTTAATTTAGCTTCAAACTTTGATATAATAGATTACTATTAATTTAATTAAAACATTTTTGTTGTTTCTGTGATGAGTAATCCTTTTTGTAGGATTTCGGTGGTGGGCATGTGTGCTGTGATAAATACACTTGCATTATTTGCCTTGCAATATTGAAGGGAAGATTTAAAAATATAGTAAATCTGTAATAATGCTTGAATTGAAACTCAGAGAAACAAAGAATTACATGCATGAGTTGTCTGTAACCACAGCCACCTGCACAAAACGTAGAAACAGACTCTACTGTAATTCTCTGTTAATATCTTTGACAATTCTTTTCAGAAATGTTGAATGTTTTGCAATCAGGTGTGCAAAAGGAATATTTCACATGTGAAAGACACAGAATATATTTTTTTATTTTTAAAAAATCTGCTTAATTGATCTCCTGTAGTTTACATGAAACTTAAGAAATGCAATCCTCTGTTTCTAAAACATCTGCATTGCTTTAAAATTTGAAGTTGGTATGCAGTCCAATTAGTCATTAAGTCACAAAAGAAGCTGAACTTCATTCACTAAATATAACAACATCCAGACCTTGTTTGTTTTGCCTATTCACATCTCTTCCTAATTATCTTTAATTCTTAAAACAAACACGTAATCACATGTTAAGGTACTTCCCTTTACTCCACGTCATGAATTACCATACTTCCCTACAGAAGGAAAGAAAATAGGTAATATAATTTGTCACTGATCATAATCAATTGATTATTTAGTTCCTTGGATTTTTCTGAAGTTTTTGCAATGCTCTGTAACTATATGGTATTGAAAGAATGATACCACTGCCAAAAACATGCCAAGAGAAAAGTAAGCCTGAGTTTAGTGTTCCACAGCTGAAGTTTATGTCAGCTTCTAAAAAGACTGTACAAGACATCTTGTGCAGTAGAAAGGAAATATACACCTCTTTTAGAGTTCTGTATCACAATTCTGGTGAAAAATCAAAGCTCATTCTGGAGCTGAAATGGCCAAAGGTAACATCTCCTTGAAGGGTCTGGATTTCCAACACAGAGAATTGGAAGAGCTTCCATAAAAGGGAAATTTATCATTAACAACTTGCTTCCACATACATTTTCTAACATCAATTCCACTCACAACAGAAGTTTGGAAAAGAAAACATTAGTTGAAAGTCCATGAGATTTCAGCTCTGCTGACCAAAACAGCATCAGGTGTTCCTAATCAGTTCTTTGGCACATTCTTTACACTTCATATCTTGTTTTGTTAAAGACAAAAATTGTGTGCCCTCTGATTTCAAGTAAATACCCTTGGCATGACTTTCACCTTTCTGACAATGGCATGAAAACTGTGATAATAATATATTTATTTCTGAATAAAGCAGTCCAACAGACTAAGACCTATTACATCCTATTCAGAAAGCAGAAAACTGTCCAAAGTGAGTAAGTGACCCTCTGGCAACGGGAGGTGGAAAGGGGGATTTATTATTATTAATTATTGTCTTAGAAATTCAGATTTATGTTACAAATTAAAGGTATTAGTTACAACTGTAACACTAACAATCCTGAAAATTTATTTCAAACACTACAAGTCAGATTTAAAGTGTTAAAACCAAATATGATTTTCCACACCAAGCAGCTTTTACTTTTTTGGCTCATTATTTGATGCATAAATGTATGATATGGGTAGGCACTGAAAGATGAGTCACTGGAGCTTATTAAATCACAACAGAATTCCTAGATAAGGCAATGAGGGCAATGACAATCACCTCCTCCGCACTTCTGGTCATGCTTGTTTTGATGCATACTAGGATATGGCTGGCTTTTGGGGGCTGCCAGCACATTGCCAGCTCATGTCAAGCTTTTAAATCACTAGTACCTTCAGGTCCTTCTCCACAGGACTACCCTGATTCCATTTGTTTCCAAATCTAGACTCACATTTGGAATTGCCCCGACCCACATGCACGATCTTATGCTTGTTCTTGTTGAGCTTCATGAAGTTCTTGTGAGTCCACCTCTCAAGCTTGTTAAGGTCCCTATGAATGGCATCCCCTCCCTCCAGCATGTCAGCTGCACCACTCAGCTTAGTGTCATCAGCAAACTTGCTGAGAGTGCACTCTGTCCCATTAGCTTCCAGTACAGGAAGGATGCAGAGCTGTTGGAGAGGGTCTGGAGGAAGGGCATGAAGATGATCAAAGGGATGGCACACGTCTCCTATGAAGAAAGGCTGAGGGAGTTGGGCTTGTTTAGCGTGGAAAAGAGGAGGTTCCAGGGAGACCTCACTGCAACCTTACAGTACTGGAAGGGAGCTTACAAGCAGGAGGGCCTGACTTTTTACACAGTCTGACAGTGATAGGACAAGGGGGAATGGCTTTAAGCTAAAAGAGGGGAAATTTAGATTAGATGTTAGGTAGAAATTTTTTACTCAGAAAGTGGAGAGACACTGGCACAGGCTGCCCAGAGAAGCTGTAGATGTCCCATCTCTGGAAGCATTCAAGGCTAGGATGGGTGGGGCCCTGGGCAGCCTGATCTAGTGGCTGGCAAACTTGCCCACAGCAGGGAGGTTGGAACTATATAATCTTTAAGGTCCTCTCCAAGCTAAGTCATTTTATGATTCTAAGATTCTATGATTCTAACAGGGCTGGTCTCAATACCAAGCCCTGAGGAACATCACTTGTCACTAGTCTCCGCCTGAACACTGAGCTGTTGACCATAGCTCTTTGAGCGTGGCTATCTGACAAATTCTTTATCTACTAAATGGTTCATACATTAAATCCATATCTGTCCAATTTGGAGACAATGATATTGTGCAGAATGGTGTTAAATACTTTGCACAAATCAAGGTAGATGACATCAGTTGTTTTTCTCCCTTATCCATCAATGCCGTAGCACGGTTTTGAGGAGAATCTGCTCCATGATCTTGCTGGGCACAGGGGTGAGACTGAATGGCTGAAAGATGCATTCAACAAACAGCATCCTCAACTACAAACACTTGAGTAAAAAATGTTACAGAATACTTCTACAGAAACTCTGTGGTTTCTCTCTTGGAAGATGTTCAATCTGTAACACAAGCAAACATTTCCATTTCAGATCACTATATCTGACTTACTTTTTCCTATCCTAGGTACTGCAGGAAGTAATAACCATTGTGAACTATGCCTATCCACACTGAGATTAATAAATTGCATTTATTAATTTTCCATATTGCTTCAAATAGAGTGAATATATTTTGCATTAATCTGTGCCTGAAAAATTGTGCATGAATAATTCATGCAATAACTCCTGAAATCAGTCACAGAATGATTTAAATGCATTTTACTACTGTTGGACTAACTCTGTTCATTACTGCTCCCCTGAATTCCATGAAAGAAATGCCAAAATTCCTCCAAACTCTACTACTGTTAACAACTAAAATTATTTTTGTACCAGGATTTCCTACTCAAGGAACATAAATTCATACTGGTTGAATAAAATTTCCCTACTGCTATTCAAATAAATATAAAAATAAAGAAATGGGATTCACTGGGGAAGAATGGCAGGTCTCCTGGCAGACTTAAGGGTGCAAACTCAGTGGGAGAGAAGCGTATTCCAAATCCATTACAATCCAAACTTCAGCTTTTGTAAATGCATCTTGCGGTAGCAGGTTTGAAAGTTTTCCCCTTCTGAGCATACCTGGCAGGAGCCAAAAATGCTAAGTGCTCCAAATCCACTTCATGTAATCATAACCGTGACCTCCCTTCCTCTGTCCTCCCGGTAGGATTCTGAGGCACATGTCGTGTGAGGAAAGCTGAAACCAAATTGATTATTCATTTGTGTTATCATCATCCCCTCCTGGATTAAACGAGAGGCTTCTATTACATGGCAGACTTCTGCTTCACTAAATCCTGTTTTTTATTTTGGTTTCTCAGATTCAGTTTTATCCTTTTTTTCTCCTCTTGTGCAAGCCGTATTGTCTTCCTTTTCAACTGCAATTATCACTTTTCAATACTAATCCTTTCCCAAGCAGCCTAGATTTTCACCCCTTTGTACTGAACCAGATTCTTCACCATTTGATCCAGTAACTAGCTTATTTTACCCTCTAATCCCTTGCTTGCCACCTCTGCATGTAACTTCAATCCTTCCCTACCTAAGCATGCCATTTTCAACACACTCATTACCTCCTCCTTTGTACTTTTCACCTTATTATTCTCTAGTGTATAGGATTACCACTTCCTTTTCTGTCCAATAAAACTTGTTTTCTTCATGTTTTACATCTAATCTTATTTTCTCCAAATATATTTCAAGCCTTTCTTTACATTTAATTCATGTATAATGCTCAGACTTTAGATGAGCTGTTGCTTTGTGTGGTGTAACAAAGGAAATCAATGATCATCACAAAGTGTACAAAAATAGACAAAACAGAAGTAGAACAGACTTGTTTCAATTGGTTGTATGCATATATACAGAATACGTTTAGCAACGTTATTATCTCCTTGTTGTACCTCTGTAGCAATACACAAAATAGAAAAATACATCCTTCCTACTGTGTTGTAAAAAGAGTGCAGTTTTTAAATGCCGGACATACAGGTAAAATCACCAGCTATTTTCAATGGCGGCACTGTTTCTATAGCACAACCACACTGGAATTAGACACAGCCAGTATCACCAAAGACAGTGTGAATCTTACCACAGCCAAATGTATTGAACCCCAAAGACAATTTGATAGGCTCATCTCAACTTCACTGATTTTCTCCCTCATTAAATACAGCTTCTCTTTTAAGGAAAAAAAAAATGCAAAATGAAAAGACGAGAGCACAGAGAGCAGTTAAATGAGTGAAAGGGTTCCTTCTATATACAGAGAAGAGCTCTATCTCCCTTGCACAAATTGCTTTAATTAGACAGAAGATTCTCCACCTCTAGGCAAGTGACATCAGGGCATCCCCCTGCCAGACCCCACATCTAGGATGACAGCTCAGTACCAACTTTGTGGTACAGAAAGGCGTGATTATAGGAGACTGGTTCATTTTCACTTTTGTGACATCTCGCCCAACCAAAAGTTTACATCTCTGAACAGATATTTCTTCAAAGATGTGGCTTTGAAAATGAACCTTTCCTGATATACATCATACCTTGGACTGCATTATTTCAGAACAGCTGCGGGGATACAAACATCATGCTGAAAGCAGAACAGATTGCAAGTATTTAAAGCCACATTAGCATTAGTTTTATGCTTTTTAACAGTTTCATACAAAAAGCCATGAATAACCAAAGCCACTGGGGTAAGAGAGGTTAATAGGATTCATTCGCTAGACTACATACATACATTTCCATAATCTTAAGATAGAAATGATAGATTTTTTCCTCAACTGTAAGAATTACCATCTGATGTCTAGAGGGCAAGCACCAAGAAATAGAAGCAAAAGAACACTTATCAGACTATCTTCAATGTGCAGTGTCGTTAGAAATAATGCAATTAAGGATAGTAATATGGATTTCTCGAATAAATTATGTAAATTATGTTATCATTTAAAAATTATAATTAAATATTCAATTATAAGAAACACAAAGGAGATTCAACAATTACATGGCATGTCTTTGTTATGGTGGATATGTTTAAAATTAACATAGAAGCTCATTAAAACAGTTGATTTTATGCAATTACATGACAGTTTTACTATGTTCATCCACTGACAATGAAGTCAGAATCAATGTATAGTAACACAAAGGGAGTTGCTCCCATCATACTTGCCAACTTTATTCAAATAGATGAAAACAGGAAAGCTAAAAATGTGGCACAACATTTTTCTCTTTCCCCTCTGAGCTTGTTTACAGTGCGGCTCCTCAAACACTCCTACTATGCCAATGGGCAAGCAGCAACATTTTATATAGACAGGGACCAGAGCAAGCAAGAACTTCTTAGAATGGCTTCATCATAAAATCTAGAGGCTCCTATGCAACCTGACTTGCATGCCTCGCTGCTCAGGGAAACCTTCGGAAATCTGCCCTGTTACATGATTATCCAAACACAGCTCTATTATTAAGAACTACTTAGGACCTAAGCACATTCAGTAAGTGGTTTCAGGATAAACAGCCACTACGCATAGCGTTCAGTTTAGACTGAATAAAATACCTTTTGCTTTCTCACTTTGAAATAAAAGAAGTCCAAGCAAGGCACAAGTGGTTGGAAGTTTATCCCATTAATTTCCATCCATTCCATCCCCAACGCCTTACTAAATGTTTTGGATAAACATACTAAGCAGAAAAGAAGGAAAACGAAGCTTAACTTAATTCAGTTAAAATACTTAAGGGCATTATAGCTTACTAAATTTCTATTTTTGTGTAGTAGGAGAAACTTGGTACAAAAAATAGTAGAGGTGAATGAATATAAACATTTAAGTTTTGACTAGCTTCTCAACAGTTTAACTAACATTTAGAAAGCTGTAGTACTGTTTTTAAGGAAAGCCCTAAAGTCTCAGTTCAAATACAGTTTGCAGTGCAAGACAACTCTGAAAAATAAGAGAAACTGAAACTGGTAATAAAGTCCCTGTTTACTTTGGATCGGGTCATTACAAATACTGCAGATTTCATTCATGGAAGCATCTTCTTTTTTTCCTGCTCATTCTGAATGTGTCTATTCAACGTTTCTGAGCAGAGGTTACAGTCCACTTAAATGCACCTGAATTCTATGTTTCATCTGGTACAACACATGAAAATTATTTAAATTATACAACCTACTTCAGTGAAAACATGGTTATAGACGTTTCCTAATATGTTAGTCATCAGTATTTTTAAGAAGACTCCAGTGTTCCCACTGTATTATCTTAAATAATATATATAACCCTCATACCCATTATCATCATTTTCAAGAAAAAAACACTGCAGTTATTAATACTGTAGCCAAATAATACTGTATTGTATGCAAAGATAAGAACACAATCATACTGCAGAAGGAAAAAAAGACACACGTATGTACCGCCTACAAGAACAACAAACTTTTCAGGACTCTCAGAGTGCCTTCAGTTACCTCTGACTGTTGCTCAGTACTTCTTCCATACTCCTTTAAGAACAGAAGCTTTTAAATTAAGAGACTGCAAACAACCAACACTGACTGTAACTCTGCACGGTTCAAGCTGTTGCTGCTCTCAAAGCACCTTCACAACTGGCTGCCAAAAACACTATTTCACCTAAACTTAAGTGACCATACAGCAAACAGCCACTAAGTTCTCAGAAAATGGAATACTGTGCAAAATTCTGGCAAGTATTTTCACGCCGCATAGTTAACACAGGCAATAGTGGCCTTCTGTCTTTTACATGGACGGCGACATGCCCTCAGCTGACAAGTCCCACAACTCAGCTACCCCCACACTCTCACATTCTGTGCACTGCTTCGCATGCCTGAGGATATATCTTATAGCTTTATTCACAGACATAGATTTTTTTTCCCCACAAATCATATCATCTCTAGCAGAACTTGTCAGACATTCTTAGGTGAAAAAAAAAAAATTAAGCATACTGAAAAAAGAGGTTATTTTAACTTTCTTAATACTACAGAGTGGGTTCTTCTGTGGGTAAAATTTAAGCTAGAGCAAAATCCAATATCTAACCAACAGCTCCAAGGGTAACCTTAAGCACAGCCTTATAGAAACTCCCGACCTGCTGTGAAATCAGTTAGAGAAAACTAGAGGAAGACCTAGACAAAGCCCTTGTAAGAGCCAAGCCCAAGAAGGCAAATCCATTTGATCGAGATGCCTCAGAAGTCTAAGGCAGGATGGTTCCCCTTTATACATTTAAAGGAAATACATTTATTTCTTTCACTCTGTCTTTTCTTTACAGTTTTAGCTAACCTTCCTCTTACCTCATGCAAGTGATGTACTTGGAGGGAGAGTTAGAAGAATTGTCACTTTTTGGAATTTGACACACTATTTGAGCTGTGCACTTGAAAAAATGAAGTCAGGTCACACAAGTAAAATCTTTACAGGGAAGGATGTTTAACAAATCTGTTGTTAGGCCCTATCTAGTCATTTTTATCATTTAGTATTTATCATTTGTTCATAATACACCCTGATCTTCAAGAGAGAGAAATATTTGTTAGTCAACATGTGAAATTTGGTGAATCACAATGGATCATTTGCCAGAACTGACCTTTTCACAGCTGCTGTCCCTCCCCCACCAATATATTTATTAGCCAAATGTGACACTGTTAGTAGTAATTCAGTATCACACATTCTGGATTTTGACTTTTGCAGAAAACAAAACAAAATATCTGGAGATACACCTTAAAAAGAAAAGTAAATCAATAAAAAAGGGAAAGTTTCACTAAAATCTCTTGAGTAAGAAACAAGAACTTCCAAGCACCATCTTCTTCACAGAGCTGCCCATTAGTATTCACTAATTTGCTAATATTCATTTGCTGAAATTTCGTGGTCTCCCTCCTTCCCCCTCCAAATAATTTAGAGCATTAAATAAATAAATAAAATCCATGACAAATCAGTCTATTGAGTGGTGACTTAAAATGCTGGCTGCAAAAAAGGTCAAGAGTGAGCATTTATCTTCACCCAGTGGAGGTATTCCATCCACTCCCATTTTTTCCAGGTACATTATCTGCTAACAGCTCAGTATCTTGCAGTTCAAATGCACGGCATGTGAAACCACCTAATTTTGCCTCCAGCAACAGGCAAAGCCTGCGATGGCTCAGGCTCATACTGAGTACCAGCTATGACATGGAACAGGGAACGATGAGACTCAGTCCTCTTGGCCCTGGGCCAAGGAAAGATGGGAATCTGATGAACCAGAAGGCCTCACAGAAATATATCTATTCTCTGCTTATGAAATACTAGTGCTAACAACACTATGATACATTTCTTATTTCAAAGCTGAGAGCTTTCCACAAGCACTGACACTAGCCTACTAATGACACCGAAGACATAGCACACTTATCCCTTTGTCCTCACCACTCTCTCTATTCACAGCAATGGAAAGTAAGGTCAAAATGGACAGTTATACTTTTCTGGCTTATGTACTCCCTTCCTGCTTTTTCCAGATGACAATGTCTAGGAGTAATAGCTTAACAGCTTGTTGACAAACTACATCAAGATTTTCCAGTCTGTGCCAAACCCAGTACATACAAGCATTCAACCTGCTCCATTTCAGCTTTCATCTCAGAGATCTGAAATCCCTGAATTTTAAAGCAACATAAACATGCACTTGAAATAGATATGCAATCATCAGTCCATGATGTTTTCACACCTGAACTGCTCAACTAGGAAGATAATACTACGTTTTGTATCCATTGTATGAAGTGCTATCTTCCTGGCAGAAAAAGGCTTTTATTTGCTCCTACCTTTATTACACACGAGCATAAAATGCATTTTAAGACAGTAAATAATATTTTCAGTCCTCTTAATCCTACCTCTGCTAACACCTGGAGGGATTGATTACACGCTTTGTCAACGGTTAGAAATGACAGATCCCAATCTAGTCTTAAGCCACACTTTTTTCCTTCAGAAAAATGTACAGTTTATATAAACATTATTTTCTCCCACGTAACAACTTGAGTAAGGCCATTTCATCTGAGTAGAGCTCACAGTCACTCCCAAAATAAGCTGGAGATATGTTACATTGCCAGACTTCAAGAAAAAATAGAAGAAAGCCATCAAAAACAGATTTTCAGTAGGCAGAAGAGGGGAGGAGGGTGACAAAAGTTAATGCTCTCTGAAGAAAAAAAAATGGAGCATGGAAAGGCTTAATCAGTCTGAGTTAAATTTGAAAAGGAAAATGCAAAAGATTAGCTCCACATTGGCTGGATCTTTCATCCCCTTTTTAAAACCCAGGAAAGTCAGATACGTTCCATAAACCGCATGGAGACCTGCAGTAAAGTTCTAATGTGAGGACAGCTTCCTCTTGGTCCCAGTTGACATACACACACATGCTGTAAGGAAGGGTGCTGCAATACTTAGCTTAGAGATGTGCATTCTACCCCACATAGATGCAATTCCTTAAGATTAAGGCAACTACATTTCAGTCTTCGTTGGTATATCTGCTACACCTCCTGTTAAAAACACAACCTTTACAAGTAAGAAGGTACTAAACAACCATGTACTTTAATCAAGTTTCTATGATTTCACATTACTGTTAGCAAACAAAGAAAATAAGCTAGTGCAACACCCAATGACACAGAAGATGAAGTATTATATTGCTCTGCTTATTATATTACTATAGCTATGCCTATGCCACTTTCAGCAACTGCGAATCACTGCTTCATCTTTTATCTCCTACCCATTCTCGCACCCACACTCCTTTCTGAAATAGACGGTCATTTCCTAGCTTATAAAATGACAACCTAAATAACTTCCATGTATTTTGGTAGAGCTTGTTGAAACACAAATCTCTGTAACACAAAATAAGAAAACAGACAGGACACAGGACTGTGTTGTGGCATTTTACTCTGTCCTTTTTCATACTCCAGAAGCGTATATGGGACACAAAGCCATCGGAATCCATGTATATACAAAAGTCTTAATGGATGCCCATTACTAACATAAGGTAGAGCTGCCTTCAGTCACCTTACGGTGCGGGAAAGCTGAACAAATCCACTATTGCCACCTGCATAGTATGAGGTATTCTCCTAATGCATATAGTACATTTTAGATGCAACTGAAAACTTGGCCCAGATACTTGGATTAGAATTCCCTTTCTCAATAACAGAAAAAAAAAAAAAGAATACTTCCTGGACTTTCAATAGTCTGAATAAGAGACTGATTTTTTTATTACTCTCCATGCAACTCTTATCATATTATCATTGTATTCAAGAAACATTTAGATATAGTGTTGAGAGACATGGTTTAGTGGGGTTATTGGTGGTAGGCGGATGGTTGGACTTGATGATCTTGTAGGTCTTTTCCAACCTAGCTAATACAATGATTCTATGATTCTATATCACACTTTTAAGCAATAGAATTATATATGAACAGTGTGTTTCTCATCATAGCTGAATTCTATCTCTGTTGTGATATTTTAATAACAAGGTAAAAACAGCATGCATATAATAGCAGGTTGAGCAGTTTAAAAATAAGTCTTCTCTTCAAAAGTAATAATAGCAGCACATTCCCTTCTCTGCTGCCTCTTTAGGTAACGACTTTATTTAGATACCAACTGTCAGATTCATGGAAACGTTTTGAAGACTGAGAATGTTGAAATACTTTCTATAACAGTGATCACAACAGCCATGAAAATGACAGCAAATGACTCCTCAAGTGAAGTACAAGACAGAAAAGGCATTTCATAAATGTTAGTCGCAGATGTTACCTGAATAACACACTTCCCCTAGGTAAAGGCTTCTATCCATTTGTATTCAAATTTAATTGCTTCAAAGAAATGAAGTATCATTTACTTGGGGTTTTAGATACAATTTTCTTCTTTAATTTTTCTAAAGGAATCACCAGAATATTGAAGTGGGACACGATGATGAATATGATTATTCTGACTATTATAGAGTTTTAAAAGTGAGAACAGACAAAGTATTATATGTGCAAAGTTAACTATGATTATCACGTATCTCATAACAGTAAAAAAGTTTTTCTTAAAATTCAAGTACTTTTTCTTAAAATTCAAGATGTCATCACTGTGAATGAAATTCAATCTAATTGGTGGCTGGTCACCAGTGGCATTGCCAAGGGCTCAGTGTTGAGGCCACTTTAGTATATTCGCAGAGTTAGACAGGATTGTTGTGTTGCTTGAGGGCAGGAAGGCTTTGGAGAGAGGTCTGGATAGGCTGGATCAATTGTCCAAATCCAATCATAAGACATTCATCCAGGCTAAATGCTGGGTGCTGCACGGGGATTGTAACAACTCCATGTAGCAGTATAGGCTTGGGGAAAAGTGGCTATAAAGTTGTCCAGCAGAAAAGGTCCTGGATGTGCTGATCAAGAGCCAAAAAGAACGTGAGCCAGAAGAGCCTGGGTGGCTTGGAGGCCAAAAGCATTCTGATTTGCATCAGAAACAGAATGGCCAGCAAGGCTAGGTGAACAGTTGTACCCTTGTTCAGTGGCACTGGTGAGGCTGCACCTTGAGTACCGTGTTCAATTTTGGATCTCTTACTACAAGAAGGATGTTATGTCATGGTTTTATGATTTTTGGTTATTGGTATTCCACATCATAACATCATGTAGTGTATGTATCTGGTTCTCAGAAGAGAAGAACTACTACATTCCCCAGAGGACTTTGCTGCCCTGTTACTGTTTTCTGGTGAGAGGGAAAGATAAAACTGTTCACAGATCACGGGACATTCCTTCTCGTCCCGTCTCCCATCCCAGCAGCATCTCACTCCCCAGATGTCTCACCATTGGCAGTAGAGTAAGGCCTACCTTGATATTGGACACACTCTCATTTTATTGGATTTTATTAGCTTAATTGTAATTATATTGTATTATGTTGTGTTATTTTGCATTCCAATATCTTATTTAGTAAATTAGTTTGTTTCTCCTCAGATCATTGCCTCTGTTTTGTTTTTAAGCCCATCTCCCTATCCTTTTTCCCTTTTCCCTTTCCCAGGGCATGGGTCCGTGGGTCCCCCGCTCCAATAGTCACGGAACTGGGCCAAACCAGCCCATAAACAGCTGACAAGTTACTAGAACATGTCCAAAGAAGAGTAACGAACCTGGAGAAGGGACTGAAAAACAAGATATACAAAGAGCAGCTGAGGGAAGTGGTGCTGTGTAGTTTGAAGATGAGGAGTCTGAGGGAAGACCACATTGCTCTCTACAACTGCATGAAAGGAGGTTGCAGAGAGGAAAACTCCTTCCTCAGATGAGAAGTGACAGGACACTGTCCCAAGCTGCATCCAAGAAAGTTTAGATTAGATAACAGGAAGAATTTATTCACGGACAGTGTGATCAAACACTGGGACGGGCTACTCAGAGAGGTGGTCGAGACCCCATCCCTGAAGGTATTTAAGAGATGCACTGATATGGCACTAGGGGACACTGTTTAGTGATAGGACTCGGTAGATCACGTGAATGGTTGGACTTCATGATCTTGAAAGTCTTTTCCAATCTAGATGATTTTATGATTCCACACTCTTAACATACACTTTAAAAAGTCATGCTGAATTTAAGAGATCACTTCTATCCAATTTTCAGACTGATCCTCTCAGAAAACACATTGAAACTAGCTGATAAAGTTTGTTCTGGAGACATTACGGGATTTATTTAGAGAATTCAGTAAGAATTTTGTTTTCCTTTCAGTTTTCTGTCTTCTATAATATGCCCTATATAAGTCAGATAAGAATTACTAGATTCAGCAGCTCACTTGTACGCAGCCTTTCAATACCACTTCAGTTTTTTGTTTTTTTCTTTTCCCCCCAGGATTGCTGAAAGGGTTCTTTACACATTTCCTTCAAATTCATGATATTCATTCAACTTTCTCAATAATCTCATTAAGATTTTGTATATGAATGTGGTTGCAGTGGACTTTGGCCAACATACAGGAAAGTACAGACAACCTCAAAGACACCATAGTTGATATCACATATTAATATATGGCTATTAACAACTTGTTTGATGCCTTCCATTGCCACCACTGCATTTCAGCAATGGTGAAAGCAACAGGAAAGATAAGCCACATTCCATATGGCCGTGCACGTTTATCACATCACGAACTGAAGAGCATTTCTTTATCAGCTTAAATTAGTGGATTATGATCAGGGAACCGTGTACAGAGCTGCCACGAATGCTCACTCAAGAACAGAAAGAACACTGTAGGCAAATTTGTCAGAACATATTGAACCAATACGAGGCTGAAGGTGACAGTTTCCTGGATCTTATCATTTCCAGTGACAAGATATGGTGTCACCACTACAAGTCGCAGTGAAAACAGCATTGCATGGAGTGGTGATGTGTGAATCTCCCATCAAAGAAAAGTTCGAGACACAACTGCCAATTGGGTAAAAGTGATGTGCACTGTCTTTTGGGATAGGAAATGGGCGATCCTTCTGGATTTCCTGGAAGCCAGACAAACCAGCAACTCTGACTGCTCCATTGCAATGCTGCCTAAGCTGAAGGCTCAAACTTCCAGAGCCAGGCCAGAGAAAAAGACAACCTTTTCCCTGTCACATGATAATGCCAGGCCCCATACCAATTTGAAGACTGAGAAACACTTTGCTAGACTGTCTGACCACTCACATCACATATTTCAGATTTCGTACTTTCTGACTTCCATCCATTCAAGCCTATGAAAGATGGACTGCATGGGCAACATTTTCCTAGCAATGGCACAATCACAGCAGCTGTAAAACAGCTGATCATCTCTGTTAGTGCACATTTTTACAAGCACAGTGTGCAGCCTCTTGTTCATCACTGGAAAAAACGCAAACGCATGGCTAATGGTGTTGACTATGTTGAAAAATAGTATTTTTTAGCTGAGAATGTGCTCTGTCAAATAGTGTTACTGTGCTCTTTGTATCTGCTGTAGTTTCCATGAAAATAAATAGGAAGCGGTACTTTCAGAGCAACTTTTGTACAATCTAAACTATGCCAGTTTCATGAAAGATGAGCAATACTTGGAACAAAATGCAAAATTCTGATGATGTACAGTAATATCTAATCTCTTCTTTGCATACATAATGTATGTCACCACCTCAAGGAAAGAAAATACATTAAGAAGAATAATCTCCAGGATTCCTTGAAAATATTCTTTTTCACATACTGAATGTTTAAAAGAATAAACAGAAGGAAAAAAGCACTTTTTTAGGTAATGAGCAGTTTCCTTTCTAACAAGTGTCTTAAATGATATAAAGTCAAAATAAGTTACACAAATAATTTGCTAAGATAAGTAGCTTGAACTTGTCGGTCAATTTCAAAAGAAATTGTTTAAAATCCCTGAAAGTCTTTGAAAATTATACTTCAGTACTATAAAGGTATAAAGGCTCTGATAGTAGCAGGAGAACTCATCAACACAATGATTTTTCAAGAGGGATCAATATTCTCTGATGCCTAATTTAAGCAAGAGCAGCCCTTGCCTTCAGACAAACGTCAGAGAAGGCAGACGTGAGACATCAAATGACCATGACCAGAAAGAGAAAGCCAAGGGTTGACACATTAACATTATGGGAGGTAGGGGGAGGGAAGAAAAAGCAGCAGACTCACAATTTAAAAATTCCCTTCCTGGGTTCACATCAGATTGCTTGGACTCCAGACCCAGCCCCACAATCAGCTACCTCAGAGTAGCTGATTGAAGTCCAGCCATCACTTCATCTTCTGAGACTCAACCACCTTTCAGGGATGTGGATGTCACATTAGGATCAGCTCTCTGAGACCTGAACCTCTAGACAGCCAAAGCACACCACCAGCTTTCCAGAGACCAAGATATTTGAGCAAACTCATCTAAAACTCCTACCTTGTGGATACGACCCGCCCCATATAACTACCTCCCTCTTCAAAATATGTAATACTTAAAATTAATCAGTCAAGGCTTCTGTTACTGCTGTAATTTGGAGAGGATAAGATACACTCAGATGAACAAAATAAGATACTTCTACACCTTCTTTCAATTCTCTCAACACAAGCATTTTAGAGCATGCTCACACATCATCTTGTCCTTAGCATCCTTCTGTCCTCCATGGCTATGGAGAGATTGAAATTTTTCCTCTGATAATTTTAAGAATCCATGCTTTTGGCTTACCAGTGTCCTTCGTACTGTTTAGTACTATTCAGATAAACATATTCAAAAATAAATTCATTATGACAGCACAAACAGGCACCCAGACATGTTTAGTGACTCACAAAATCTGGGCCACCAATTGCCTAGTCTTCTTCACAGTAGGTGTTTCTAGAAATAAATAAAGCCATACGGTGGAAGAAAATGACTTTAAATTGGTAATAATATTTCATAAAACTGAAGTAGATATCTCATGTTTTCCTAAATTGTCCTTTTCAGCTGATTTGCTTTCTCACTTAATGTAAGCGGTTATCACAGTTCTTTAGGCTAAGAGCTCAAATGAGCTACATGGAAAATGGGATTTTTTCATAAGATTCTCAAAAGCCTTTTTCGCCTGAGTTCTGTGTAACTGGATTCAAATTTGAGTGATACACATACCAAAATTAAAGTATTGGGTCTCAAAGATGAGGATCTCCACCCCAACTTGTTCATGGTCCATGATATGTTCCAAATATTTTCATCATATTATCTCTACTGTGAGGTTTTACTTGCAATTCTTATTCCTCAGTTTGTTGTCTTTTTCTACTGTTCAAAAAGTTAAAATTTTATCTTTTTTTGGTGCTTCGTTTTTAAAAGCTAATCCTTACAATTTTACAATGTCTTTTCTTCCTCTTATATGTCATCACAAAGAAAGAAACCAGATTTTGTATAAAGACAGAAAAGGCAAAGCTTTTCATTTTCTATCAGAAGCATCAACTTTGAATAAGCACATTCCTTTATAGAACATCAACCAGAATGAATAATTACTCTCCTCTCATTTGACAAAACTGAGATGGTTGGCTGGCTTATATATGAGATTTTTTTAGTGTAGGGACATAAATCTCCCATATTTCCCTTGCATCCAAGTGACAAACGTTGCTGTTTTTTTCTTCCTATTTTTTCCCCACCATGTCTGGGAGCTCTGAATTCTATTTGTGCACAAAAATAAAACTGCTCTTCATTTCCCACCCTAAGGTCTCTTCCTGACAGATCTCCATTATAGCTCTTCTTTTGAAAAACTGGATGCCTTTTATCTTTTCCTACTCTTCATTTTCCCAAGTATCAGTCTTTATACAATATCATGTATTTTCACTCAGCTGTATTTCATAAGCCACTGAAAATACCTCCATGTTCACAGTGCTGAGACAGCATTCACAGCAAAACTAACGGAGACAGTGAGGAGTTACACATGTATTTGCAGTCTATAGGTTCCGATGTGCATACTTTTCTCTGCAAAGGGAACACAGGAAGACAGAACTGAGGGCAGCAAGGAGCTTTCTGAACCTTCTGCTCCAAGCTGGGACATGCTCATGCGCTGTGGCAACCACCAGCTCCTGAGGAGCTGTACAACAGCATCTTAGGAGAGAGCACCGAGAGAGTCACCTGTCATCACTGCACTCTACACATTACATTTATGTGGGTAATGACTGTAGAAATTACAAGTAGCAAGTACAATGTCTAGCAGATTGTTTTACATTCAAGTGAAGCAGAAGCCTAGGAGGACTACTAAATACCCAAAGAAGTTATTTCCCATGACTCTGTGACTAAAATATTTAAATTTAGTAATATCTTGTGCTATTCATATATCATTGCCATTCCTTAGAGGCACTCAAAAGACTAAAAAGTACCAACCAACCCATCTATTCTAGCAGGAAAATATTTCTATTGCTAAATTAAGGCTGAATACAACCTGGCAGAGAGCTGACTGACCACTCCTGCTGCAGTCTTGCACTGTAGTCAGCAAAGGAGCCACAGGAGCTCCCACACAGCTGTAGTATTTACTACTCCCATTCTTTCCAGCCTAATATAATAGATGAAATTCACACCAACGCTTGGAGTTGATCTACCTGTGCTCACAGCAAGGCCTACGGATCCTGCAGTGGCTTTACTGGGGCAGCCACGCTCACAGGGAACATTTACAAAGGCTCCATGAACACTTCTGACCACTAGCATCAGTGCTACTAAATCTGCGCAGATTTGCCATCACTACGACCCGAAAGTATCTAGACTGACTGAACAGTCTGTCATCTCATATGATAATAGTTCAGTCCTCAATAATTTCCCCAGTGCTTGTTCACACACAGAAAATTTATTTCTGTGACCTTTGCTTCCAAAAATTAAGCAGAATAATTGGAGGAATTAGTATATAATTGAAACTCTCGGCACGATCATTGGCAGCTCAACTCCAGAGATTTTTACCTTTAATCAACACCTCGTAATTTCTGTAATGAACATCACCAGGACACAAAAACAATAATAAATAATAATATGGTGCTGCTTAAGAAGGTCAGTAATGTTATTCAGTGCTGTCAGTGCCATAAGCAGAATGCATGGGAGAATAATCTGATAATAACAAATTCAGGACCAGCATTTGTGTTTCTGAACTTCCTTTCAATGAATATTTTATGTAAAATAATATATATATATATATGGCTGAATTACCAATTCTTATTTGAACATCAGTACGCAAAAAGGACAATTGAGAAATATGGAGCATATACAGTGTGACTGCCAGTACTGCAGGGCAAATTAATCGGACTTCTGAGGAGTGGAAAAAAAAATTAGAAATAAATCTTTGTGGAATATTTTTCCTGTTTTCGTTCCCTAGTGTACTGCAGATACAAGAACAAGAGACTTCAGGTAAGCACGTTAGCTTTCTCCCACCACCGAACCACAACCTCGAGTGTAATTAAATTCCCACCTCTGTTTATCCCCTGTACACACACAGCTTTCCAATACAAGCTCTCCAACACATTTTATTCTTCTCCCATTTGGGCAAACCTCCTTTAGAAAAGAAGAAAAAAAAATAAATTAGAAAATCCATCTCATGCAAAAAAAAAAAGTTGTTCTCTGACACAATTTTTAAGTGCTTTTCTAAAGAAAGAAATTATACAGCTGACAATAGGAGTTCAATCCACTGTTCACAAATAGCATGTACCTACAGGTACCTATAGAGACATTTTTTAAAAAACAGTGAATGATTTAACTAGGACTAACTATAGTTAATATATTGTCCCAACATTCACTGCCAATTTTGAAAGGCCCGTACTCTTTGCTATCAATCTGCATTTTCCACTACATATATACAGCCATCAAGGCAGCTTGCAAAGCCTGAATTAAGCAGGCAGTCATTTGCATTTATTCTTTTGTCATATTTTGTAGATTTAATTGTACTGGAAAAGATTACCAGGCTGACACTGCATGTTAAATTACACGTCCACTGGATATTTCCACATACACAGAGGGGGGAAAAAAAATTTAAAAAAGATAATAAAACTCTACAAGTCAGGTGACAGAAAAACACCACAAAGATAAACAATCCACTAGTGGCAGAAAGCCTTGCACAAGGCATTCTTACAGCTTTTACATTTGGGCTGACATGCATAAGGTATGAGTGGGGAGCAGCAGTACTCTTCACTCCAAGTCCACTACCTCCAAAACAATAGCTCATGGGGATTTGACCCTGCGAATACCTTTACCTCAAGTCACAAAACAAAAAGTGGGATCCCATGGTAAGACAGTCTCATGTGAGGCCTACCCTTTGTTCTTATGATTTTCCAATTCATGAACTGTCAAACCACCTTATTTCAAGACATTTAGTATGTCCATTCTGATTTTGCTGGATTCTCCTCTCTTTCTGTATAGCAAGGCACATCTGGTTCAACTACTTGGCAAATCCACAGGGTAGACCTTCGTGCACATCCAAACTACCCCTTGTAAAAAGGAAGGGTGATGTATTATAGTCTTTAAGTTCTTTACTATAAAAAAAAAAAATAGCCGCAAGAATCTGAATAGCCTGATCTTGCCCAGTATCTCCAAAACATGCTGCCTAAAACTTAAATTTGCAGGAAATAAGGATGTGGATAGTTGCCAGCTGATGTAAATTGTTACAGTTCTGTGCTAGAATCTGGATTCAATTTCCAGATCTGATACTAACTTCCTCCAGGATTTTGTACAAACCTCAAATTCTCTTCATCTTCAAGTATGTACACTTAGGATTGTTAATGTTCCCCTGCTTCCTGCAGAGATGTCAGATAACCTTTCTCAAGGGCCACGCTACTACAGAAACAAGGGTAATATCTAGAACTCTCTATGGAAAAAAATCCAAATCTAGATTATCATTAATAAAAAGCACATTTCTTAAACTAGCTTATATAATATTGAAGACATTGGTGGTGGGGTAGGGGGGAAGATTATCTGGACTGAAATATCTGAAATGACCAGTAAGTGTATGAAGTGGAATTTGGTCCACTGTGGAGAGAATCTTTCTTAAGAGGAATCTAATATGCAACTATAAACTTCATTCGCAGAAGCAAACAATTAATTTAAAGATTTGTTCTCTCAGGCTGAATTTTGAGGTGAGGCATATACGAAAGTTAGGAAGTGCAAAGTCACTTTAAAGTGAACTTTTAAATCAAGATGCAGAGACACAGATAAGAACATGGCTCCAAATCTCTATAAAGCAGAACACATTTCTATTCATTATTAAAATAAATAAATAAATAAAAACTTAAAAATGCCAGTCAAGCTTTCTGCTTGATCTCTGCTTTCTTCCTTATTAAAATGAAGAATATTACCATTTTTTCATGCTGCTTTTAGAGAGCAGAACCAGTGTCTGTGACTAGAGACTGGTAAGGCTAAGAATACCCAATGGCAAAGTACTGCATGAGTGTGGGGCTAAATATTCACTGTTTTTCTGATCCCTTGAAATTAGAATTGATTTAAGAAAATTACTTCTATCTGCTTGGATAAAACTAATCCTACCCCCACAAACAATTTTAAACCCTAAAACATAAAACCAAGTTCAGAGAGAAAAGAAATAGGAAAATGTGAAAACTACTAGATCAAGGTTTAAATTTTGAACAAGAATAAAAGTGTATTTCTGCAGTGCATGCACCTCAATTTTTTTCTTTAAGCTTAAATATTAGTACCTTCATTATATTTAACATTTTTATTCTTTAACATCAAGAGCTAGGAATCCTGCCAGTGATTTCGGAACTGTTATCACTTGTGGTTCATTTAAAGCCAAATTTGCACCCGGCTTCCGATTGCCAGCACCCATTTACAAGTTTAAATCAATGACACTTATCAGCATGCTCTCTGAGACGCACTTCAGTTTTTATAGTAATGTATTATTAATGTAATCACCTCAATAAGCCTTATCTCATAAAAAGGAAGGATTCAAGCTACAGAAATTTAATAAGCTAGGAAGTTATGTCACTGTATATTGCATTAATACTAAAAAGTAAGTAATTTGGTACATATTCAACTGAACTTAATTGACTGACTAGAAGAAATGCAAGGCCAACAGAAAGGTAGCAAAGAAAGCAACAGACAAAATCTGAACATCGTGCAATCTATGTAAATAGATTATTCTATACGAAAATATCATCAAATTGTATTGTTATGGTATTTCTGTGCTGAAACAAAAGTAGTCCTCTAGAGCCAAGCATGTACAGTGCATGTATTAAACACTTAAATAGTTTCATGCTACCTACATTTGACAACAGGCAATTACTGCTTCTGGGAAAAAAGTAAGGTAGGTTGCTAATGTAATGTCCTGAACAGCTTCATTGCATAAGGAAATACAACGAAGTAAGTTTCAATTCAGAAGTAGGTTTTCCAAAAGACCTGGGCCTGAGTGGTGAGCATCACCCAAACTTCAGCACCGGAATCCTACAAACCTGTCCACATTTGAGAGTTTGCTCCAATTATTTGGTCCAAGGTGAAGATCATTGCAAAAATTAATCTGCCAATTTGAGACGATCATCTATTTCTTCTTACCCTGTTAAAATATCATTCTGTTAAAATCAACCAAATGAAAACTTGATTTTTTTTTAATTTGTATTTGCTTATGAGCATAACTTCCAATGATTACAGACCCTCAGTTCTTCCCACTTTTCTGAAGGAAGGGTTGTCTAAATACTTTCCTTACATAGCCTATGTTCAGCGAATGATCGCCTTTAAGTAATCTCATTTTAAATAAAGGTCAAAATTTTACATTCTCCACAGGAAGCAGGGCTGCAGAAAATGAAACTAAACCATGTGATTTATTAATGCAACAGACTCCATACCATTCTTAAGCCTGTTTTTCACCTTTAGAATTAACGAGCTCTAGAATTTTATAAGCCATTGCTGGTTATACTTATTGTTAACTGTCCTCACCTCAACAAGTGGGATATCTTTATAAATGCCAAATTATGAAATACAGTTATTTATTTGTCATACCACTGGAGTAATAAGAAAGGCACGCCATCTGATACCTGTAGCACAGAAAGCAAATGCTATTTCATGCTTCACAGCATCAACTAATCATAGCAGAGGCTATGACAGATCCTCCATGGGCTGCATCACATCCCTAGACCAGTACCAGTCATTGCAGCAGATTTTGCCATGGTACACTGTGCGTAAGAGGCTCTGTAACAGGAACCAAATGCAAGTGCGAAGGACCCAAGGCAGCAAGCGCCACAGCTTCCATGCCACAGACCAGCTCACACTTCCTTCTCTCCTGCACACAGCCCAAGAGCTAGGCTTGGCACACTGGAGCCCAATACAAGACGATCTAGCACTCCGGAGAGGCAGTTTTCTTCTCCTCACCTTTCTTCAAAGGCACTAGGAAGCAAGAATGATCAGCATCACATAGCAATGCTTACAGAGAAATTGGTGTTCAAAAATTTTATAAATTGTAGTCAGTCATAAACAAGTGTAAGCCCAAAATTATTAGCCTCACTGAAGCTCTGAATACAGAGAAGAGAAAACACACTGACACAAGCACACACTGCCAGCTTGAAGCATAGTTCAATGCATGAAACACAGCATCCTATACAACCTCTAGCTCATGTTATCCAGCAATGCTATGGAAGAGGAAAGGTGGTATTTATTGAAAGGCAGACCCATGAAGCACATAAACATTCATATTTCTCAAAAGTCAAACTGACCAATACATCACCCAGCATTGCTAACTCTCTATTTTCTCCTAAATCCCAGGATTTGTGATGAGGAAAACTACAGATAGAGAAGAAAAAGCTTCTACATCATCTTCTAGCCTACAAGGCTTGTCAGTACATTTTAAACGCCAGACAAGCCACATACAATGGTTGAGGAGGAGTTCATCAAAATTCACAGTTTGCATTGCTTGAGGGGCAAAATCCCATAGCATATGTTCACAAAATAAAGAACAGTGCAAGCATAAAACCATCCAACAGACAGTGCCAGTTGCAAGCAATCTTTAGCTTAGTGAGACCTCTGAGACAAAGGCCACATTTGAATCTGTGTATCAGCATCCATTACAAACTTCTGTTGGTATGTCCAGAGCCCCCTGAAACCATTTATGTTCCTGATCTGCTCAGCGTGCTGGAGCAACTCATTATGCAAGTAGAGAGTGCCAGAGAATTCAAAAGAAAAAAAAAAACAACACAGATTTTGGTTCAGTGACTCACCTTGGGGTCTCACATGATTTCAAAGCCTTGCAAGATATTATGCTCAATGAACAGGCATAGATTTTGACTATGCAGACTAAAATATAAACCTAATCAAAGAAACAAACATCAGGCAGACAAAAAAATATTACCTCTCCTTTTACACTCAGTGAGATTGCAAGGGTGACAAGTCACTGAGAGGACACACACAGGGCTAAGAACTCGAAGTCATGCATGAAATATTGCATTATATTATATGCATCCAAATATGTGAAATCCTGGCTCATTCGCAGCAGCTCATGAGGCCAGAAGAAAAAAAATAATGAAGTCGGGGATCAAGTGTTGTCACATAAGCAAACAGGATTTTGTTCATCCTTTTGTGTAACATCTATCCAATCTCACTTCCCTCCTAACCCTTTTTTCTTTGTTTTGGTATCTTCAAGAACTATTACCAGAAGAGGCGAGAAAGGTTAGATGTTATTTCAAAGTAGGAACAGTAAAAAAGAGCCTAATGTTATCCCCTGAGTCCTCCGGTTCTCAGTACGTATCTGATTTACTGTCTGAATCAGAACGTGCACAGGAGCATCGTTAGCCACTCGTGCTGCTCAGTGCAAGCGCACGTGCACACACAAAGCCCTGCTATTAGAAGACTGCTGCCTGAGGGCTCATAACCAGCACTGAAAGAACCACTATGGTTTTGGCTTGCATTTTCTTCCCCCCATCCCCCCCCCACCCCTTAGATACACATGGAAGCATATTTGAAAGTTGTAACTGCAGAGAATAAAGGAAAAGTAGAAAAGTTCATGGAGAAAGGACAGGGAACATTGTATCTAGGGAGAACAGATGAACATCTTGACAAGGAGAAAAATGTAAGAAGGAGGGAGAAAAAGAACATTTCAAAAGGTATGAGAAGGCAAAGAGAGAAGTATTTAGGAAGGAGCTGAAGGGGAAAGATGAATTAAAAGTCACTGGAGACTGAAGAGACAATGCAATACAGGAAAGTGCTGTAGAGTTTTCTGTTTTGTTTTTAAGTAGCAATGAAGAAATGGAGGGAGAGGAAAGGAGAGGGGGAGAATGCGAGAACAGCAGACTTTGTAAAAGAGACGAAAGGACAAGGTGAGAAAGAACAGAGGATGAGGTGAGCGGATACAGAAGTGTTCTTTATTATCTGCTGCATTTTGTACAGAACAAACACAAAGCATCCGCTTCTGGTTGGTGACAAGTCTACTAGGTAGTCCTAGAGACAAATATTTAAAGAAGGAAAACACCTTCTCCACACCGCTATTTCCTAACTGTTCTCTGATCCCATCAGCCATTTACTGAGCAGCAAATCAGTCAAAAGGTATTTCCCAAGCGGCCCGTTAATGTCTGTGTGTTCTGGGCATAACACACATTTTCTTCTTTTATTATTTCTTTAGATTTATAAGAGATGTTAGCTATTCCAGAGGGCCCTTTTCTATTCTCTAGCATCTTTTGCAACAGCCAATTTCACAATCTTATCAACGTCATTGTGGAAAACAGAATTGCTCAGTGCCCACTAAGCACTTAATTCTTACGATGGTTTACAAGCAAAATAAATCACTGAAGGAACAAAAACACCCCCATACCCTTTCTGTTGATTTTAGAGAGGCCTTCACAGAAATACCTCAACAGCTGCCCTGAATCATCCAAAATTACAAAAAGCCCTCTCACCTTTGCTGCCGCTATCAGAAACAGGCTACATAATGTCCCCCTTCACCAAGTCCCAAAACACTTACAGCTTTCAAATTGTCATAAAATAAAATAAACCACGCAAGGAACTTGCGTAACATGCAGGCTGCCAGCTCAGCTCCCCAAGCACCCGCTCTGCTGTTGTTGGCAGGCTTTGCTGGGAAGCTGCGGTCCTGACACGGCACATCAGAGCAGCGTGGCTGCAGGGCGGCAGACTGGCACACAGGAGCAGAGTGAGGTCAGGCAGCTGAGCAGGTGACAGCATTTAACTTACCAGCTTAGGTAATGAAAGATACACAGGCCTCGTCACAGTAGTTATCCAAAAGGCTGCCAACTTAACACCAAACTAGTGAACGAAGCTGAGGATGTTGATAGCAGGCTTGTGGCAGGTAACCTTACCATACGCCACGGTTGTTAAAATTCCATGCCTATTGAGAAGACTGACCCATCTCTTTTTGAAAATCAATAATATTACACTCATCTCCACATTTGGATAGCTCCATCCGTTTTATGACTGTGCTGTGTGCAAGGAGTCTTGATTTGTGGATAGCTGACGTCTTTCAGCACTGGACTGACATTTAGGGATTTGAATTCATTTTTTTTTTATTGCTCTAAGCCATCTAAATACCTCCTTTTTTATCTACACATGTTGAGAAAGTGCTGTTTGGAGCTTTTTTAGTTTTAAATCTTTTCCATGTTCACTTATAGCGGCTTTGATGTTCAGCTACTCGGTCCTTTGCGCATTTTACCTCATTAACATAGAATGCAGAAGCCCTAGTGAATAATTAGCCGGGGTAGGATCCTTGACTCCCACATATGCATTCTTAATTTGACATTTAAATTAAGATCAGATTATGGTGGCTTCATTTAAAAGCGATGCAAGGAAAAAAATGTGGCAACCTACACAAGGATACATCCACTCAAAAAAAAAAAAATCTGTCTGCTAGATACGCTACACACAAAAGCGCTGAGTTATTTATGGAATTAATTCTATTGCACCGTTCCAGGAGAAACAGATTGAGGCTGTGCCCAAAAATAAATCAAGAGGAGGGAAACCTGTCACAAGGCAGCAAACAACTGTTATTCAAATATTTTTTCTAACTGTGGATAGCAATGGGTGATCCACTTTGCATGAAGAACAGCTCTGAAGAAGATATCTCAGGCTGACTCTAGAAGCATTAAGGCGATTATGTCACTCAAGTGAAGAATCCTTTAGCAAATTCACTTGTGTACTGACAACGAAACACTTCCTGCCTTACCATCACAGCTACAAAGCTTGTTACCTTTCTCAGACTACTGCAGTCTACTTAAGCAGTGTTACTCAGGTATCTATACCTAGTTAATAACTCAAAGGAGGCATGGATATCTTGGATCTTGTTTAGCATCTACAACTTCAGTATTGCTTTGTCTGATTTCTGTTGAGAAAGACAGACAAAAAGGCGAGGGTGGAGGTGGCTGCACAGCTTTGTCTAACTGCTACTTCTTTATAGAATTGTATTTCTACAGGTGAAGTCAAATTAAATCCTGGATTTTTAGCACAAAAGACTAGTTGAAACAGTAAGTGAAACCTCTTATCTTCATTACCATTAAGATAATGCGCTACACACAAAGTGAAGACCATCCAACTTGCTCACCTACCGCAAAACTGAATTGCAAAGGGGTGAAGAAGTCTGCAAGCCTAAGTTGCCTATTTTCTGTCACAGCTGTTCCAAAACTTTGAATTGACAGGGTAGTAAAAGCAACTGGACCAGCCTGCAGGGACTACATGACACAAATCACTGATTTAATCTAAGCTCAAGTAAATCCGACAGTTCAACTTGTACAGTTCCTTTACAGTAGATAAGGTATCATCGTATCTGTAATACTCTATCAGGTACTGCATCTGACATAAAACCATGAAGCTAAAATAAACCTCAGTCACATTTGCTAATACAGCAGGAATGTGATTCTACGAATGCGATTGCCACTGAAATATCTAAGATACAAGCATGCAGGCATAATGCCTTGTCATCTCATCCCTTCCTTCCCTCCTGTGTTGATGAGGACTTTTTTTTGCAGGGTTTGCTATACAGACAATTTGTTATATGGGGTTTTTGACTAGGGATGGTTTGAAAACATAAGAACCCTGAAAAAGCAGTAGCTATCTGCATTGTACCTGGTAACAAATGTCACTGCTCGTCTTGCATTTCCTCCGCTCAAGCACTCCAACAGAAATTTGGAGAGCCAAAAAAGCACAAAGTGACGTCGAGTCGCTCAAGGGAAAGGCTTTTCAGCTGTGGCTGAAAGAAGGGTCATGGCTTCTTACAGATTTTTTTTAATACTTGTTTTAACATGCTAATTAATATTACTGATATTATCTAGAAGCTAAGGGGAACTATCTAAGCTAAGGTAAGGCTGAAAACAGGAGGGGGAGCTCTCACTGCACCATGTAGGAAGAAACCTGGTCAGAACGGTGCTCTTGCCGGCCAGGAGAGCTCAGGCACCTCCTGCCCTGCCTCACAGTGCCATCCCTTCTGCAAGGCTGGTGGCCGTGGGAAGAGCGCATTACTCTTCCAGCTGGCTCCTTATCTTCAAGGCATTTCACATTTGCTGTAACCACAATTTTTAATTTATGGCTTTCAATCTAATCTTTTGGCTTATTTCCTCTCCCAGGAGCAGGAAAATAATCACATTTTGCAATACAGAAGTCTACCGCTCTCCTTCTTCCCTGTGCCTCAGTCTGACCACTAAGAGAGAGAACCTGCACGCATTTTGCTCTGTTAGGTTTATATGTTCCCATTTTCCATTATTTGTCTGTGGTGACACTTGCTTTTATGATTGTTGCAAAAAAGTGAATTCAATACCAAAACAAAAGTAAGTCTCTACTATCATCTCTGTCGCTCTACAAAGAATTTACATCTCAAAAATCCCACAACTTTGGTTCCCACAGTAACTCAGCTACCCTGCATTTATATATTAACACATCAGAGCTCAGCAGAGCTGATAAGTATACAGTACTACTACAGCATAAGTGGGGAAGAATTATAGTTGCTTTGGCAACCATCACTTTGAATTTCCTGACTTTTTTCTCACCCCCCATCTCTCATGCATTCAGATTCTCAGCCATAACTCTACATCAGCTCAGGTGCCTGCATCGATATTCATAGGATTTAAATAAAGAATGCTGTTTCCCCAACATTACAGCCTGAAGATTGAAACGTACTCATTCTAAGCATATTCCCCCATAAATATATTTGAAACTATTGTCATGCAGAGCTCATGCTGAGCTGAGGCAAAACTGCACGTAAAGACAGATTCTGCTCTGGTGGTTGGACTAGGCAGGAGCACGCAAACAAAAAACAGCCACAACTCCAGAATTGCTTTAACACCCTCTTTCCATTTCCCCAATTCATGAGATACAGCAGAGGCAGAGGGAGCACCCAGGGAGCTGCCTCCTAAGAATTCCCCGTGTCAGCCTGAGCACCAGTGCTAATCACACATGCACAACCAGCTTTATTAGCAATCCTACCAACCTGGTTTAGGTTTGCTAAAGAAATACATGCGCTGCTAATAAAAGCTGCATCAACCAGCTTATGAGGAACACAGTCTCTCTCCTGTTTTATAGATTATTAATATGTTCCTTTTTAATTATCATTTATTCATCTGGTTTATGAAAAAAATCTTTTGTATCAAAGATTCTTTTAACCAGTATTTCCTTTTCTGTGGAAAATCAGTATTCCACTGCTGAAAATGATATTTAAACGTTCAGAGAAATAACAACAACAAAAAAGGCACTAGCACAGAAAATGAAGACAGCAAATCAAAGGCAAAGACTTACAGACTCAATACAGAAGTACTATTTATAGCCGATCTTGACTAAGGAGAATGATGGCTAATTAACTGTTTACAGAATTTCTGCTTCCAATGGAGATCTCATAGAAACAGGAGAAATTGTTCAGTGATTCTAGAACACAGTATATGGCTTGAATTAAACAAGGAATCTGATTTTCTCTTAAAAGAAATCCTAAACGGCCTGGAATTCATATTGCTAGGGCAAAAAAAGAAAAAGAAAAGAAAAAAGGAAACTGCCAACAAGTCATATTTTTCTTCAATTTCTCAGGACTGCTTACTCCTGTAGACAAAAATCATTGAGGTAGAGTTTCTACACAGCCTACAATGCTGCGTTTTAGAAGAGTTAATTATAGCAAGGAACAAACCTATCCCCAAAATGCAAGGAGCCAGCATTAGTGACACTCTGAGAAGAAAGAGGATGAAGCAGTGAGAAGGCAGAACTGGTTAAGGGAAGCCTTCCAGTATGCTAATGGTGGTGGCATAACTACAAATGCAGGGATATGCCAGACCTCTAAGATATGTCTCCTTGCTGAACCAGCAGCTCTGAGCACAAACCTATCACGAGGAAACCAAGCTCCACATTTTCTACCATTGTTCTAAAAGTTACATGACCCTTCAGTCAGGTGCAGTTATTTTGGGTTTGCTGAAGGTTCAACTTGACTCTACAGACAAGACGGGGGGAAAACTGATAGGCTGTGGTCTGTGCAATACATAGTCACTAATATTTTCCACAATAAATGTATACACCAAGATTCCACAACAAATGTCATTGGAATGAAATTTGTAACACTCTGTTGGTTCAATTCACCCACAAATGACAGAAATCAAAAAGAATCACCTTAAACCATAATTACACTCACGGAGCAGAAGGAGAAGAGCTGGTTTCCACTCTTCTTAGTGGGAAGATGCCTGGAATAGGCAGTATTCACGTGCATCCTTGTAAAAAGACCAAATGCAAGTCTATGTCCCATGCCTGTCCCCGGGCAACCCTTAGGCAGGGTTGCAAACAGCCTGACAAGAGGAAACTCAGACTGTCATAGTTCATCCACAGGATCTAACTTGTGGATGAAAAAACAACACCTGAAAACCACTTTGAATTACCTTGGCATTCAAGCCAAGCATTTCAAACTCAGTTATAAAACTGCAAGGGCTACACTATATCTGAAACAGTGCAATGACTGAGTGAATGTGAAACCCAGACCCTATCCTCCAAGAATAAACTTATTTTTAAACAGTCTCCATTTTACATATTATTTCTTTAATTTTTTTCATGTTAAAAAAAGAAACCTCCTGACAAGTGGAACCAAACGCTAACGCTTCAAGTCTTGCTTTTACTGCCTTGCTATTACAATAAGACATATCAAAACAGATTAAGAAGGCTAATGCAGAATTATGCAGAATTCAGTAATATAGAATTACAGTGGGAAAACCAAGTACTTTGTCAAACTGCCTATAGAGAACTTGGAAATATCTGGGGCATTTGCCAGATAATAACCACTGAGTACTTCTTTCAACAGAACCATCTATCATCCTAAATTTTTTAGGAACTCTTAAGTCACTTTCATAAATAAAATGTTTCCACAGAAATTTTCATTCATGACAAATATTGTTATGATGGCCAAAACTGTTCTCAAGTTCAGCTTATGCTTGAGGAGTAACTTTGGATTGTTGGATGTTTGAAAGAACACTAAAATGACTCAACTGCAAATTCTTCCTTTTTCAAGCTGGTTTCCCAGCAGGACAAAGCACTCCTCCAGAATCATAGAATCACCAAGGTTGGAAAAGACATCCAAGATCATCTAGTCCAACTGTCCACCTACCACCAACATTTCCCCACTAAACCACATCCCTTAGTACAACATCTAAATGCTTCTTGAACACCAACTGGAGCTGGAGGTGCAGCTCCACCCTATGAAGTAGTGTTTGTGATACACAACATCCAGTTTGAAATCTTTGAATTGTTCATCTCCTCTCTTCCAAACTAAAAAAAAAATAAATCAAAATGCAAACAGATTAGGCCCAATTACAGAAACCCTGCAGAACTAAACTTAAATGTACAACAGGTACAGGCCAAGCAGCATGATTTCCTGGGACTTTCTGGGATTTCAGAGACTGTGGCCCCAGCTCCTGAGAGTGCCCTGGAAAGGCCATGGGAAGCAATGCCCAAGCCCCCAGTGCCCTGGCCAGACCTTCTCTGCCTCCACTCTGCTGCTTCCACCACAGGCGCAGTTAATTCTCATCACCTAGCTCCAGTCAAACCACACTTGTTTTCCAGTAGCACAGCTCATTCATTCCTCCTTTCTTCCACCACTACTAGAAAATTCTATTACAGTAGAAGTTGTTGCTGGCACAGTCTCTGCCTAAACCTCCCGTTTTTCTCTTTTGTATCATATTTTGCATGAAGAAACCTTTTGCATAACACCCTATGCCCATCGCACTCACTTTACCTGGTCAGGCTATGCCTTACTCACTGAATTAGGTTCCCATAAAAAAAATAACACATTGGCATTCTTAGGGAATTTTATCAGAAATATTACCACACATGAATATATCACGCCTGATAAATAGGAACAGTTCCTATAACCACATGATACAAAGCAGCTCTATACGTAGATCAAGAGTGGGAATGAATCTGGTCCATCACATTTTCCTTACATAGCCCAAAAAGCCAGGTTCCTACTGACTTCCGCTGATGTGCTATTTATGAGTACAGCTGCTGCTTAAATTAGCAAGTTAAGTAAATCAGCAGAAGCTAAGCTGACTATTCAATCGCAGCATGGAGTTCCAGCTCACAAACATAGGGTAGCTGTCTTCAGTATTTGCTAAAACTGTCATTTTAATAAGGAATCAATCTAATTTTTTTTTTTGTTTTTTTGCTACGAAATATATTCTTATGTCAAACTTCCTTCATGCTAGTAGAAATACTTCAGATAAAAGATGCTATTTCTCTGGAAACTGAGTAAGCTATTACTTAGTTCAGAGGATGAAAGTATCTGCTTTTATTCATTATAGTAAAACAGTTACCAAACCATGTTTATCCCTTACCTGTGAAATCACAGTACCCTTCAGAAATCTACCCTCTAAACCTCCAATGATTTCTTCCTACCCACCTCTCTGCAAGCTGCTGCAAAAAGCTGAATGTAATTAAACTCGTGCCTTTTCTGTGTCCCACACTAATTTTAATGATGCACCAGGCTGGCAAGCCACAAAAGGCTCTGTCAACGGGTAGTACCAGTCAGATACTGAGACACCTCCAGCAGACGTACCTGGGCCACCTCAGCCACTGCACCCCTGCATCTCTCCCCTGCCAAGTGCAGAAGAGCAGGCCTAAAATCAGCACAGGATCCAGAAATTTCACACTGACAGTTACTGGAGAACCCCAAAACCATATACAGACTTGAAATAGCCTTCTGTTATTTAAAGAGAAGGCAAAAGACTATTTTGTACTATGAATCACATCCTTGCAACTACATAAAATATTGCAGTTATTTTGAAGTTACTGGAAATAACTGAGAGCAGATTTTGTTCCTAATTACTCCCCAGTGCCACTGAGGCATTTATTTTAGCAGCCATTAAGCAATGACGTAATGAAAATAAATCCTATGGATCAAAGTTGTTCATTCTTGACATGGATACTTACAACTAGATACTAGTTTTGTATCTGAATTAGGCTTTGTCATGGACAAACTGTATTATTTGAACAACCAGTCTATTTTATAAAGTTACACTATGTTATACGTATTGATTTAGACAGGCTTGAGCAGTGGGCCCGGGAGAACCTCATGAGGTTCAATTAATCCAAGTGCAAGGTCTTGCACCTGGGTCACAGCAACCCCCACTATCAATACAAGCTGGGGGATGTAAGAATGGAGCACTGCCCTGCTGTAAAGGACTGGTGGATGGGAAGCTGGACATGAGCCAGCAATGTACCCTCACAGCCCAGAAAGCCAACTGTATCCTGGGCTGGATCAAAAGAAGCATGGCCAGCAGGGCAAGGGAGGTGATCCTGCCCCTCGTCTCTGCATTGGTGAGACCTCACCTGGAGTACTGCAACCAGACGTGGAGTCTTCAGTAAAGGAAAGGTGTGGACCTGTTGGAGCACGTCCAGAGAAGGGCCACTAAAACGATCTGAGGGGTGGAACACCTCCCTGCAAGGACAGGCTGAGAGGCTAGATGATCTTTAAGGGTCCCTTCCATCTCAAACAATTATGTGACATTGAGATAAGTTAAAGCAATCATGTCCGTTAATTACACACATGATCACAAATTATCTTGCTTAACTCTTTTGCAGGCCAATAAATGGAATAATACTGAAGAACAACTTTGTTTCTCGCTGTTAGATGTTCCCTATTCAACACAGAAATGCTGCAGAAGTAATCAATATGATCTTTTTGTAAATTTGTGCAAAGATGACCTTTACAAGATACAGAATAGAAATATCAAATTTAAGAGCTGCCCTTTTTCCATAATCCAAAAATGAATAAGGAACAGATGAAACATTTCCCAGTACTCCATTTCACAGGAGCCTCTGAACATTTCATGCCAGGCATGATTCATGAATGGATCAAAAGAAATACGGGAGTTCCTCCACAATTCTTTATCCCCTTCCACCCTCCTCACACCCTCACATCTCAGAACCTTCCACATTGAAAGGAAACTGGGGGAGAGTTATGAAGGCTCTTACTATCTTTCAAGTGCTGGCTGACAAGAACCTCGATGTACCACACAGGACATCCAAGAGCCAAGAATATCGTCATTTAAAACATGTGTTCCCACAGCAGTCCCATCCTCTGCAGACACGCTCCTGCTCTGCAGCAGATCTGTCACCACACAACTTGGTGTTTGGCGACTGCATGAGAGGATGGAGGCACCACACATTTACTACATGCTACAATGGAAATACACAGTCTTCAGCCTTGTGGTTCATCCCCACCTATACCTTAACTACAGACCACAGGGTACTGTCATACAAGAGAACACATAAGCACCAAACACAGATTTTCTTTCAGACTGCAAATGTCTTGCACAGCAATACATCTGTGCTGAGGCAGCAAACACAGTCACAGGCACTTCACCCACATTCTCTCATCACAGACTAAAGAGGGTGACTTTTGTTATTCATTCAGTCTGCATGAATACATGCATTTCTTCATCATACACATTGCTTCAACCATGTCTGAAGAGTCATTTGGGGCACTGTAAGAAAACAGAGAGGCTTCTTCCCCAAGATTTTGAATTTAAATAAGTAAATGTAAATTTAGTTGGTCTTCCTTTAATGAAGGAGCAGGATGGTAAACATATTAGCAAAATATGTCAGCAGAAGGAAGAAATTAGAAAAAGAAAGCAACACTTCGAAAGCATAAATTAAAAATAAATGAAAAATAATTATACCTTTTAAGTTACAGTAGTTTTTCATTTGTGGTCAAAACAGCAGTAGGCATTAGGAACTCTTTATTCGATTTTAATGCTAATTAAGAATATGCTGACCCTTTGACTGTTCCCACCTCCAAGAAAACCCTAAGCAAGCAGCTTTTATGAGGCCAATTTATTTATGACTTTAATAACTTCAGAATGCATTAGTTAGCACAGTCTAAAGCCCACTACTCACTAAAGTACCAATAACTGGTCCCATCTCAAGAAGTCTGTCCTCAGGCTTCATTCTTGACAATATTCATGGCACCACCTCAACTGCCTCTAGATTGGACCTCCCTAATTGAAGAAGGATTTGTGTAGGGGTGCAGACCAGCTGGAAAACTCGGCCCAGTGGGTTTTAAAAGAAAAGCTCCGTCAGTATAGGAGAGAATTCCTCTTTCAATAGAAAAACTGTCACCAAGAAATATATATATATATATTTATATATCTGCTTTTACACCAGTGCAACATTTCAACATTTAAAATGATTCACGCCATGGAATTTGACTGGCCAAATCTGGAGAATTAATTCCCAGCTGAGGGGCCAAATTTTATCAACTGTAGTAATTAAGTATAAAGCATAATAAAAATACATTTTTTGCTTTGCAAAGATTTTTCTAGTCAACTGGGATAAAAAAAACAGTGAAAGATGACTTTTTGTCACTAATGAAACAGACTAAAAAATAAGGTGATCAGGTCTTCTGGGTAGAGAGGTGTAACTTTTATAGTCATCCCTCAGTCCTGAACCAAAAGACATTTATCTTCTCAGCAAACGGTACTGTTCAATTTTTTTTTCTACATCTCCTCTGTAAAATTAAATTAAAAAGACCGATAACTTTGCAAAAACAACAAGGATTAAAGAAAGGTTATAACATATAAAATGCATTTCATTTGGTTTACAAAGCAGCATGTATTACTGAACTTCCCTTCCATAACATATAACATTTAATAGCAATTGAACAACAGGATATATTCAAATTTTATGACTGTATAGTCTCGATTATCTTTATTTTTCTATTCTTTCTTTTTAAACCCAATTATATTTTTCTGAGCATCTGAATATCTCATAGTACTGTAGGATCCATTAAGCCCTTCATTAGATACAAAGATATTCTACAAATCACTAATCCTCTAAAGACACGTCCTTCTCAAGTCAATAAGCTGTATGAATTCTACTTTGATGAAATGATCTTCACCAAACACTGCTACAAAACACTGTAACAACTTAATACATTCGTTAAGAACAGCATCACTAATGAAAATGTAACTCTGTAGCAAAATATTCAGCCAGAGGATGAAAACACAGCCAATTTCATATGCCATAAAATTAACTGAATAGCTACCTAGCTCACAAGGACTTTGAAGAGTCAGTCATCCAGGAGAACAGTTATTTGAGCCACTGGAACGAAGAGTTCTGTGGTTACGGAGTAGTGATATACTGTTATTTTTAAAGAAGCATTCAGAGTTATGTGTATATATACATACACACACACAGGTGATGCTGCTAACTTCTTGCAATTAATCAACAATCTGTAATAAGATTATTTTCAGTCAATTGTATATTTGAGAATTTGAACCATTTAAATTGGTGTATTCTACCCAGGGCATCTACTTTAGGATGCCTTCATTTTCCATGGATCACTTTAGTATAGAGATTTATCAGATTTAATAATTCCATTGCAAGTGAAACAGTTAAGCAAATAAATGACCTGGCAGTGGTTTGGCTGAGGAGTTCTAGCATAGGAAAATTCTTTATGCCCTACCACCTCCAAGGATAACTTTTCCTGGTTCCCTCATTGCCTCTGTTGGCCAGGGGGTTTCTTCTGTCTGCACAAACCATTTGTACCACTTCTATTCCATGAGATGCCAGGGCATCATCCCTACCACCTGGCCACATGTGGGATGGAGGCAGAGGCACTCTGAGGAGGAAGGGAGATAAGAATGGACAAAGGAGCATCCGGAAAGGGGATAACAAGAAACAGACTACTAGATGTGTTGTATTCCAGCCAGTCTGGTCTGGACACTCTTCAGACAGCAGAAAGCACAGGGTTTGGCAGACAACTTGCATACGTGGGTGTGCAGTCTGCATCCCATAAACAGGGTGGGATCCCATGAGTCATCAAGCTGGCAATGCTCTTTGAAACATACAGGATTCAAGATGGCTGGGAGGCTGCTCTATTGACTGGACAATGCCTTTTGCACCTCTGAAAGCCTGCATCAAATACAAAGATGTGTTCCTGAAAATCTCAGTTCATGAATGCTCAGAGAACCTCTAAGAGCTCGACAGCTGAATTCCCCAAGGACTGCAGACATGTGCCCTGGTTCCAACCTGGCCTTAATAGGGCTTCTCTCTGTGATTCTTCTCAGCAACTCCACAAGAGCCCAAGGCAGCCCTGCTTCCCTCAACACAGCTGGTCTGCAACAGCAGCAGGTAAAGAGTCCTCACTGCCCACATCATGATGATGCAGTAACAAATTCAGTGTTTCCCCAAAGTTCAAGACTTACACATACAAAGCATCAGCTTGCATAAATTGAAGAAAGTCTTAGAATTTTGTAGGATTGTAACAATTTACATCAGTTGAGAATCTACTGCATAACACGTCTATAAAAATACATAGGTCGCTCTGAAAATAATGCCTCCTATTTATTTCCATGGAAACTACAACAGATACAAAGAGCATAATAACACTACTTAATAGAGCACATTCTCAGCTAAAAAGAAGTTTTTCAATGTAGTCACCACCATTAGCTATGCATTTTTGCCACCAATGAACAAGAACCTGCATTTCACATTCATAAAAATCTGCACCGGTGGAGGTGTCCACTGTCACAACTGTTGAAAAGCACCACCCACAACCTGTGTGCTCATATCCACTGTTTGGTCTTCATAAACATTCAGCAAACATCACTGAATATCAATGGGTGCCATTTTTTCTGCACAGAGGAATTCAGTGACACACGCTTGCTTCATACACACTTCCACGAGAGACACCGTTTTCTCAGATCGCCCCTCTGCTGCCATCTGTCACACAGGAACAAAATGTAATGGGATATTGGTGGGAAGGTTCAACCTCTACTGCCATACCACCAACATCTACCTCTGACATCGTGTGCCAACATAATAAAACAGGAGGCATTACTTTTGAAGTGACCCTTGTATATAACTTAAAATAGGATGGGGGTTTTGTGCTTTTCTTCTGTTTGTTTCTGCTTATTTAATCATTGCATGTCATTAACAAATTAAATAAAAATATCTGTTTCTATGTCCATCTTTCTGATTACATACAGTCTTCTCTACCTTCTTTAACAAGAAGACATTTAAGGTAATAGCGTCTGAATTGCTGCTATATGTCTTCAAAGAAGAACCAGTTTATCATAAAAGAAAGGTGTCAGAAGCTGAAATGTAAGAACTGTAAACAAAAAAATGAAGTTCTCTCAGATAGGTCCACATCATAGCACAAAGGAATCACAGTTAAATATTTAATGTGATTTAAAACATGAACAATAATACTCATAATTCCATGCATATTAATTCTTATCGATCAATGTCTTAATTTTTATTAGCATTCAGAAATAAAAGTCTCATATTCCAAGAGATTCCCAGGGGAACAGATGAAATTGAGTAACTGGGCTTCTAACTCCGAGAAGAGGGTGATAAAATCCACCCCACAGCAACAACAAAGAATACCACAGACATCTACAGATTGGTTTGAGAAAAGAAAGCTGCTCTCCAGTAGGAGAGGAAACAGGAGAAAAAAGTGAGCAAACAGATTAAAGAGAGAAATATTCAAAATTTACTGGTGAAAACAAACGATAATAAGCACAAGCCCAGCAGGAGCACACACATTTCCCAGTTTACTATATTGCATGGGATGCTTAGAGCTATGTGTCTCTCTAATACGCAAATTCCAAACAAGCAGACAGACAGATCAGTGATGCTGGTGAAGCTCATACTGTAGTGGGCCTTCTGGGTGCAGAGGAGGCACTTCACAATATGACTAGACATTCTGCCTCAGAGTGCTGGCGAACAGTCAGTGGTTGTGGCCTGCTCCCAAAAGAAGAAAGAGAAGAGAGCAAAAGACAAGGGTTGAGAAAAGAAGGACAGAAGAAAATGAAAGTACAAAACAAAATGTCCAGAAACAAACCAAAAAAAAGCTCATTATAATCACTTGGTTTATCTGTTCGGTAAGACAATAAAAGTCAGCTACTGGTGATGGAAGTCACAGTCAAATAACCAATCTCAAAATTCTGGGAACTTAAATGTAAAATAAAACTCATCAGTAAGGACTCTGAAGAACAGTTTTCTATATGCATAGCAGCAATAATTAGGTTTTTTTTTTTTTTAATTATTTTAAAATAAATTCAACTCTATAAGGGAACTTTCACGGCCACCTATAGATAGCAGAAGGGCTCTAAGACTCCTTTTGTACCAAGACGTTATGAAAGATCTTAAGTCTGGTTGGAAGGGACCTTTAAGATCATCTAGTTCCAACCCCCTGCTATAGGCAGGGACACCTGCCTCTAGACCACGTTGCCCACAGCCCCATCCAGCCTGGCCTTGAACGCTTCCAGGGAGGGGGCGTCCACAGCCTCTCTGTCATAAACTGAGCTGTCAGAAAATTAGCTGTAGAACAGATCAATGAAAAACAGTAAAAAATTGCCAAGACCAGATGGTTGCTCACCTGGGAGATTTAAAAGAGTTCTTCTGTGAAATTGCCTAAGTATTGCCACAACTATTGTATAATATTCCATTTGCACTACCATTTAAATCTTTTCCATTGATGGAAACTACAAGAATGGCATCACTAGATAAACAAATGCCTTTGATACATAAGTGAAGGACCAATGGCTTCATTGAAAGAACTGATATCAGACCAAAAAATGTTAAATGAAAGGAGTTACCTAGCATGTGAATAAAAGGCAATTCTATGGATTTCCAAAACGTCTTTGATCAGGAAGCAGGATTACGGTCACCAAAGCAGTAAGGTTCCATACCAAAAGCTCTGAGAAAAACAACTATCTTGAAATAAGAGGAAAGATAAATTCGAAGATTAATATAATATGTGCTTTAAGACAGAAGGATTATGAGTGAAAAGTATGTTAAGTACCCTTGAGCAGTTCTCAAAAAACTAAAGCTATGGAGAGTTGCAAAATCTCACACTACTGACAAACTGGGCAATAGAAAAGCAAATGACATTCAAATCTCAAGTAAAGCACATAACCAAAACGAACATTGGCTATCAGTAGCCAATAATGGACTGTAAATTTTTTTATTACCATTTAGGAACAGTAGTTCAGATCCACCATCAAATGTTCCATAAGTTATTCAGTTTTGTATGGCTGTCCAGAGTACCATAAGAATAGTAGGAAGGATTACAATGAAAGACTAAATTTCAGCATGTAACTTTTCCTACACATCACGTGCTCCCAGCTTGGGTAACTTCATGGAGTTCTGGTATCTTTTAGAAATAGAGTAATAGAGAGAGAGTCAATAAATTAATGGAAATGATTTTCCTTTTAATAGAATTAAATAGTGGTATTGTTCAGGCTGAGCATGGGAGGGAAGAAAATAATGACAGAGAATTCTGTAAAATCATGAATGATCTAGAAAAGTAAACTGTAAAAATAGTCTAGAATGAAATATCAAAAAAAAAGCAAGCAGAACTTTGAAACAAAACCACTGAGTTTAGAGAAAATATACTTTTGAATACAGTAACACATGATGTAACATACGTTAAAAGCTTTAAAAAGGCCCACAATCTTAGACAAGCACGTTGATTAAAATTCAGCATCTATTAGAAGTCACAAATTTCAGATGTGACTTTGTTTCAAGAAGCCTTTATACTGAGGAAAAGTTAGGAGGGTATACAATAAAGGAATCATTTTCACTGCTGTGGTCATATATCTCTTCCTCACGCTACCTTTACTGAACACTGTCACATACAAAGCGCAAACGATTGATCAAGGTGCCAAGTTTTGTATTCTTAAAGACTATTGCGATAAGGCATCTGAGCCAGCTCAAAAAGCTTCATGAAATCTATTCTTGGACACATCAACATCCACCTGAAGTAACTCCAGACTTGCTAATATTTACCTATGGCAATTCAAAGAGAATAAGCTTCCAGATGCCTGGAAATGACATTTCTATATGGGGATGGAGGAGAAAAGGCATCTGCGAGCAAAGCTGTAACCTTTAGACTAGTGATGAAAGCGTAAATATTTTACATCTTGTCTTTAATAATGATTACTGACATTTCTTTTCTAAGGATTCCAAGCTCAGGATACATGGATTAGATAATAATCTCATTAGCTCAACAAAGATCTTATCACTCAGAGGAAATACATAGCCCAACCAGGAAAATGGAGCACGTACACTCATAAAAATAATCCCCTTGGTATCATAAGTAAAACATTACGCCATTCTTTTTTAATAGGTAGCCCTTCCAATACCATTACTGAAACACAACACATATCAAGGTAGCTAGAGCTCTGAAATACAAGAGAGATGAAAGTCGTGAAGGAATTCTGCCTTATACTCAGCCTTATACTACCGCATTTCAGTAAATATGTAGACTCTCTAAAGAAAGGTCAGTTAATGGCTGTGAGGATATTCAGGGTATAGAAAACAGGTCTCATGAGAAAACATGAAATAAAACAGGATTCGTACCCAGAGAAAACCAGACACAGTCCACAAAATAATGCAAGCTTTAAGAACTTTTCCCAGGACTAAGGATATGACTGGAATAAGTATCCAGAAGTGAACAGTAGAAATGCTGTCACTGGCTGGTCTGCTCAAAAAAAAAAAACTTCAGACATCAGTGGGAAGCAACTTAGGCTGATCACGTGCAAAGACATAATGGTCATATGGCTAGGTCCGTTGCCATCCCTTTTTCTCAGGATTTAATAGCTAATATACTACTCTATAGGAAACGAGTTCTCAGTATCTGTGTCTGATACCATGATACCACAACGACTGAAGCGAGATATGCAGGACAGACTCAGACATAGATTTATGCACATGCTGGAAGGGGGCAGGGAGGCAGGATCATATATCCTCTGTCTAAATTTCCTGTGGCTATCAAGTTATCTTAATATTATTCCTTGAAAGTAGTATATGTAGAAGTTAAGTTAAAAGTCTTATTTTCTTTTTTTTAGCCATCTGTTAATATGAGAAATTTCAAATTAGAACGTAAAAAAAAATTAATCCATAAATGTGTATTAAAATTATGATTTGTTATTAGCAGATTTACAAAAATATTATCAGGGAAAAATAAGCAACTCTTTCAATTACATACGCTGCAAATAGAGACACTGTAAAAAAAATTATCTAGATTACTTTAAAATTAGAGTAAAATTCTATCCCCAGATCACAGAGAAATCAATCCATGACAGTGTTGTGAATAATTAAACAAATTATTATCTTTAATAATGAATGATACATAGATATAGATCCCTAGACTTGAATCATTTACTTAAGGTCTATGACGATTAATGACAGCTAAACTCTGACCATTTTAGAATAATGGAACTTTAATAATAGTTCCTATTAAGACTATTAGACTGAAACCATTTTGAAAAAAATAGATTTAAGAGGCTTGTCATTCTTTTAAACTATAAAATGTTGAGTATTTCAGAAGGGAAGAAAAAAACTTTTCTGTTGGTGAGCTCTGGAGGACACAAATGATATCACACAGTTATATACATGTAAGGGGAGGAAAAAAAGAAAAAAAGAAATGACTACAGTAATTTCTAATTAAATGTAAGTCGTCATTGTACACCAAACTACCACTGGAACCAGCTGCATTTTATTTTATGTTTCAGTAATTTTTCTCTAAATGTAACAAGCACTTATAAATGTCCTAGCTTTGCTTTAAAGTACAATTTACCAGAAGTAAGAACATTGATTGAGCAAGGTCAGGCCACTACTCTGGACAGCTTACTGTCAACAATTCCGGTTCACAGAACATGGTAGAAGACAATGAAATTAACAATATTCAACAAACTGATTACCTTATTATTGAAAACAAATGTTCCATGCTTCAATTCCATTAAATACATTCTTGTAGTCTCATACCTCAAAAATGCATGAAATGCATTAATATATCTAAAAAAAAAAATAACCCATGATATATTGAGACTAATTTGTTGACGTAGTCTACCTAGACTTTAGCAAAGCCTTTGACACTGTCTCCCACAGCATTCTCCTGGAGAAGCTGGCAATACTGGTGGTAGGGGAGGGTTGGACTAGATGAACTTAGAGGTCTTTTCCAACCTTTATGATTCTTTGATTCTAATTGTTTAATAATTTTGTTGCAAATGTTCTCAGTGAATCAGGATGTTCGCATCCTGTTGCCCTTTGAGGGATATTGCTTGCAGCAGTGATTAAACGCTGAGACACAGCCAGAGCAATGGATACTCATAAAAATCTGTTCAATACTATTTTACAATATGCCAGGGAAGGCATGAATCAAAGTATCACAGTATTTAAATTGTGCATTTTCATACCACAGGAGAATTTAAGTGAAGAGCTGTTGCTGCCGCAGACAATGCATAACTGTCTGAAATAGGTGAGTAATTGTGAAGAACTGTTCAATGACTATCCCTTGAACTGCTTCCACTGGACGCAATGAATTACCTTCATAGAACTGAGCAAGACCACAGACTTGAAGCATCACTGTCTTTGCCAGTAAGATGAGAGAGATGGCTCTAGCTTCAAAGGATGCTTCACCACTGATCACAGGCCATAATATATTATAAAATAATACTCTTAATGGAAGAAGCTGGTTTGGGAATAATCCAACAGCACTCCAGACAGCATTTCGCTTTCCTGCACAGACAAAGATTAAAGAATCAAAGTCTGGTTAGAGGAGGAGGGAAGCATCATTACATCCTGTAATGGCCAGAGCCGAAATAAACACAGAAGGCTTTTCTTCCCTCAACAAAACGGTAAGAACCACGACTTTTCTTAAAACAAACACCTTCAATATTAAAACCATAAATTGGAGTATTTTTTTCCACACTCTTTTGTAAAGTTTTAATAAACATTTATACTGAGCAGTGTCGCTATTTTTGCATACATTTCCAGTTTAATTTCCTTCATGGAAAGTAGCATGGCAGTAACTAAGTATTTCACTTCATTTCAGCTACAGGCATTAAAATAGTACTTCTATTTGATAAGCAGCTCGGGAGTCCCAGTACCACTACTTATATTGCTATCTTAAGAGGAAATGGCTGTTTAATACATTTTGCAGTGATACACATAGGTTCCTATGCGATCAAGATTTTATGGTGTTAATAAGGGACCTGGCTTACAGTACTTAAAGTACAAGCTGGAACAAGATTCAATAAACAAGTTTTAATGTGACAAGTAAAATGAGCAAGAGAAAAGGGAAATAAGTCACAGAAATTCACAACGTTATTTACGAAAAAATCCATAAGCAAACGGAAAAAAAACAAATAATGCACAAATACGTAAAGTTATTCTTCTGTAATATGAAAAGGGATATGACTTTGAGTAGTTTAATGTTTTTTTTCTACATTAGTAGTAGATATATTATTTTCAGAGAGCCTACAAAATCCAGTGAGGATCAGGGATTTACCACTGGATGCTGTAAAACCAGAGCAGTAACAAGGCACAGGGGGGTGACAGTTACCAGAGCAGTAACAAGACAACCTGAGAAGAGGAAAGGGCAGAAGTAGAGAAAGGTGATATTAACTGGCTCCTCTTTGCCATGCTCTGGAGCCACACATCATCGTTCCTACAGCATTCACACAAGTGAGAGCACATCTGAACAGCAGCCACCAGGACTAACAGCCGGTGAGTTTGCAGGCACGGCTGGAGGTCTGAGCAGTGCATGGGTGTGCCAGGAAAGTCTTCAGAAGACACTGAGCATTTTCACACCTCTGCTCTGCTTTAAACATAAACAGAGGCACTGAGGAGTGAAAGACAGGCAGCGGTCCTTGTGGGAGCAGGGCTGTGGAGCTATGGCAGCACAGCTGGATCAGAGCTGCTGTCCTCTCAACAGCAGAGAACACCCTCAGGGACAGGATATTCATGGCATTACCACTGTAGAAGCAAATACATTTTTTAAAAGCCATGGGAAAAAATAGTTTTTAAATTCACAGTGGTCCTCAATAAAGGCAGTAAGAGGAAAACATCCCATTTTCTCTTTTCTTTGATGAGTTCAAGAAACATGGCAGTGGAAAGAGGGACCAACCAGTACATACTTGCATCATCATTGTGGATTATGTTTTCCAATATCTGCAGGAAAGCTGAGTTAGGGATTTGCTGCCATCATCATTTTCCCTTGATAAGTATGCATTTGTTTCTTTAAGTTGACAAAGAGAGAATGAGAGGAGCACAGATACATATTCAGACAATTTTGCATGGCACGCTGGTGAGTCAGATATATGCATGGAAAGAGGATCTCAGCTGTGATATGCACATGTGTAGTAAGAAAATTGTCACGAAACAGCTGTACAAGCTTGAAACCCAGTTCTTATCCACACAAACGCATACAACACCGCTTTGCCAGGTTCCCACCTTTGCAAGCCCAAGTTAGACAAGTATTTAACACAGATCCTTTCCTCTGAAACACTGTGACAAGAGAGCCAGCTGTGCAGCAAGCCTCAGGTCTTAGAAGTGCTTCTCTCATGATTATTAAAATGATTAATGTAATTTCAGTGCTATGTAGACGTATTTACATAAAGCAATTCTGAGCCGAAAGGATCTCTAAGCTACCCAGGCACTACAGTGTAAGCTGCTGACCTCAGCCAATAGCTTTGACAAGTGGTTTTAGGTACAGACAGACTATTCAATGCAGATTTCATTAAGCACTGTGTGATTATCAGTTTCGCTCATAAAAAAATCAAGCCCTCTACATCTACAAGGAGAGGGATGGTTTACTGGTTTAGAGCCTAGAGTAGAATCAATCTGTAACCCCAAGAAAAGACATTTCTCCCACTATCATGCCCTGAGTCAGTTTACTTATGTCAGCAGAGATTTCGGGTTGCAGCACGAAGTAGCACAGCCCTACAGGGGATTTGTACTGTGAAACAGCTGGTGTTAAGGACATGACATCCACAACACACACACAGTGTGGGAAATAAACTATCTCTAAATAACCCCATAAACCGAATACACATGGGTGGCTGGAGCGCTTCATCTAGTTTAGTTTCATCCTGGAGGGAGTGGTCCAATACCACTTTATGAACCAAAATGGAAACACTGACTTCAAAAGGATATCCATAACCCAAGTTCAAACACTAACAAGACATACGCTAAGTAAGGTGTCAGCCAAAATGCAGTCAACACAGGTCCCATTATCAAAATACCTATCTCCTGCTCTTTGCAAATATTTGCAACTATGTGAAGCATCAGGTAATTTAATTAGGGAATAGAAGAACCTACCTACTGCACATTCAAAATCCAGGCAAGGATCATGAAACCAATGCCCTGCTTCAAGTGAGTTTATAATCCATTCCAAACATGCCAGTCTATAACTTAATTACTTGTTGAGGCTAAGAAGGGCACATATGTGTTTGGGAAGAGAATGACAGCAGGCAGATAAGATGATAAGAGTCTGTGGTACACCCTTCTGAGTCACCCTGAATTTCAGTTCATTCTAATCCGAATGTGTTGCTATCTATATGGTACAATCTATATGCCACCTGCTGTGACTACACATGCACAAAAAGACATGGGGACAGATTCCCAAGCATGAGTTGTCTTTTCACACCAACTAAGAGCAAGAAGAGGCTCTCCCCTTGCCAAACTTCACCAGCCAAAATCCTCTTCTCAGAGACTTCTGCTAGCATACATCTGCCAATGCCTACTCTTGGTCTCATCTTTTTCTGCCCTGCATTGGCAGCAACATGCTTGGAGTGAACAAAGGATACATTTGCTCTCCACTCCATGAAATAAACTTGTTACTGGAAGATCCTACTCCAGCGACCTTGAGCTATGTGAAGAGTTAAAGTTGCAACAAATTCCCACTGTGTAAAATCTGGCTCTTGTCAGAGAAAATCTGTACTTACAGTATCCCTCACTCAGAAGTGGTAATTTCAGCCATTGTGGATACTGGTTGATGTGCCATCTGGCTCCAAGGGACAACTCTTCCAACCTGAAACATTTTCTCCCATCTAGAGTGTTTCAAAGAGATGAGGAAATAGAGATTGGTCACAGCTGTTCCAATTAAAATAAAGCAGATAGGGTTTCAAGGGCAAAATGAAATTCTTTGTCCTCTCACAGGTCTCTGGGCTGCAGCCTACCTCTTGCAGCACAGTGTATCAGAGACTTTAGCTTTCTTGTTATGTATAAAATTCTACTGAACATCTTGAAAAACTGTGAAAAATGCACAGTTAAATACTGTTGCTTGAATGCATCAACAAGATGCTATTTTTGAGAGCATGTGTGACATGATGTAATTCTTCCATGCAATGCTGAATTTTAACACTGTCTTCTACACAGATTTATTGTATTTTTTTTTTTTAAATCGGAGAAAATAGAGACAGTATTTTTGGTGAATCACCTCAGAGAATTTTCTTCATGATTCATCTGGGACATCTGGACTCCAATGTTTATATATAACTAACTCATTTTAGCTTTACCCTGCTATAATGACTGAGTGGGGGAAAGAAGTAATGAAAAGCTTAACTTGTGCAGGTCCAGCTGTATTCCAAGATACCTAAAAATGGTAATACTGAGAGCTTTAATGCAACCAAAACCAGTGGAAATTTATGATTAATATTCTCTTACGGGTAGTGGTGCAGAAGTGGTTTATTTAATGAAGTTAGCAGGCTTCAGTTGAAGAAGCACACAGAGAAGTAATTGTGATTTTGCACAAGAACACACCATGCAGTCCAATGCACAAAAGAGATGGGCCATTAAAAAAACACCTTCATTCCATTTTCAGTGGTTATAAATAAGGCACAAATGAAATGTGCATCTTATCCTTTATGCAGCTTGTAAGCACCACTAAACCATAGAGGTCTCAGACATTACAAGCAGGATCATAGCTGATTCATAGCCAATTAACAAGAAGATCAGACTGCGAAGTTGTACCAAGGAAGGACTGTGGGGAGGACCTAACTCAGCAGGTAGAATCAGTATCCCACATGATCAATATCACTTACCCAACACAGAAAAGTGTGACAAAGAGGCTGGTTTAAAAAAAAAGATCCCATGTCAGTAATTACCCTATCATTTCTGTGCAGATTTTCTTTCCTTATTTGATGGCTCTCTGCTGAGGTATCAAAAGCAAAACAGAACTTGGACAGAAAAGAGCAAAGGAGAGTTTCTGTATTCATGAATTGACAGAGCATATTCCAGACCCTAAAAACAGGCTTGACAACTAAATTATCTGTGACTATTAACCTCTTCAAGCTTTAAAGACTGAAATGGAAATCCGTATAAAAAACAACAGAAGTACGGTCCACTACTGTCTTCAGTTAGACAACTACAGGAAACACTGACAACGTGATACTGATACTGAATTAATTTGACAACAGCACCGTAATGGAGAGTCATTTAGTTACTCAAATATTTGTCGTGTGGCTGGACTGTGCTTCTAATCACAGCCTTTACCAATGAAGATATACGAAAGGTATGATCCCTAAAGCACCCTGCTCCTTTCCCATTTAGGGCTCAGCACTGATCAGCAGGCGACAGAGCTGCTCTGATCAGCAACCAAGAGAGGACCGGCCATGACAGAATGAAGACAAACTTTAATTAGCATCCATATGAAGACAAAAAAAAAAATTAAGAGTGAACCAGTAAAATCATGGACGATATCCTTTATTGTTGAAATTAAATGTTAGGAAAACAAAAATGAAGGAATAGATATTTCTGTTAAGTAGAACCATACCTTTGTAGGCACCTGGAGAAGAAAAAGTAGGGAAAATTAAACAAAAAAAAAAACATACTTCACGCGAGAGTCAGAAAAAGGATGCACATGGGAAACAGATGACATGAAGCTAAAGTGAAGGAAGTCAGCTACAAGAAAGAGAAAAATCTGCAGAAATCAGACTTTCGGAAACAAAGTTCTAGAAAGAAGATCTTTAAATATCCTGGCCCAGTTTCCAAAGAGACCTTCAGAGAGGTGAGGATGGAAAAAAAAAGCTAGTAATTTCTGAAATGAGAAGTGCTGAACCTTATGCAAGGAATACATCTGTTTGCTTTCCTTACTGTATGATCCTGAAGAGATGTCCTGTCATCACACTCTTTTCCAGATTCAGTTCTTGATCTGCTTAGGAGTTTGGAGAAATGAGCAATGGTCACAGGACCTCACTGATGAGGCCACCAGTTCTCTGCTCTCCCGGGAGGGTTCAAACCAGGGGGAAGCTAATGAGACAAGCCACTACAGCTATCTCTGCACGATACCTTGCTTTTGGTTTGGACTAAGGACTTGACATCACTTCGATCACAACAAAATGTCTTATACCAGATGCAATTGCCCTTCACTGACTGTTGGGTAAACATGCATATTGCACTTCAGACAGTTGCTGGTTTTGAGCTGAGGTAGAACGAAGGTACTTTTTCCTTGGTTGACCTAGACCAAAAGTATGTTGCATATTGAGTAAGATATCTAAAAATATGCTCAATTTCACTCCTACAGAGTTATTCTACCAGTTCCCTGAGGTATTTTGAACTCCTCACATAAATAAGATTTCATGCCTTTTATAAGGAAACCTTATTATTCTACTTGTTCAGTCCTTCCCTTGCCAAACGTTAGTCAATAACAAACAATTTTCAGGGTGTATTACTATAATATAAAGAGGAAATTTGAAATCCCCTTTGCTAGCCTTGTAGTTCTAATTATGTCAATATTAAAAAGTTTTCTTAATAAAACTAATTTCAGTTATTTGATAGCAAACACACAACCAAACATTCTGAGTTAGCAAGCTTGCAGATTCTACTGTTCCAGTTTTTCATCAATCTTTTGGTCAAACATCATCACTACCAAGCAATTGCCTTTCTATGAAATAGAACCAACAAAATGAAGTTTTGTTCTTATTATTGCATTAGAATAATACAAACAAGTAATCAAGCATTTCACATGTTTATGAAGCTATTGGGATTCCGTTGATTCTTTGATCTTTATAATGTGACTGTCTGAAAAATTAGGAACGTGATTCACAACTACCCAGGCATTATGTGCTGTCTAGTCTACGAAAGGGTACTGTGCTATGTCTTTCATTTAGAAGTCATGGAGTGATTAAGAAACCATTCATAGGTCGATTTTTACAGTTACATGCACTATTTTAAACAAGACTATATAAAAATAAGTCAGTTTTCAGCATAACAATCTGTGGAAACACTTCAAAATAATGCAAACTGCTGCAAGGATAATTTGAAATTAAATCAGATAGTGAAGAAGAAATCTGCTCATGGTGCATGCATGAGCAGGGAGAGCAGATGCATGCCTGTAAACAAATTACTCCCAGCAAGCCACTTTCAGCTCGAACAAATATCAAGCTAAGTATTCTCAAGCTACGTATTCACACTCATTTATAGGTTTTCTAGCCATGACATTACGTAGAAAATAACAAAGAAGGCCAGCATCAAACTGAACAAGCTTATTAGAGATTTGTAGTTAAACAAAACTGCTGTTGTACAGGAATTAAATACTCATAACGTAAATTAACAACTAAGGCCATCAAAATCCCAGCTTGTTATCAGAAGTAAGGTAATTGCTCTTACTGGGATTTATCCACAATTAAAACATCTACATTTAGGGGTCTCTGAAAAGCATTCAAACTCTCTTTGTAGTCACTAGTCAAGGCAACAAACTTAAACACTTACTTCAGGGAAAACTAGGAGCCAGTCGCCGGTCCTGACATGGAATTCAATTCAGCTGTCTTTACACAGGTGTTGGTGACATCTGAAGTGCCCAAGGGATCACAGATACCAATGGGCCAGTGTAAGACTTGTGCGCCTCTGAACTGACAGCAGGAAGCCACAGACAATTCCCAAAGTTATCTCAACTAGAACTAGAGGAACTTTTCCTAGATCTTCACTTATCATAATGAGAATTAGACACCTATTTCATATGTAAAATAAATGACTTAATCTAAGTACCATTCTCAAACTGCAATAATTCCTGAGATATACAAATGTGAAGCATCATCTTTTGAGGCTGGCACAAAAGGAAAAGGGCAAAGAAGCGTGGGCATCCAGTGTTTAAAACCAAACAATGCTTTTTAGAAGCTTACACTGTTTCTCCCACCTTTCCTTCTGGCCAGCATCCATCGATTAGCAGCATCCAGCTGCTAAGCAGGAGAATAATGATAAGTTACATTCAAATTCTGTCAAAATGCTAAGCTACTTCATGAGCAAACAATAGGAAATTAAAGCCCTAACTACCACATATTTAAATAACAAAGGTTTAGCTGGTACTGTATAAAATGCTATTTTTCAACTTGAGGACTTGGAGGGTTTGAAGAAGGGAGTGGAAAACACTGTTGCAGCGTATTTACCATGCATTGTTCATAAGCATGCCTAGGAGCTTTACACTTCATAATCCAGTCAGAAAAAATGCTGATAAATCTTAATTAAAAATAGCCTAGGGTGTAATGATTCTTGAGCTCAGCGTAGTTCAAGGTTTATTTCCAAGAGATTATTTCAGCACCATTTGAACAAAGTTTTTGTAGTTGCAGTGTAGAATAAAAAACTATTTTGCCCTTTGAAAAAAATCTTAGCTACAAACCTGAATTTAAGTAAGAAAAGGTACCTACAACCTACCACTAACATTATAATCTTGTGCTTAGTTCTTATCTTATTACCATGTAAATTTTATTATTAGCTTCGTTTGCAATTTAATATACATAACTGATTCATGGATATATCTTGTCTCTCAATACTAATGAGATGGAGGATTTTGTATTACATTCCAACAAGCTTTATTTCTGGCTTAAACATCTTTTTTTTTTTCCCTTTTATTCCTCTGCATTATTTACAGTAACTTTTGGGGAAGGTGAACCAGAGATTTGCCCAATTTCTGTAGTTTACGTAATGCCAGCAGTGACTGCCACTACTGATATCCAACCAGGAACAGCCACTGAAACCCTTCTGTGTCTTTTTACCAAGGGATCTTGTCAATAACAGAATACCTGTTTGAAGAATATCACAGCAAAGGAGGAAAAGAAAGGCCAGGCTGCAGCTCAGAAAGGCAGCTATCTCTGCAGATGCTACTACTCTCTTCTTCAAAGTCTCCATGCACCCAGGGAATTCCAGGTCCAAGAGTCCTTCAGGCAAGTAGGGCCATGGGACCTCATTGTCCCTTACTCTTTTAATCACATACACTGCAGGAAATGCAAGTCTACCACAGGGATGCTACTGTCTCCATAGATTCTTTCGATAGGTTTCTCCTAGAAGAAAGGCTGAATATGGCAAGATAAAGCTATAGTTATATAGCTGTATTTTTATATAACTATATTAATGTATTTGTGTTTAAGAAATGTTTAGATGTACTGACGGACGTGGTTTAGTGGGAAATATTGGTGATAGGTGGACAGTTGGACTGGATGAACTCTTTTCCATCCTTGGCGATTCTATCATTCTATGATTTTAAGATTCTATAATAGCAGAATTTTTTCTTTGTCCTTCACCATTTGGATAACAAATGTTGTGAAGAAGTGAAGGGAAACAAATATCATTTTGAGAAAAGTTTTAAATTTAATGAGTATGTTCAAAAATTTCTGTTAAAATTTCAAAATAGAAGTTAAACACTATTTCTAGAAGCAAACATAATGAGAGTCGCCATTAACTTTACTGGCAAAATAATGATAACTGTAATAGCAGCAAAATTGAGGAACAAATTAAAAAAAGAACATCATCACCACCCGTTTTAAATTTGAAAAAAAAAAACATTATCTTCATTTTTAAAAAATGATGAAAATAGAAATTCTGTACAACTGAAACCTGCAGCAAAAGAGGAATACAGTCCCTGTATCTGAGCTATTCTACTTCAGGTGATCTCTGTGACCTTCCTGGAGAGTCACTAACACCTCAATGACCTGCAACAAAGTTCTGAAATTCAGTGGGCAGGCTGACACCGCTGCATTCTGGCACTGCTGAGATAGAAATCTCCAAAACAAAAAAAAAAAAAGAGAGAGAGAGAGAAATAACTATTTCTGCACTCAGGAGAGCATTAACAGAACCCAAATAAGAAGCAAAGGTGAAAGTGCTGGGGTTCTCACCAAACCAGCTGCAAGAAGCCTCCTGTTATCACTTGGCATGGGTAGGGCTACAGTCATTAACACACAGCTTTAACAGGAGAGGATCATACGTACAGTCCTCACTAATCATGTATCCTTGGAAAGAGCCCTTACACGAGCACATCTTTTCAACTGCTGGAGCACAGGGAAGAGAGTGCAGGTTTCCTTGACTCTGTTTCAGACTGAGAGCCTACAACTTAAGAACAAAACCACTGCCCTTACTGTCAGTTTTCTCTTGGCAGTACATGCTATAGATGAAAGAGCAGAGGGTCACACCTGTAATTCTGAAATTTTAGCTTTGAAATCCTCTGATGAGGAAAATGAAATTGAGATGTTCACCTCCTTCTCTAGCTTAAAAAAAAAAAAAAGAAAATAATAAAGCTGTGTTACAAAGACAAGCATTTGATTTTAATTAGCATCTATTAATGTCATATTTTTAACTTTTACGGTCCTTACATTAAGAAAAATGGGCAGAATTCATTACACAAAACCAAGATTAGCTATTTCTGACAAGGCCTAAGATCTATCAGCCTCAGCACCCTGTCTCCAGCAATGCTCACAGCTTAGAAACCTAAGCAGCAAAGACGTGCTGAGCAATTGTTTCCTTGGGAGCCTTACAGCTTCTCCATTCCTACAACATTGCTTTGGTCCCTTTCAAATCTTTCACAATTCTGGCATCTAACATATCACCCAGCAGCAAATTCTATGTTGTATTATGTAGGGAAGGCTTGCCTTTCATTTGCTTGAAGTTTTACTCCTCTGTAGTTTCCAAGCATTTCCCCATTTCTTGCAGCCAGTGAAATCCCCATTCCTTATTTACATTCCCCAAGGTAGAAAGTGAGCAAAGACAACTGCTAGACCCACTTCATCACAATATCCAGGCTGTGTTCACCAAAACAGTCCTCTCCTGGGGACACAAAAAGGAAGCAAAGCCTGATTTCACAGCACACTTTGAAATGACTGCTGATGGCCAAATCCAGGGTGCCCACTGACATGCCCACACCTACTCACAGCTCACTTTTTCCATTTCCAGCTCTCTGAATGCAGGCAACTCCTCTAAACCCTCGTAACTATACCTTTACATTCTGACACCCAGGCACAAATAAGGGAACAGAGGTGAATGAGGATTTAGAGACAGCGTTCTTAGTTTCTGTCTCTTGGCTGTTAGAAGAAGCAATTACAGAGGTCTTGTTCAGCCCACATTGCTCTGGCATCAAAACTGCTTCACGATACTGAAATTTTAAGTTATTTTCTGAGCACTAACAAGACTCAACTGGGTTCAGAAGGAATAATAGAAACTGCCATTCTGAGGAAAGTGGAAGTTTGAGAGTTCATGTTCAGCATTTCAATAAAAGAACAGAAACAAAAACAATAAGTAAAAATGATGTTTTGAATTATTTTTTTTTCATTTTAAAAAGGCACGCTTTATTCTAAAGCATTTCATTTAGAATGTTATTTCCTATTACATGGGACAATTAGAAGAGTTGAAAGCCAAATACAATGTTTTGATTTCATTAAAACAGTGCTTCAGTGAAGCTGAAGTAATGTTTCTCAAAAAACCAGTTTTATGGACAAATTAATATTTGTTTTCATCCTCATTCAAAAGAGGAAAATTCAGTGTTGGCATTTCATTCAAAACAGACATGCCAAGTTTCAGCCAGCTGTAATATAGAGCAGTTGCGGAAACAGATTCCAGAGGTTCATAAACAGATTCCAGCCATTATTACACACGACAACCACCAACCCCCCTCCCCCCCCCAAAAAAAAAAATGGTAAAAATGTCATTGAACACAACATTCAGAAAACAATTCTGTCAAAGAACATGTCAACAGTTTATGGCAGGTTTGGCCCGGTTCCGTGACTACTGGGGCGGGGGACCCACGGACCCATGCCCCCACAAAGGGAAAAGGGAAAAAGGGTAGGGAGATGGGCCTAAAAACAAAACAGCAGCAACGATCTGAGGAGAAACAAACTAATTTACTAAATAAGATATCAGAATGCAAAATAATACACTATAATACAATATAATTACAATTTAAGCTAATAAAATCCAATACAATGAGAGAGAGTGTCCAAAATTAAAGTAGGCCTTATTCTAATACCAGCAGTGAGATGGCTGGGGAGCGAGATGCTGCCAGGACAAGAGACGGGCAGAGAAGAGGATGTCTCGTGATCTGCAAACAGTTTTATCTTTCCCTCTGAATGGAAACAGAGCAGCAAAGTCCCCCGGGAAATGTAGTTCTGAGGACCAGGTACCCGGAACTATCCACGATCCACAGAACTGGAGCATTAATTCTTTAACTCCCAGTACACTACTGGATGTTATGTGGAATACCGATAACCAAAAATCATAAAACCATGACAGAACAGACATACTTAAGCTTCTCAGAGATGTAACCACGGGAGTCTAACATGGGAAAAGCAACTCACTTTCATATACACGTTCTGAGAAAGGGCACACCTGCTTTTGTTGAATAAACCACACTTGAAGATAATTTGAGACCTATAGGAGTCATAGAAGAGTCCCATCCCAAAAGCTGAATATTCAGGAAAGTTTGAAGCAACTTAAGACACGATAGCACCCTGTAACAGTCTTACAATAGAAAGGGTTGGGAAGTAGGTATGTCTGTTTACGATGCCTAAAGTTATCTACCTTGGTACCACATAACAACTGCTAATTTACACAAACACGATGCAAATTGTTTCAGGAAAGACAAGCGTGCACATCTTGCTCTACCAAACACACTCAGGTATTCTTTCTGGGATTTTGATTTTAAAAGGCCTGAGTTCTTTCTATCACAGCACAACTATGTAGTTAAACACCAAACCCAGATTGACAAAAAAAGAAAGTTGTCTTTTTATTTTCAAATCAGTTCAGTGCTCAGTACCACATTTCTTCAATGCTGAAATTGTTCAAGTGATTTTTGTTCTTGGGAGATCAAATCTTCTGATGGATAGAGTAACGAAGCTGCTTGTGCAGTACCTCATCAGCTGTTAGCCTGCCCAAAGGTTATCTGATGAGCTGTGGCAGTTGAAAGTTGAGAAATAGCACATAGTGTGGTTTACTATCACAAAGAAATTGCAACCAAAAAAAGAGAAAGAAATTAACTCTCATGTAGTTTTCCTTCTAGTGACAAGAGGCACTCAAAAAATCATACACTAAATTGTGAAATCAAAGTCATAATGACAAGTCCTGCTTGGAAATTCTATACCAGGTCAGGCGTGCCTTATGTTTTGCCACATTTTGCGTTTCACACATTAGCCTTAATTCACATAGAAAAACAAGTTTTGTGCAAGATGTTGGTATTAAGCCCAGAAGTTATTCCCCAAGCCCAAACAGAAACTATGCTGTGGGATCTCCAATAAAAATGAGAGATATCAGGACTCAAAGAGGGACATCTGGCACTGTTCCCCCATCAGAATTTCCATGGAGCATCTTCCAACACAGACCAGGGCATCCCTGACTTTTACTCCCAGCTGTAGCAACCTGATGCAGCACAGCCAGTACTTTTGGACAGCTGTCTTCACCTGAGGTATCTGCTCAGAGTGAGAGAAGCCATGAGAGGAAGCAGAGGTTCTGGATCGTGTCGGGAGTACTACACAATGACCACAATAGCAGAGAACTGGCTGAACTAATTCCACAAACAGCCTCTCTCCAGATGAGCATCAGCACCTGCTAAAAGCTATCTGAATTTTGTCTGCGGATGACTTTCACTTAGCGGTGACAATGACATACTAAATTAAAGCATCAATACAGATGATCCCCCTGGACCCATCCACCTGAGGGCTCAGGGACTTGCAGAAGCAAACCAAGATTTCCCTCAGGGACCTTAAATCTCCAATGCTCCAAAGGTATTTTCATCTCAGTTTTTCATGCACTCTCATGGGCAACAAAGATGGCACTGGGCAATATCAAACAAGAAATAGCTCCTAGAAAGAAGAAATAAGACCATCCTTACACTTTCTGTCTCTCACACTGAAGTTAAGATTTTAGGTTTTTTCCATTTTCTTTCTGCCTCCCTACAAAAATGGTTCTTTTCTCTAAGTGTATATCTCCTTAACAATCCAGTGAATATTCATTACAGATTTTAAATAATCTGGAATTTTTTTCTTTAAATTCAGTAGTGGCATGAGAAGAGAAAAAAACATAACAGTAACAAGTTCGACTTCAAGGAGTGTTCAGGATAACAAGCTTCGTACCAGCAGAGGTTTTAAACAAACGATAAAAACAAAAATAGATTTTTCACACTGTAGTGTGTACAGGTATTAAGTGATAACAAAAAGCTTGGGGAATATAACAAAAATGCGCTACTGCAAAAAATACCAACTGTATTCCACTTGCACTCTATCAGAATAGAAGGAAACTCCCTGCTAACTTTACAACATACAAAGTGTAACCGATGTTCCTTCAACGATGGTTTATCTCTTGGAAGCATAAAGCGACTAAAAATCTTAATAAAAACACCAATAATCACATGAGCAGTACTGAAGAGTGAAATCCAAGTGACGTTCCTGGTCATGCCTGAATTCCGTTTTTCAACAAGCACAGGGTTTCACACAGGAAACTAGACTACAAGTACTGCCCATAGTAAGAAGGGGAGCTTTCCAGGAGTAGCTTCATACTTCTGCATGTTGCTATTCTTCAGCCAGCTGCCTACAGCCCTGTACTTCCCACTTTTGCACGTACCATCCCACAAATTCCATATTCCCAGAGAGTTTTAGTGGGAAGCAGAGCACAAGCCTCCTCTTCCAGCTGCTGCTGGCTGCCAGAGCAACACCTCTTGCTGTCGGAGCAGCCTCCTCAGAGGTTGGGCTTGCCTAGGGATTTACAGCTGAAACTTATCAGACAGCATGCCTTGTTAAAAGTACATGACAAGAGCATTTGGTAAGCTACATTAGCTGCCTTCATCAGCTTCCTCTTGTGCCTGGATCTAGATGATCGCATTACCAACCAGCTCCACACACAGACACAAGCGCATTCAGTTTACTTGCTGCAGAACAAAATCAGGCTTTAGTGCTGCAGCATCAACGAAAAACAGATGCTAGGAAGTCTGGGCAAATACATGGGTCTGGGAGTAGGCTAGGCAACATAATATAAATAAAACAGTAGTCAGCACCACTCAAATTATCCTCCACCTGTAATTATAAAAATACAAGCAGCCTAAAACACTCCTGCAATTCCATTTAAAAATACTACTAATAATAATTTCAAGATCTCATGATTTAAGAAAAAAATAATTACAAAAGCACTGCAGGGGAGCTTGACTAGACGACCTTTAAAGGTTCCTTCCAACTGTAAGGATTCTATAAATTTAATGTTGCTAAAATTGCTAATATTGCTAAAAACTCAGATACTAAAACAGTTTGCTCTTCTTTTAACAGCTTGAAATTTTCTACTCATCCCTGTGGTTTCTACAACATTTACTGTTTTTTGCTGTTCTTTCACCACCAACAGCACTCACCAGACAGTGACCTCACAAAGTTTTTCCTGCATAGACAAAAAATACAATAAAATGCAAAGTAACTTACCTAACATTCTACTTATCCACATATCCACAACATGAGACTTTCAATTCAGTGTATCCCTTGGCAGACAGCAGCCTAGGTAACAGGTGACTCATACACCAAAAGCACTCCAATTGCCAACCCTACCAGGCAGCCTATCATCTTAAGAGACCAATGTGAAGTATCCTTAAGGTTTCTGGGATGGTTATATTTGACCTGTAGTTTCAAAACCACATCTATTAAGCAACCAATTTCTGCTAGGTCATCTCATAGTTGTTAAGACATTTCCACCTTATTTTCTTCCTTTGAAGTATATTCCTTATACCAGCATACACAGTTATTGTTAACAGGATACTGCTTTCTGGCTTGCTACCTTAAAGCAGGATATAAAGGACCAGGGTTGTCAGTTTAATTCAATTCAAGGCTTCAACCTGTCAGATTTCAGAGTACTACTGCTGCACCTTGAAGGTACATTGGCATAGTGTCTGCAATCATCTCTGACAATGTAAAGAAGCAGAAAAAGGGAATATTACCTTAAAGGTGCAGCACTTTCTTTTCCAAGCTCTAATGAAGCTTTTTTTATTCCATCTTTTTATGTTGCAGTTGGTAGGCATAGGCTCCCAGGTTATATAATGTCAAAATGCTTTCTTTTTCCTCAATAGACATCTGAATTATGATGGAAATTCTCTTATTCCTGAAGCTTTTATTTTTCAATCAAAAGAACTTGACTGTGCAAATTTGCTGGAAGTGTATATGATCTTTTGGACAGTTGCACAGCCATTGTTTGACCTTTTACAGAGTTCTATTGTTATGTACCCAGTGGTTCTAACATACATTTTAATGATTTTCCAAGTATTACGAGTAAATGAGGAACTAAATATATCAAGAGCAGTAGAAAAAATACAAGCCATCATGAAAGCTCTTTGGAAATATTCTGCACAGTTGCAGCTCTTTCTCACTACATTGTATTTCTGATACTTGAGCCTCTTCTCGCAAATCAAAGCATTAGGGTCACAAAGTTGAGTAAATGCTGTCTACTATTTCAGAAATAAAAAGCAGTTCACAATGCTAACAAACAGCAGGAGACTTTCAGTAAGACAATATACAAACCACCCCCAGTAGTACTTGCCAAAGAACAAAATAAAAAGCAAAAAGGTGTTAAAGTAGCCCTTTGAAGAACAAATAAATATTTTGAGTATTCCTTCACAAAAAAAAAGAACTCGCATTAACCTGAACTCTTGCTATGCATCCTGTATAGTTGCAGATGCATACATTCAAGTGAAGTTCCAGGTTAGAGCAGAGCACACCACAGTCCTTGCAGAGGTTTACTTGCATACTTCTGAACATGCAATAGCATTAAATCACAGCTGCTAGAGCTTTCAATTCACAAATACAGAGCATAGCACTGCATTACTTATTAACTATAACAAAGCAAATAAGCCTTCCCACCTCTGACCAGGGAGGCTTGCTCACCTGAAGTGAAACCCAGCCTCTTGCAATCCCAGCTCCCCATTTTCAAGAGGAAGGCCACAAAAAGTGTGAATTAAGAAATCGGGGCTTACCATCTCCTCCCCTTGCTGCGGGCACAGGCTTTTCTAAGTGATATCCATTCCCTACTGCAATAGCAGACAACTTACCATACAGGCTCCAGAGTGACCTGGCTGCTAGGCTAGGCCTTTTCTTCATGCTAGCTGACCAACACAGGCATCCTGGATCATAACAGTAACTGAGAACACTAAGCATCACAAACTCATAGTCCCTCAGCTCCCTCCACCTGACTGAGAAGCAGTAAGGTGGTCCCAATCAAACAACAACACTTACCTCATTCCTACATATGACATGTAAAACAGGACATTCATCTGCTCAAATGCCATGCCAGGGGTAAGCTGGAGAATGGATGGAAGAAAATGGAGCCAGCACACATTCTGGGAAGGACAGATAGGGTTCAATTAGAGAGCAGCCTGCAGTCTCATTACTACCACCAGTTGTTACTTGAGGCACTGGTACAGACAGCCTACAATGCAAGAGGCAAAGGCAAAAGAAATAATGGATAAATGGAAATAGAAACCTTTATTAAAATACTTTTCATACTAGAATTTATCGTTCCATCATGTTTTCTCCTTCATGAAGTCGTATGATGTCTGCTCTGAAAGTAATGTCTATTGGTTCACAATGTCAGAGGCGGATGTTGGTGGTATGGCAGTAGAAGCTGAATCTTCTCACCAGTATTCTGCTCTATTTTTTTGCTATGTGACAGATGCTAGCTGAGGGGCAGTCTGACAGAATGGTGTCTGACATGGAAGTGCATATGAAGCAATACTGTGTCACTGAATTCCTGAATGAGGAAAAAATGGCACCCACTGACCTTCATTGACACCTGTTAAACATTTACAGAGACCAAATAGTGGATGTGAGTACTGTGGGTGGTGCCTTCAGCAGTAGCAACAGCAACATGAAAGACAAGCCATGTTCTGGATGGCCATGCACAGCTGTTACACCATGAACATTCCATGGATGCCTCTTATCAGCTCATCCATGCAAATTAGATTACAGCCAGGGAATTGTGTATGGAGCTAAATATCAACTCCAACGCTTTGGAAATGATGGTGGTAACATTGGAATATCACAAAGTTTGCACCATGTCAGTCCCAAGTGTGCTCACACAGGAACAAAAAGAACATTGTACACAAGTTTGTCAGAACCTATTGAACCAATATGAGGCTGACGGTGGCAGTTTCCTGGATTGCATCATTACTGGTGATGACACATGGTGTCACCATTACAAGGGGGAATCAAAACAGCAGTCCATGGAGTGGCAACGTGTGAACTTCTCATCAAAGAAAAAGTTCAAGTCACAGCCCTCAGCAGGTAATGTGATGTGCAGTGTCTTTTCGGATAGGAAAGGAGTGATCCTTCTGGATTTCCTGGAACCTGGACAACCCCTCAGCTTGGATCACTACATCACAACATTGACCAAGGCTCAAACTTCCAGAGTCAAGCCAGAAAAGGCAAAAACTTTTCCTCGTGCAACACAATAATGCCAGGCCTCATATCAGTTTGAAGACCATGGAGCACAATGTCAATCTTGGCAGGACTGTCTTACCACACCCACTGCAGAGTTTGGTTTTGGCACCTTCTGAATTCCATCTGTTTGGGCTGATGAAAGATGGACTGTGTGGGCAACATTTTCCCAGTAATTATGCCATCATAGCAGCTGTGAAATAGTGGGTCACCTCTACTGGTGCAGATTTTTATGAGCATGGCACATAGACTCTTGTTTATCATTGGCAAAAATGCATAGCTAATGGTGGTGGCTATGGTAAAAAATCACACTTTGTAGCTGAGCATTTTCTCTATCAAATAGTGTTACTGTACTCCTTTTATTTGTTGTAGTTTCCATGGAAATAAGTAGGATTCGTGCAGACATCAATGTTCTGAAAGAACTGCTGTGAGGGAGAAAAGCCAGAGTCAGGCATGTTTTCTTCCCTTCCTCCTGCCTCCCTGGAACCATCCACATGCAATAGCACAGGAAATGCTTTATAACCAAGTACTGGTTGGTGTTGGTATTAAATAAATCTTCAGTAGTTAATAGAGATTGTGAGTTTATTCATACAGATGTTAACAGATCAAGAAAGATCTCACTACCTAAGCACTCCTGCTTTCTCTTAATAAGGCAACTTAAGTAATTATAAAATATATAGATAAGAAAGATAACAAACAAGTCTGGTTAAAATGCAGGACTGTGACTCAAAATATCTTGATTTCTTCTCTTTGTTCTTTTCCATGTGGCTTAACATGTCCATGAGGAGGGAAAAGTTTTCAATAAAAATCATACATTTTGACTCTTGCAGAAAGATCTCAAATTTCATTTCACTGACATTCAATTTAATTTTAATAAGGAGAACAAAATTTTTTTCTGTCCTTACCTAAATTGCCAAGAGCCTTAGAACATGGATCATCTTTATTGTGCATTCAAGTAACTCGTGGAGGCCCATCTTGGTGGCCAAAAATCATATCAACACTATTGATATTCAAAGGTTGAAAGAGCCAAAATAAGCAACCTATAGTTCTTCAAAAAATATTTGATGGCGCCAAGAGAGAATTTTTTTAAGAAGTCCAGGAAGTCAGAGAAACAGATGCCAATAAAAGTCTGATGGAGAGTCACTCTCCTGGACAACTGAAATTCCCAGCTTCAACCGCGAGAGTAAAGTAGGGAATGATGACTGACATTTGGTTGTTCAGTACACATGCAGACTGTCAACAAGAGGCTATCACTTTTCCTCTCCACATCACTTGACAAAAAAGTCCCTCCTCCCACTTCCACCTGGTGTAGCAAAGAGCAGACTATAAGAGGAGTCTGCTGAGTGTGCAGATCCAATGGAGAACTACTTTGGTTGGATGGATTTCCGCAGACTTGGCCTGTGATCATTAGCTATGGAGAAAGAGCAGGACTATCCTTCGGTGGCAGCCTGCTATTACAGTGGGTTAAGCATAGCATGAAGTTCTCAGCAAAGGCCATCACTTCAGCTGCCAAATGCAGAAGTCCTCCCCTCTTCATTCCTTTTGTCCTTGGCCATTAATTGCAATTTCCATATGTTCTTTCAGTGTATAGCAACTTACACAGGCATACAGTGAAACACATCAGAGAAATATGGTGTTCTTTTACTCACCTGGATTAGCCCCTTTATCTTGCTCATGGAACTGCTACACAAGCAGTGGTGCTAGCAAAAGAAGGCAGCTGATAGTGACAGCACATTATCAAATGTGCTCAGACTACATCTTAGGTTTATGCTGTTTCGGGGTCAAATTAAAAAAAAATCAAGGAATTGCTGATACCAGGTTATAATACTTAAATCTTCAAAAAGTGCCCAAGTCCTACTAACTTCTGCAGGAAACACATATTTTAACATCACCTTAAATTTGGGAATGTTGTTTCAACAGCTTATTAGCTAGAGAAAATGCTTATTTATTTTATAATTAAATATGATACAAAGGATATAAAATCCCTCCTGATTAGCTCTCAAAGGGACCCATTCATAGCATTCTTTAGGGAGATAAAAACACCTACTTAAGTGCACATATTGCTACTTGGTCACGTCTTCAGCATTTAGGGCTCCTAACTGCAAACCTTCCCCAGGTAAATTAGCATTTTCTGCCATGCACACAATTCTGTGTTCTAATTTCTCTTACATTTTTGATTTCAAGAACCAAGTGTTGTCTTAACAGAAAAAAAAACATTGATATGATGAAAATCTCTCTGCATAAACACACAAATACAGAGCCTCTGTCAGATCCCACCTTTGCACAAGCCCTTCAGTACTGTTTCAGCAGTGGAGCAATTAAGAATATTTTAGTTTTCTTGGTATGCAACATTCAGTCAATTGGAAGTCACTACAGTTGAGGTACTCTCATTCAAGACGTTTCATCAAACGCAATGCACAAAGGACACATTCAAGAAAAGTTTATATGGCCTTTGACTTGTATTACCTCTTCAATCCCTGTATGCCTCTAAGCTGAACATTAAAAAATGGAGCAAAACGTTCCCTGAGAAAGCTTGCTGAAGCTGGAACTTGGGCTGAGTGTCATATTGCAACCACAAAGTTAATACACTATGCACTAGGCATAGGCAGAAGAGACATTGCAACCATCTCCTTACTTGTCAGGTCAGCATTTTCCAGCCGTGGTATAAACTAAAAAGTAGAGGACTGGGGGAAGCTCAATTACACCAAAATTCAGAATAAAAGCGTCTTGTGTTTCAGACTGTTGCTAAACTAATAGTCATATACATCTCTATTAACGAGTGAAAGCATTCATTTTTTTAATTGTTTTACCCTTTATTATAACAGTAGGTATTTGCTTTCGTAATTAACATGGAAGACAATTTAATTTGGTAGGGACAGTAATTTCTTGCCTACTAATCATAGCTTACTTGTCTGTAAGCATTAAGTAGTGCCATAAGCTCCCAATATTTTTGAATTAAAAAAAGGAATTTGACTGGCAGATGTAGACGGTAAATAATTCACTTAACACTTCAGTGATAATGGAAACCTGGATAAAAGAACACTCGAATTATTCCTGCTAAAATTGTAATTAAATCGAATTGAAACCACCTCCTCTGCCTTTATCCCTTTCCAGTGGTATAAGTTTGATTTAAATCATTGTCATCATTGTTTTATTACGTGATTCTTACTATATAAAAATTAGAAACCTAAAAAATCATAAACTGTGAGGGAAGAATGGAGAGCAAGCTCTTTTGATCTGTAAACTGACATCTCCTCATTTGTATGCAAAAATAAAGCCACTCTTCAACATGAACCTGACACATCACACAGACTGTGTTTTATTTTCACAAAGACTTTCTTAAAATCTGGAAAATTCATATTGAGAAATTCACTGACAAATAGTACAAGAAAAAAAATCTAAAGGAAAAGCAGCAAAGGAGAATGCTGAAGATACAGTAAGAGTCGGCTCAACCTCCGTATATTCAATTCCTGTCATTTAAGATAGGACCACAATGACACAAAACCGTAGCAGTGGCTCCTTTTTCTTCTTTTCTATGACTGATTGTTTCAAACTAGAAATCCTCTTCCATTACCAATAGCCTTAGCATTTCACTAGGTGGTAAGTAACTATCCAAATAGTCTTCTCTGCTACAGTCTTCCATCCTTCGCACCTTCATACTCCCAGATTGTTGCAAAACACCCTGTTCCAGTATCAAGTGTACTTGTTGTAGTAACTCAATTCCCATTGTGTCCAGACAACATCAGAGCCAACATCCTAGGCATCGTGCTCACCTTTTGGAAAACCTGCCTGAGTTTCCGCTATACTATAGTGGAAGAGGACTATTTCTCTTCACAAAGTAATTCGTACTGGTTGAACAGTCTTGTAAAAAGGAGGAAAATTTCCCCACCTGGAAGTGTCTGCAGTCAGCAGTTAGTTTTCCCAAATCAGATGGAGGGTACAAGGGGACAGGAAACACAGCCAAAATGTTCAATTTCCAAGTTTCTCTACATAAAAGTAGAGAGAGAGTGAGCAGCAAGAATCATTTTTAATTAGTCCCAGCGAGTCATTTAATTGTTGCTCATTTAGCAGGCTGCAAGATGGATAATAGAGTTTCTGCATTACAATCTGGTATAAAAATAGGAAAGTAAACTTACTCAAACACACACAAACCCAGACATATTGCTAGTAAAATTTTTATTGCTGTTATGCAATATGTTCCAAATGCATCTCAAATATTTCTTAAGAAAAAAAAAGATGAGCACAGCAAATAAACATTTTTCCAATTAAGTGAAATCTCTAAAAGTTTAGGCTATATTCATTAAAATTGGATTACCTTCTGACATAAACTAGAAGTGACTTTGTGGGGGTTCCACATATATCTTTTCCAGTAATTTACATATAAAATGCAGCTATTTGCAAATCAAAGTACATTTTTTGTGCTGCCAGCATTGCAAATCCAACATGGACTCTATACAACTTCATCTCGTTTAATGATGGTAAGAGTCCTCCATGCCCTCAGAGACGCTTCACAAGATGGAGGGCTGTCAGGCCAGCCTTTTGCTCTCCCCCTGCAGAGCTGCCCCTTCCCAGGTCCCACCCTTCACCCTCCTCACCATGTTCTTCCTGGACAGACGTGAGCAGCCCCAAGCCCTTCCTCAAATACACAACACGGAGTTACTAGTTATATCTGATGCCTTTCAGAGAAGGAAATGAGTGGAGGGAAGCATCAGGAAGAGGTCCAACTTGTCACTGAGCAAGACATGTAGGAAACTGGAGCCTCCTGCTGTTTCAGAGGTTTACATGGCCTCCTAGGGCATCAAACAGCAGCAGAGCATTGCAGAAGAAGAGGTGGATGGAGTAACCACAAGAAGGGAATGAGACAGTGCAGGAGCCATGCTCAGTCCACACAGTGTAAGTCACCAGAGTGATAGCTAATGTTCAACTACTCATGAAAGAACACTCAGAGACCGCTGTAGTGAACTAAAAGCTCATTAGAGTGGAAGTGAAAGATGTAAGGTAGCTAAATAGAAAAAAGTCATGAAAATCACAATGTTTCAATTGTAGAACTGAGGCTAAGTCTGTGTGAAAAGAGCACTGGAGTGCTAATACAAAGACTTCTCTACAGCATGTGAGGAAGGATGCATAGCACCAGGCTTTGAATCCTGCTACTTCCTCCCTGTACCAGCACCATGGGGCAATGGTGGGTGTATCCTCCTATTTTCCATGGACATGAGCAAATCCATCACAGTACCCTGGGGGTAGATAGCCAAGGCAAGGTGATACTGTTCTCTCAGAGCTATTTCTTCTGTCTACAATCATACTCTAATCCAGTTCATCTTCATCAACTATGATGGGGTGAAAAATGCAGTGCATTTGTCTCTACTGCCCTGTGAAATGGGTATTGCTGGAATCCACACAACCTGCATCCGCGCTGCTACTTGCATCAATTTTAATTCATTTTTTAAAAGCTATTTCTTGCACAAATTGCACGAGTGACAGGATAGAAACGAATGGCTGCACACTATCTTGTAAGGTCAGGTGGTTTTGTCAGCTCAGTCCAGTGGTGTGATTAACAAACAATCAATCAAAGTTCACCAATTTCATCTCAGTATTTCACCTGAAGATACTGTGAATGAGGTACTGTATCTACCTTGAACTTGCTGTAATTTTAAACTGCTTCACTTTATCACACCTCTTTATCTGAGTGACTGGTGCCAGGAACTTGCCACTGTAGAATTAATAACATATTGACACTTTCAGCCTCTCAGTCTATCTTTGAAATTTGAAAGCAATAAGAAGGAACAGAGTACTTGGAAGCAGTGACAATTCGTTTAAGACCACTATTCTGCAAATGCAAACAAAACAGAAAGTACACATTTTGGCAGTAATAAATAGATTCAATTTGCTTGGGTAAGTGCTGAGGGACAGCTGATATTTCCAGCCTCTCCGCAAGGGCTCAAGGGTATAGAGGGAGAAAATCAATGGGTCTCTTACTCTCCCTGTTAAAATGTGCAGAGCTAGACTGCTCACTACAGGGAGGCAGGCAATGGGTGGTTGGAGCCACCAGTCCAGCTCCTTCTTGGAGAACATCAGCTGTAATCCAGGCTGTAGTGTAAAGCTGCTACCTCTTACTGGGGTGGTTCCTTTCTCCTTCTTTGTGCCTGCATGGATGGATGGATGGATGGAAACCTCTACGCTACCAGAGGGGTCAGCACCACTTGTAGAAAGAAAAGCCCCTCCACTGCCAACCCTTAAACGAGGTCTGGGAAGGGATGGACCCTGGCTTCACCCCTTCTGGTCACTGAGGTGCACTGCATACACCTGAGCTCCCCTGGCCCGGCCCTACCTTCCCACCAGGTGCTCAGTCACTGGTTTGAGCCATGACTTAGCATTCTCACGACAGCCTGCTGCTACTAAGAGCAAAACACACACCACACATGCTATTCCTTCCTTACCACTGCCCTCAGTGGGGCTGCTTCCCCTTGCCAAATGTCCATCTTGACAGTTCTTATCACAAAAATGAATGCGGTTCTCTCCCTGGGTTTAAGCCAAGACACCCAACCACACACACTCTACTGAGCAGAAATCAGTGGTGCTGCATGTCTAGGATGGGCTGCATTGCTGAGATTCCAATCAGCTGCTCAGACTGCCCTGTCTTGAGTGAAGCTGCAGAGTGGTGCCACCTGACTGCACTTAACTTTCCAGCGCCCTTCCCATAGTTTTCTTCAAAGGACCTAAAAATTATTTCTACATATGACAGAAACGATTGATGGGAAGATATCATGGTAGACTTCAGCCCACAAAGGCATTAGGCATATCCCTAATCCCCTTGACACTTACAGCTGAGCCCAGCTGCTCCCACAGCCAGCTACATGACTAAGTCTTCGCAGTCAACACCTTTGCAACCAGTTACACTAACCTTGGGATGCTGGTACCTCAGGAGCACATGTGAGCAGAAATATTTTACTATTAAAATGAATCTTTGCCCACCTCGTATGCCACCCTTTCATTTTCATCCCCAAATCCACCAATCTCTTCCCTCTTCCCCAAATTACTTAACTCTATACCAATAATTTTAGTGACTGCCTCACACATGGTTGTATCTTTTCCAATAGCTTTGCACTAACAAGAACAAAGAGTAACAGCGGAGAGCATTAAGAGTCAGAAGGACAGTATTGCTGTCTTATGACAATGCCCTACAAGAGTTGAAAACCACTGCTAATACAGCCTGAGCATGCCCATGAAGGCAGCATCCAATAAGGCTGATTATTCTTGGACAGCAATATACTGTTTCCCCTGTAATTTATTCATTGCAAAGTCTAATCCTGATGCCAATAAGTCAATATCCAATCAGCAAAAAAACATAATCATGTTTGAGGACAAGCGTAAGAAAGCATGTCCAAGCCATTTCCTGCTTTGTCACAAATGATTCCAACACCGTTTTATTTTTCCCTGGAAGCAGAATGCCAGTGTCTAACATTTCAAACAGAGAAACGTATTAAACATAGTCTTTTCTCTATCAATATTATTAGTCAAGGATTAATTTTATAGGTTAAGACATGGATAAACTGCATTAAAAATGAAAGAAAAGACGGAAAGAACTCTGTTTTGCAGGGTGATGATAGAAAAGGGATGTACATTTTTATTACAACTGTCTTGGCCATGACTGAAGCCTCTACTAACCTAAACCAAAATTAGATCAAAACTGCATTGAATGATGATGAACATATTGTTTGAGTGGTTTTGCTCATGAAGGACTGTTCTGAAAGACTTCTCTGCACTTCAGTACATACGTAGGTCACTGCAAAAGTAATGTCTCCTATTTATTTCCATGGAAACTACAACAGATATAAAGAGCACAATAACACTACTTGATAGAGCACATTCTCAGCTACAAAACACTATTTTTCAGTGTAGCCATAACCATTAGCTGTGCATTTTTGCCCCCAGTGAACAAGAGCCTGCATGCGACACTCATAAGAATTTGCATCAGCGGAGGTGACCACTGCCGCTGTCACCACTCATCAAACGCACCACCCACCGCCTCACTGTGCTCACATCCACTGTTTGGTCTCCATAAACATTCACCAAGTATCGATGCATGTCAATGGGTGCCATTTATTTCCTCATTCAGGAATTCAATGACACTCCTTTGCTTCACACGCAGTTCCATGTCAGATGCCATTCTGTCAGACTGCCTCTCTGCTGCCATCTGTCACACGGCAACAAAATCTAATGGAATACTGGTGGGAAGGTCCCACCTCTACTGCCATACCACCAGCATCCACCTCTGATGTTGTGGGCCAACATAATAAAACAGGAGGCATTACTTTTGGAGCAGACTTCATGTGATTTTGGGGATGTACAGTGGAATAAACCACCTGCACACAAGCTTTTGATATGTTGCTATTATTCTGTGACTATTATTTTCAGCCCCAAAACTGTACTGATAATGTGTGTGTGTGGAAGGTGAGAAATGGTCTCAGTAAAACAGCCAATGCTTGGTTAGAAGGTGTCAGTTTTTAAACATCGTTCTTAGACTTGTATGTCCCATCAGCACAGAATTCACAAGGAAAATGTCATTTTATTCATCCAGCACTGCGGCTACTAAAAACTTGCTACAGTGATCTTTCCATCATTGTTCTTCTCAAAACAAATGCTTGATTCCAGTCATTTGTGTAACTATCCAGAATTCTTTACAAGCAGCTGCCTGAGTATAATGAAAAAAAAGCACGTGGTAGCTATCTCAGTGTTTTGATCCAGGAAGTTTCAAGGAATCATTTAAATACCGCAGTTCAATAAACTTTTAGATTACAGATCAGTCTTCAGCCCTTTGATCTGGTGTGCAGCAGTTAATTACCTAACTCAAGCAGCTGCTACTTCCCAGAGGAAAAGACAGCTTTATGACAACCAGAAAGGAAGGAAGAAACAAATAGAACAAGGAGATCAGTAAAGGGAAGGAAATAGTACTGGGCAGTGAAACAGACTTCATTAAGTAGAGAGAGTAGAGAGAGCATACACATCAGGAAATAGTGGGCAAGACATCAGAAAGGTCTCTGCAGGTCAAGCAGAGGATGTTTCACTTACACCATACAAAGCAAGCAAAACCAGGTTGAACAAAGGTACAGAAACAGCATTGCATGCATCCAAAGTTTATCATCCTGAATCAACTGAGGCATGAAAAAGAGGAGAGCACAAATCAAAACAAAAATAACCCAAAGGATTCTGAACTGTCTTGAGGGCTTGAAAGGAAAACAATGTGCACAGAAACCTTTAGCAAATAGCATCTTCACAAAACAAGCAATGTTGCCATAGGGTATCATCTAAAGTATCTCACAGATAATAAGTCATTTTGTTATGATCCATTTTCTCAGTTACTTGGTCAGCATTTAGGCATCATCTGATATTGTCCAGAACTACTTCCAAATACAGCAGTGTACTTTGCATAGGTGTGCAATTATGTTTTTATACTGTAATATCAGTTAAATATAATCAATTTTCTTACTGAGATTTTCTTATGTAAATGCTTCAGGTTAAGTATGGGATTTTCCAGAGTTCAGACCTTAAGCAACATTCATTGCATAAGTTTTCTCATTTCGTACATGTTTAAGGCAAATAGAACGATTCCAGTGAAACACAATAAACAGTCTCTCTCCTTTTTTTTTTTTTAAGAAAAACATTGTGTTTTATTATTTTTGTTCTATTAGAAGTAAAATTGTTTCTAATTTAAGAACTCAGATCTGTTCATTACATACATGTAAATTTTGAGTTGTTTCTGATTTTAATGAAGAATTTTTGAGTTGATCAGGTCCTTAAACAAATGTAAAATCTTAAATTTCTAGTAGCTATCTTTTAGCCACAAGCTTTTTTGTCCATGTTTTTTGTCCATGTCAGCAACTTCATTAAAAAACAATGTCCTTTAAGAGAGCAGTTCATTGAGTTGTTTGACACAGATACAATTAAATAGCAATGAACTTTAACTGCTCATTTGAGTGCATTTGGGAACTTCAAAAAATATTAGTATGGAATTGCAACCCATTAAAGTTAAGAGAAAGGGAAGAACATTGCTATCATACTACGGAGGACTGTATGCTCATGAAAATGAATAGAAAGCCTTTTTTAAGAGATAAACCTGCCATTTCAGGAACAAGAGATTTAATGCATTCAGCCGGATTATTCAAGCACAGTCAACAATCTTCACAATCACAGTTCAGTTTCTAAGGTCTACAGTACATTTTCCAAACCCAGGAATTAAACACTTGTTTTTATCACAACAAATACATGTAGCAAGCAGCCTGGTGCATATATAAGAGCTTCTAATCAGAATAACTATAATTATCATTGCTAATTAAAATTACAAGGAACCAAGAACGAACAGGAATCCTGATTTTTCCTTAGCTAACCCACACAACACATTTTGGGTGAGATCATCAGACATTTTTAAACTGCGAGTGTTTTCCAGAGCAATATAATGAGAAAGTGGGTGACTGTTGGATTAAGGGTACACAAGAAATACTGAGAGGGAAAAAAATCTTGAAGCTGAGAAACAGAAACATACTAGAGAAAAAGTCTGAAAGGACTGAGGATAGCAGATAGAAGCACGTGCATATGCAACTAAGAAGTCCTCGTCAAGGACCAAGGCCTCACTGGGCTTGACTGTCTTCAATACCTATGAAAATCAGTGTGCTTGTCTTAGAGAGCTTACATGTGGGAAGAGGTGAGGAAGACAGAGGAGAAAGAGAGTGAAACAGTAAGAAAGGAAAGGGTCCAGCAGTGACCAGACAAGCAGCTAGCCTTCTCAGTGCACCAGCTAGCCATTGGTTTTATAGCATCATAACACAGGTTTTAAGAAGGGATCTGTAGGACAAACAAAGAACGAATTAGCTTTGCAGATACTAATAGGGCACTATTGCCAAATAAGGGCTGGAAAAAACATCACAGTGCTAACCTGAAAGTTTTGCAAAGGGGGCTTACAGCTAGCATAATAAAGGTGGTAATCCATACATCCAAACAAATACTACTTAGAGACACTATGAAGGGTACTGGGAGCAAAGCAAAGCATCTAAAAATCAAATTAAAGAAATTAATATTGATACAAATAAGGAAAGTGAATTGCAAGAGATGCTACAACAAATGATAAAAGCATTAACGGAAGAGAAAATCAAGAAATTACTAAGAGAGGAAGAGAGAGCAATTAATTTCTGGAGGAGGTAGCATTCAACTTTAGCTTGTAATGACACAAAGTATGTCAAGAGAAAACCCCCTTCATAAAGATTCATGCAATTTTAAAGCTGGTTAGTGTATTAAGTTCAGTCTTTCTGGAGAGTGAAAGCCAGTGCAGTGTGAACTGTATAACAAATAACTGCATAAAATGCATTCACCAGGCCTCAAAATCCAGGCACCAGACCTGAAATTCACTGTAAAGTTCTGTTCAACCTGGTAAAGGGGTGAGCTGCCTCAGAAAGCCCACTCTCACCTCCCACCAGGCCCAGCACCAGCAGTGGTGAGTGAGCATGTGCCCACAGCGCCAGCTGGAGTGGTGACCTGCCAGACTTAATACCTGAGCTTTATACAGAAGAAAATACCATTCTCCTACTGCAACCATGACTAAGATTTCTGCAGTCTAACCACTGTTAGAAAGCAAAGACTTCCAATCAATATGCAGCTCCTGGAATCTCAATCCAAATGTGAAGCAAGTATATATTTCAACACATAGAATTTGGCAGACTATGTGTAAGAAGTTCCACTTTAGGGGAACACTCCAGCACAATGAAGCACGTTAGCTGACAAGGTCAGCATGTATCTCAGCGTAAGCTAGAAGCATACTCTCTTTTCAAAGACAAGAAATTTTCACCAGCTATATGTGTCTGAATGGAGAGGAGTTGCCTGCAGCACTCGCAGGGCACAGCCGTGCCACTCAACCGAGCACCAGGAGAAATCCTTCTGGAAGTACTGCTCGGCACAGAGCAAACCTCAAGGAAAACTCAAGGGAAAACACTGAACTGTTGAAAGTGTTTGAGAACTCTACTCACCAGAGATGCAGAATAAGAGGCACGCTAAAATAAGAGAATAAAACCAGAAAAAGATGGATGTGTATTAGAACAAACAGGGCCCAAGCACATAAAAAGCCCTATGTGGCAAAATTGAACGAGATCACCAGCAAACTAAGAACATTTGCTCAGGCCAGAGATAAAGCTTCATAGTTCATGTTACTTGGGAAATTATCACCTTAATAATTTTCATTTTATGAACATCTGAGGCATGTATATTGTTAACGGAATTTTATTAATAGACACCAAAGGTTGTTTCAATCAGTCACAAGGTTAATTATCTCTGATAAAGGGAATGAAGTGTATGATAGTATAAATTCCAGTTATCAAGCAGTAGAGATATCTTTATGAGTTAGCAGTGTTCAATTCAGACACCTATAAAACCAGATAAATCACTGTTCAAGATTTTTTCTTGTACTATCTCCAGTGTAAGATATGCTAGTCAGTCAATGTGCCATTAAACTATTTTGGATTTTCCTTTCCAGCAGAATCCCTCTTTGATTCAGGTACAAATTGAACAGTTTGTTATTCATTCCACTAAAATACATCAAGATGGAGAAGTACATAGATGACTAACAGGTCATTAAAATACCTCACAAAAATTAACTCAGAAACAAACTGAGAATTTATTTGCAGTGCTGTGTACTCTGACCACTAGCACTGCATTAACTTAGTGAAAATCTATGTAAGTGAGTGATGAAGACCCCCAAAGGAAAAAAGTTTAGAAAACTACTGTGTGTGTATAGATATAATTAAATATGTTCCAATTCTCTGACCTTCTTCTTGGGTGTAAAGGGTCTGTTTCTGCCACTTGCCAACCATCTATCCCAGATGGAAAGTAGCTGCCAACAGATGAAATGTTACAGCTGACAGCATGCAAGTTTTGCTCATTTACTCCCCAGGGAAAGTTATCACACAAGCATTTGCCTCTGGCAACCTATTCCAGTGCACACTGTGATAATGTCTCATTTTGATACAGGCTGGCAAAAAGTATGCATGGTTTACATAGCCACAATCTCATTTCTTTCAAGATCTGATCCTGGACATAGTTAATTGAAAACATGGGTTTCTTTATTCCTCATGCTTTGGTTGTCGCTCACCATCATATATTTCTCTACTACAAGCCCTGCCTCCACCTTCTCTAAATCTCATTACTGTATGTTCACTGAAGGGAAAGAGCCATGGAACAATGACCTGCTCGTACTTGATTTATGCTGCTGTCCACCTTTTCTTAAAACAATATATTTCACTCTGTAGCTTAGGCTTGCATGACACAGAAAGTCAATGACGTGATTTGCAAATGAAGTAAATTATAAAGACAACTTCAAATTAGTATACACAACACAGTACTCTCCCTCCTGTAGTGGAGGGGGGGTTAATTTTATTTTCCTCAGAGGTTGCTTGTGTGTTGTTTTCTGAAATCTCTTCAGGACGACAGCAGTAGTACACTGGATCTTAGCTGTCACCAGACAACCTTTGCATTTTTCCCAGCCATTCCATTATACAGACAATCTCTGTACTTCAGACATGAGGAATCTACCATGGTGTCAACTCTTTACAAGAGTAGATAATGGCAAGACAAGGGGAAATGGTTTTAAGTTGAAGGAGGGAAGATTTAGGTTCGATATCAGGGGGATGTTCTTTACCAAGAGAGTGCTGAGGTGCTGGAACAGGCTGCCCAGAGAGGTCGTGCCTGCCCCATCCCTGGAGGTGTTCAAGGCCAGGTTGGATGGTGCCCTGGGCAGCCTGGTCTAGCATTAGATGTGGAGGTTGGTGGCCCTACCCGCAGCAGGGGGGTTGGAGCTTAATGATCCTTGAGGTCCAGTCCAACCCAAGCCACTCTATGACTCTACAATTCTATGGCGTGTGCCTATAATCACCTCCCCAAAGCGACTCCTCCAGTCCCGTCAGTCCTTCCCAAGGAACCAGTGCCAGCAGATGAGTTCACAGGCCGCCTACCCATGATGTGGAATTTTTCAGCATCACATGCATTGCCTATCAGAAGCACCCTTCACCTCACAGCACTGAGTCCCATCCGCAGCAGGAATGTTTATCCCATCCACCAGCTCATGTTTGCATGTCCTGTAAAACATTTGTCACATTTCTCCTTCCCTCAGACTTTCTTCTCAAAAACCTCAGCCTATCTGTTAGTGTCCAAAGATATTTAAGCCTCTTACATCTAACTGGCTCCATTTTTCACCCTTTACTAGTCTGCACTTTTGAGGCAGAGCTGTCACTGATTTGCTCTGTGAAGGATGATATCCCTCAACTTCATCATCAGGAGACAGTGTTCTTTTGAATTGAAAATAAATGTTTAAACAAAAGAAAATCTCTTTCAGCATTTCAGTACACTTGGATTTTATTAGAGCATTTTTAAGCCATATTTTATTTTAAAACTGAAGTACTGAGATATTATTGACAACTTAGTGGCACATGTACAAATAGCACTAGTGAATCCATCACAGAGCTCTGTAACTGCAAAAACATGGATTAACAGTATATACACTAATGGATAGTCTTCATGGAAGATATTGAAAACTTCTACAGAGCCCCTGGCTTCCCTTTAATGAAATATTGCTGGAATCTGATGGAGTAGAGCCAATAATACTCAGGAAACAAAAAATCTTCCTTGCAGCAACTTGTAGAGATGTAGGGGGAAAAAAAAAAAACAACAAAATTCAGAAGCTTTCCAAATGACAGCATGTAAAGCATGTCAGAAGTGTCAAGAAGAAAAGAACAACTCATGCAATAATGAGGAAGAAAAGTTCCCTTGTATTTTATAGCTTCCTTCTTCCAACTTCCGGCTTTAGTGCACTAAGATTTCTGGATTAGGTAACCTCTTCAGCAGTTGCACTTTTGTAATGAATTAAATATTACAGTGAAGGATTGAATCAATATAGCTATTAATGATGACAATACAGGCTAGCAAAGAAGATTCATCTGCTAACAAGGACAGCACTGAAGGAGTTGAGCAAGCCTTAAAATTATCAAAGCACTAAGTTTCAGAGCTAAACTCACAAATGAGGTTTTCATATTACGTGTTGTCAAGATTGCGGAGGAAGACACACTTTCCTTCACACCTTTTAAGTTTTTATTTGCAGTAACAAGAGTGAGGGATGAATTCCTCTTTAAATAAAAGCTCAAATTCCCAAACCAAATTTTGTGGCAAAAGATGAATTTTGAAGATGCACAATTCTAGAAGACCTTTAATAAACTGCCAATGATGTTCATGGTAGGAAGTCAGCACTTTTTTCACTCTTAGCACCTTTCTAGGAAAGATAATCTGAATGTAGCTTTTACTGTAAGATGATACCAGGTTTTATCAGGCACTTTTCTAATCTGTAATATGCACAAATTACCCAAAGAAAATTACAAGCAGCTTTCCAATGAGAACTGAATCCATCTGTGTTTGTCCAGAAAGACACATACATTCTACTCAAATCTCAGTCCAGATAGAGCTTTAGGACTGTGAAAATATGGATGCTTATTAAGTTTCTGCTTAACAGCATAGCCAAGAACTAATATTTCAAACAAAGCTCTAGCTATGATCTGCCAAAACAAGTGAACTTGACTGCCTTCAAGCAACTGTGGTCTGGAAAGCAATACTAAGCAACATCTATCACTGCTGAGCACTTAAACAAAAACAGATTTTTTTTCTCTCAGATTTTCCTTCTTTCTATCCCTTATAATGTGCAATGTCCCCTTTTTTCTGTCCTTTCTCCATAAAGTCCATGGCCATGCATGACGACATGCTACTGATACTGTGAATGGGAGACTAAGTTATTGTATGGAATGGAGTGATCATTCTAATGAAGTCAAGAAAGACATCATATTTTGGAAGAGGCTACAGAAACGTTGTAATTTCACTAGATGCAATGCTACTGTGCTGCCAGCATAAAGCAAGAAGCTAACAGCTTCTTCTGCCCACTGTCTCACTTATATCTTAGTCATTACCCTGCAAAATAGCCTTCTTTTCTGTGCTGGTCACTATAAACTTTGAGCAGAAATAGCTCTGCTTTCAAAGGAAGCCTTACTGAAATCAGATGAGTGATTTCCATACATGCAGTATTTAATGAACAGTAAGTGAGGTAGAAGTAGGTCTTGGCAAAGTCTTGTTCAGTACAAAACAGCATGTTTTGGAGAGGAATCTTAAGTATCAGGTATATCAGTCTGCACCACTCAGTAAAAAATCCATGCATTAATTTTTTCTTCCAAAAGACTCTCAATTTGCATTACTGATGCTTGCAACTTGGAAAAAAAAAAAGCATAATTGTATGGGATCTACATGGCAAAGTTTTGTCAGTGGTGGGGGCCATAGGGATGGCCTCTGTGAGAAGAAACCACGAGCTGCCCCCACATTCAAACAAACCCACCCTAAAAGAAACCTGCCACAGGACACTGCCAATCCTACCCGGGGTGCTGGCAGTGCCTCTGTGATGACATATTTAAGAAAGGGTAAAAAACACTGTAGAAGAGCTAGGAGATAAGAGTAAGAAAAGTAAGAGAGAACACAGCACTGAAGCCACCAAGGTCAGTGCAGGAGGAGGGCAGGAGGTGCTCCAGGCACAGAGCAGAAGCTCCCTGCAGCCCCGGAGCGGCCCACAGTGTGTAGGCTGTCCCCCTGCAGCCCATGGGCACCACGAGGAGCAGATCTCCATGTGCAGACATGGAGGAGCCCATGGTGCAGCAGTGGATGAGGCCTGGAGAAGGCAAAAACCCACAGACAGCCCCCACAGGAGCTGGCCCTGGGCTACTCAATAGCTCAGTGCCCCTTACTCCAACCCAGTGGTCAAGGCAGGCCTGTAGCAATGTCTTCCATGAAATCTCCTTTAACCTGCCTGTAATAATACTGGAAGAAAACAACTTGATACAGCAGTGAGCAGACTACAGGAGCGAACAAGTGTGCCAAGCCACAGCCTGACTTATGGGGCCCCACTCCCGCCCCTGCCCTCACTGTTTGGAAGAAAATCCAGATCACACCGTGGGAAGGTATAAGGTAGAGCACATTTCCAGTTTGAGAGTTTTATATGTTTTCAAATTTTCTAGTACTAGTAGAGATTAAGTAGTATACGTTATCTTCCTGTGGTTTTCACGCTAACAAACTGGTTGTCACCAACCAATAAATAACTTTTATGTCTCAAAGATGAGCAACAAGTTTTACAAGTAACAAAACAGGAACATTTTTCAGCAGGTAGAACACTTTGTAACTGCAGATATCGCCAGATATATTGTTGTTAATACTATCAGCAATGCTTTATCTTTTTTTTTTTTTTTTAAACTATGACCTATACAGTGTTTTCAGGGGAATTTTAAGGACTATTTAGGGAAAGGAAGGCAGGAACATCTAAAGATCCTTCAAGATGCAGACTTTTAAACCTCATTGCGTTAGAAGATGAGATGAGTGACACCACTATCAGACACCAAATGTAACGTTTGGGTTGAGGAAACTATCTCAAACTAAGCGACAGTTTTTCTGATCAAGAAGCACCACTTTATAAGGTGAACGACTAACAGCACACTAGTTGTTCAATGCAGTGTTTTTTTCCCTCTTTTTTTTTTTTTTTTTTTTCCCCCAGGAAAAAAATAGAAAAAAAAAGATGACACAGTAGCTCCTGGACACATACAGGACATACTCCCTCTTGTACCTGCTACCTTTAGCAACAACCAGGCACTTTCCTTCACCTTTGACAGAAAGGAATTCAAAAAGATACTAAGTTCCTACAGTGTTTCTGAAGACCAGTATCAGAGCAGCAAAGTTAAATTTGATCAACATCCTCACTGAGGGAAAAACTAAATGCTGAGTTTGGCTATCAACACACAAAGAATGTACTCCTAACAGAGATGTTACAGCTAATTGCCGTTAGGTACCACTAAGGCAATCAGATTTCACACCTAACTGGATGCCAGAGGATCCAACCACACTCCGGGTAGCACAGGCACACAGAGGAATCTTCTGGTAAATCAGGCTTCAAAAGTTACGCTGCTTCCAAACCTCCTCGGATTTTAAAAGTTAATATGGATTTCTTTCCTTTCTTCAACATCAAAAAACTTCTTAAGCTTACACAGCATTCATCCTTGGACTGACCCCAGAAAGCTGAGGCACAGCTGCAACAAAACACGGTGATGTCAGCCTGCAATCCCTGGATTATTTGGCCCACCTGATTCAGTTTCCGTCTGCCTTGGGCAGAAAGTAAGGGGGTGTGTAAATGCAAAATGTAACATTTCAAGTAATCTGTTTGAGGCGTAACAGCATTTGCCGTACTCATTCAGAAACACAGATCATTTCCATGGGGAATACTCCAGGACCAAAAAGACAAATCACCACGCTGCATACCAAAACTGTCTCTGTCCCTGCAGCAAACAATGGGGGAAGGTTGCAAGCACAGAAGTGCACACACCAGGATGACCTGCACGTATCCCCTCACAGAAATGTTTAAGCAAGTACAGGATTTCCATCTCAATGCTAAATTCATACTTCACATGCCTTTATGAAAAGGGTCTCATTTTCCATACAAAGTTGCGGCAGCTTAAAAACAGGATTCTAAATCTGGCAATTTATGCCACTTTATGCATTTGCTGACAAGAATACAGTTCTACAATTTTAAATGACTTCCTGAGGTCACCGCAGCATAACGCCTTGTAAAAGGGGCTGTCGGTATTAGTCCCTGGCGGTGCAAGAGGGCATTAACACTACTATATCAAATGTGCGGTGTCAACAAGTAAATCACCAGGAAGAGCTGATGAGCTGAAAATTGAATCTACCTTTCAGTATGGCTGGAAGCTCGAGAGGCTTGATGGTTACCATAGTAATCATGTGACAGTTTGGGATTTATTGCCTTGTACTGCGCGGTTATAAAGGTTCTTCAGCTACCTTCTGCACTGCTTCCAGAGTCAAGAGGAACGCTATGATAAATGTCCATTATCCAAAAGATATATTCAAGGGGGTGTAATGCAGGAAAGCAGCGCTTTAAATGCAAATTACATGCTTTTTGCCCTTTTTAGAATATTAAAGTGTGATTTCAAAGGAATGAAAACAAAGAACTCTGACCTCTGACACCATGATTCTTCGCTGCACAGATCACAATTTTCCGTGGGACCAGCTACTGCATATTTAAGTAGCATGAAACTGAAAATGAGGTAATAAATTCCACTGAAGATAGTCTGAGTAATGCATTGATTATGAAAATAAGCATACAACTGAGCAATTACTGGAGTATGCAGTCATGGGGTCTTGTTCAGTATATTTAGATCATTCTGTAATCATTAGAAATTAAATTATTTCATTATGAGTAATTTACATCCCTTTACATTTTCAGTAACTCAGAAGAATATTGTTATATGCAATAAATATGATGAACCATTAGTATTCCAATATTCACATACTACGCCATAAAGAGAGTGCATTAATATTACAGATTGCATTAGATTTTAGTTTACCTCTGTGATGATCTTTAAAGGAAAACATGGATAATTTGCCTTTTATTACTATACTAAATATTGCTTCCTACTCTGTTCAGCCACGTCGTTGAAAGAGCAACTTCTACTCTTGTTAGTAAACATCACATTTCATGAAATATTCCATTATATTTTACTGGGTTGTTTGTGTCCATAATTCTCTTTGATTGCACAGCAATAAAGGACTGAGAGAACACAGGCTATCTTTCTTACCAAGCACAGAAGCACCATGCACTAATTTGTGTATTAGCAATCCCCATGTGGATACTACATTATTGATTCTGCCATCTAAATTCCACTGTTTGACAGGAAGGATATTGCGTGTAGGATTAATAAAATGATTTCCTCGAGCAATATTTTTTAAAGCATTGGTTATATACTCTTACTTCAGAAAAGCTTCTCACAAATGTGCTTTACAACATAGAAACAAAATAATTCTGTGGAACAACAGACTAAACACAAAGGATTACGTAGTATACCTCAACAATTCAGTAGCATACCTGCCACTTAAAATATCAAGCTAACGTTGCTGCTAACTCTCAGAGGAAGATGCATACCTGATAGTTAGTTAGTTCATGCAAAAGGACACAAAAATCATCTGATTAATCAAATGCATTCTCTGTTCATATTGTAAGGTACAATATCCCAAAGACAAATAATAAAAGCTACACAGTCTGCTGTTACAAAAAGCACTAAGTCCAAATCTCATGAGCTTTGTACTGCAGAAGCATAGCCCCCCTTCAAGTATTTGTTTGCTTTTGAAGACAAATTTAAAAGGAATTTTCAGAAGAATCATCTCATGCTATGTAAGAGAAATAAAGGGGGAAATTTGGCTGGTTTGTTGTAACAATGAAACACCAAGACACCCTTTCATAGTTTTCCCCTCAAAATGTTGTTACATATGAGCAAATGTCATTTGTTTTAATTAAATCTGAGCTACCCATTCAGGCTTCTGGGCCTCCAAGGACATTTCTGCAGAAACAACCACATCAGGAAAATCTTTTAGTTTTAAACCAAGTATGTTTTGAAATAAATATAAACTGAAACAGGTCATGGTACCTTCCAGTATATATTCTTTTTCTAAGGGCAGATTTTTAATGACTCTGCACAGAGGCCAACCACACCAAGCAGCGTACCCTACAACTGAAGATCTTTCTCTGGCCACTATGAGCAGCATACCCCATCTCCTCATCAACAAAAGCCAGGGGATGTGCTGGATCTCATCCCAAGGCTTCTCCACTTCCCCTCCACATTCTTGGGTTTCCACCTAGCGGCACAGAGGGAGCAGGAGGGGAATACGATGGCATCTTTGTCTTTTCCCTGTCTGTGGGATGCACATGCTGGCCAGCGATCTGATCCTTGGGGTTTACAAACAGACCCAGAGGCATTACATCTACCAAGTATAATACATATCACAGCTGTTGATTGGTTTTGTCCTGTCCTTAACTGCTAAGCAACGAGAGGGGTCCTTGCACCTCACTACCCGGCACCACATGCACTCATGTAGAATCACAGAATGTTGTCTGCAACTCTAATGACTTTCTCCCTCCAGATTTCAGTGTAGTGAAGTATAAAGCTACAGAGCTCACAGAATATGTTTTTGTTGTCTGCTGTTATCTTTACATAATGCATATTGTTTGAAAGGATCTGAAAGAGTTCCCTCAACACCAAAGCATGGTTAATGCTCCACAGGAATGACAGGCTCAGTCCAACATCCTTTCTTCTTTAGGATTCAGCCCCAGAAATTCATTTCTCAGCAGCTGACTGAGAAGCACACAATCAGGCCTTACTATAACTGAAAGTTGGCATTAATAAAACATAAAGAGTAGAAACAGATCAAATATTCAACAGTTGGTAGTCAACGAATTCATGTTGCTAGTCAGACACTATTACATGCTGTTCCAACCACCAGGACCAGGAAACGTTTCAATGCGCTATCTTTTAAGAACCAAAAATATTTATTTCTGTTGTCTGTAAAAACCAATAACAAATGTAAATGCAACTATTTGTTTCTCTTTCTCTCTTTACTTCTCGTGGCCAACAGCCTCTCTCTTCTGCAAAGAACAAGAAAGGATCGAGGATCAATTCAACATATGGATTGTATACAACAGCCAAAGTGGGGTCCCGTTTTCAGTGCAGTGACAGCAGCGTGACACTTCCAGGCAGCAAAGCTTGCTGACATCATGAGTCAGTTTAACATCATTTTCTGAACCTCATTTATCAGCAGCCACTTGAATAATGAGGCTGTGAAGGAAAACAGAACTCAGCAGACCCCAGCCTTTGTCCATAACTTTGCCCGTTCTTCGTAGACTTGGGAAGGCTCTGTGCTAGGCTTGGTTCAGATCCTGCTACAGATCAATAATCTCACTGAAACACATTTATTGTGCTGCAGATAATAGAAGACAATAATTTTTTTGCAATTCACATAAAATAACAACATGTGATATGAATTGAAATGAACTGACAGTGGAATGCAGCCTCTGCAATGAATCAGAAGCTATACTGAAAACATTACCCTTTTCCTCTACAGGGAGAACGCTGAGATAAGTGAAAAGTGCCAGTTTGTCGGTATCGTGCTGCTGACTAGTCAAATATTTTGGTCAGCTTGATACATGTCAGTACTGACATCAGATGTAGACAGTTAGAAACAGTAATAAAAGAACCAGGCAGAGAGACATCAGCTGCTGAGGAAGGTGCCCAAGAAGCAAAGGGAAAGGCAGAGAAGTCTCTTCACACACAGGTTTAACAAGAAGGATCTCACAATCTCCTCTCAGGTCTGTTCCTGCAGAAAGATTTGTAGGATGGAAAATGGCTATGGGACTCCATTTGATGATGGAGAAGAGAACCGAAAACAGCTTAGGGGTAGGTCACAGGGATGAACAAAACAACAATGTATAAACCCCAGCAAGTCAACAAAAGTGGGGGACTAACAGTGACAGGCTGAGGTGTCACTTGCTGGTCTAACTCATGACCCAGTAATTTGTTTCAAACTTAAAAAAAATAGCAAAAATTATTTGCTGGCTTATAACTGAATGTCCAGATAGATCCTTTTCTACTTCTATTGCTTCCTTGAACTATTTGCAAAAACTGAGGAAGAAGTTGTCCAGCTCCAAATCTGAACGCAACGTAAAAAATGTCTCTTTCTGTGTTTTTTTTTAATATCATAACTGAAAACTATTAGTGGTTTATCAAGGACTGTTTTATAAATACATATAAGCTAGCACTATTACTCCAGAGGCTATACAAATACACGTTTTATTCAAAATGTGATTCAGTATAGGCAGAGTCCTTCCCTGCTGTTCTTTCCTTCCAAGAAAGTGGACTGTGTGGACCTGATGTAAAAATGGGGCTACAAAGGCCTTTTTAGCCATACTTAGAAGACTCACGTTTAATGATGAGGTGCTTTCCAGTTCACTTGTCCTTCCAATGAAATGTGATATCTAAAAAGTTAAAAATATGCCAGTGGTTCACAAGCAGTTGCCATAACTGCTCTTGTGAGGCCCCATCTGGAGTACTACATACAGGCGTGGGGCCCCCCAGCACAAGAAAGGCACAGAGCTCTTGGAACAAGTCCAGAGGAGGGCCACCAAGATGATCAGAGGGCTGGAGCACCTCTCCTATGAAGAAAGGCTGAGGGAACTGGGCTTGTTTAGCTCAGAGAAGAGAAGGCTCCAGGGAGACCTCATAGTGGCCTTCCAATAGTTGAAGGGAACGTATAAACAGGGGGGGGAATGATTGCTTACGAGGGTGGATAGTGATAGGACAAGGGGGAATGGTTTTAAACTGAGACAGAGGAGATTTAGGTTAGATATTAGGAGGAATTTTTTCACTCAGAGGGTGGTGATGCACTGGAACAAGTTGCCCAGGGAGGTTGTGGATGCCCCGTCCCTGGAGGCATTCAAGGCCAGGCTGGACGTGGCTCTGGGCAGCCTGGTCTAGTGGTTGGCAACCCTGCACTCAGCAGAGGGGTTGAAACTCGATGGTCTTTGAGGTCCTTTTCAACCCAGGCCATTCTATGATAATACAGAAGCCAGGCAGCTCTTCCCAGATGAGTGGTGATGCAGGTGTATTCGACTCCAAACACTTCTTGTAATGCATTTAGATAGAGGCGATAGTTTAGATCAGGGAGATTAGGTTGTAAGATTTGACAAGTAATGGGCATATGAGCAGAAACAAAATCACTTAGCATTAGCCGGTCTCTTGGATTATTCATAATGCAACAACTAATATACCAGGCAAGTAACAGTGCAATTTGCATTTTGCTTTGTTTCTGCTCCTGGTTTAGATGCTATTGATAGCTATGACAGAGCTGTAACATTTGCAAGAAGGAAAAGCAGAAAAAGCAAGGTGCCTTCATTTCCACCATGCTGCAGCTGGTGTGGGATCTTTGATCAGACTTCAAAAGCCTTAACCTGTGCTGCTACAAGCTGAATCAGTATGCAGAGGATAAGGGGTGAGGGAATGAATGGGATACAACTAGCTGAAAACCTGCTCAGCTGTCTGATTCTGAAAAGATTTCCTAGTAGCTGGAGAGTTCACTCATTCACATTCAAGCCCTGAAAGAGTCTATTTTTCACAGCTTCTTTGCTGTAGTGGGAGAGCAGCCTGGAGGAGTGTTACCACTCTCTTTGTTCCCAAGGCTGGAACTTGGCTAAATTTTCTCATGCAAACAGACTGATGAGTCATTTTTTCCTTCTCACTGGACACCTTTATTTCTTTTTACCAGTCGTGGCATTCAATAACGTCGTGAATTGCCCTGAAACATCAAACGATTATGTAAACATTAAAAGATATATACACTGCATTTTCAAGTGCACAGCCTTTATCCATTGCTTAGCATAAAACAAAGCTTCTATAGCAGGAACCACTCAAACCAAGAAGAAGAGCCTCCCAGGAAGCAGTACAAGTGCAGCAGTGACCTGACCTGAACTGGATTTGGTGTCCAGCAACTCCATCTAATGCAATGCCTCTCCTGTCATGAGTGACCATCACAACAAAAGCACTCAGCAGATAACTTATCAACATTTTATGGACACTTCACAGTGGTGTCCTATTGACTAAGGGAACGATGTGGATACTGTCAGTTTTCACTGACAGTAATTTTGTTTGTGGAGGCTTGTATGAGGCTGTACTGTGGATTTTTGATGAAAATAGTGGTGATAGTTCACTGATGTTTTAGTCATTGCTGAGCAGTGCTCACAGAGCCAAGGACATTTCAGCTTCTCGTCCTGCCCTGCCAGCAAGGAGCTGGGGGAGCACAAGAAGCTGGGAGGGGACAGAACTGGGACAGTCAGCCCCAACAGGCCAACACACCATAAGGTGTCATGCTCAGCAGTAAAAGCTGGGTAAAGTAGGAGGAAGGAGGGATGTTCAGAGAGTTCATCTTCCTAATAAACCAATCTGTAGGATGAGCCCTGCTTTCCTGGAAGTGGCTGAACACCTGCCTGCCAGTGGGAAGCAGTGAATGAATTTTCTTGCTTTGCTTTGCTTTCAAGCACAGCTTTTGCCTCACCTAGGAAGCTGTCTTATCTCAACCCACGAGTTCTTGAACTTTAACCATTCTGATTCTCTTCCACTCTGGGAGAGTGAGTGAGCGGCTGCACAGTGCTGAGCTGCGTGCCGGAGTTAAACCTCAACTTGGTACTTATTTTTCACTGAGTGTTCAAAACACTCAAGCGCCTCACAATAACATAGTTTCAATTTCATAAAGTATATTCCCATGCAACTAATTATTATGTTCATTGAAAGAAAGATGAGAGTCAGCATTTTGGAACTTGGATAAATAAGCAGCTGATTTTTGGACTATTTATGGCAGCAGAATTACTTTATAAGTCTTCAAAATCCAACTATTTTATTGTCTGTTGATTTTAGCAGACTGCAATTTGGTCATATAGGAGAAAAAGAGGATTTCCTATTATGGAAAATATATACTTTTTTGGTTATGGCCTCAAATCCTGCACGGTGCAATTTCCCCTGCTAATAATAGAGGCAGCGTTTGACAAGTAAAACGTGATGTGGAGAGCATCCTTTGCTATTCTACCAAGAATATAAACACTAAAACTATTGTCCCAGAAAGTCACAAAATACTAAATACCTGAAATGTATTACAATAACACGATGCATGCAGTTCCTTAAAGTGGGTCATTCATAAAATTCCCTCCAAAATATCTGCAGGGCATTGTTATTTGTTAGGATAATTTGAACCAGCAAAGTGAGCTTACTGGCAGACAGTGGATGAAGAAGCTGGGTGGAGGGAGAACTAATTGAGCTGAACGGTAAACCAATACACTGACGATCTGCACTCAGGGAACTGCAGTGAAATTCCTGACGCCAATGCTTGAGTTAAGAATCACAAGTGGGTGAAATCTGTATGGACTATACCTAGACGGGGAGATGGCACTTTGCAGCTTCTGGCCTAATAGTCTGGTAGAGCAGGCAACAGTTACAGTGCTTTAACATTATGAAGCAGACCTATACCACTGATTTATGACTTTCATTAAGAGTTGCAAAGACTGCTATTGCGATTCCAGCTTCTCATTGCATCTAAACTCATTCTTAAGTAAGAATTGTCCTTACTCCTTTAGAAGCGTCAACTGGAAAATATTTTACCTGCCCAGTTAAGTGTAGCAAAATATTGTGATATTGTGTTTGTCTCATTCTATTCAAAACAAATCTTTTAGCATTTCTTTATAATAACCATCAGATCCCTTTAAGACAAAGTATAAACCCACGACTGGAGTCATCTTAAAAGAGTTTTGGTCTTTTTAAGAGTTAGGGTGAAAATCAGACCCCTTAAGCGTTGCTTTAAGTAACTACCAAATATCAAGGAAATAAACAAAAATAAAGACAATAGCTTTGGACTTACTGGTAAAGAATGAAAGGTCTCCTGAATGCTAGGCAAGGCATCAAGCAGTGGGAATGACAAGTCTCCTTTTGCACCCTCCTGTACCATGGCCTAAACCCTTCAATGTCTGCTGAACAAGAGGGCAGAGTGAACACAAAGGAAAAAAGGATTGTGTTTCTTTTTTTAAATATATTCCTGACTGTGACTCTTCAATATGCAATTGTTTGGTTGTTTTACCTTTATAGAGAAGAGTGGTCTTCACTGATAGTCCTTTTCACAGCAGTGATAGACCAGAGCAACCTGCTGTCCCTTCATATGATGGGAACACCATGCTATTAAAATCCCAGTAATATATTCCACAGCTAATGATGAATAAAACCCCGAATAAAAGTCACTGTGACATTAAACTCCCAGATATGTCAAACTGTTTTTTACAAGTATTTTCCTTCTATTTATGTATATACACATATATGTATGCTAAGCACTTATTTTCCAGACTTCAAAATAAGAACACTAAATGCTGCCATCCGGACAGCCCCTTCCCTTGTACCCATGAATTTTAGGGCAAGCTGGCAACAGTTCAACACAAAGCACGGTGGCTGTGAGCTGCTGTTCCTCCTCCATCCAAAACAATAGATGTTACGAGAACAAAATAAAAGCCGATTTCAGCTTGTTAGAGCAACTGCCGCATGTCGCACACCAGGCGTGGAGTGCCCAGACTACAAAGGATGTGCCCCGTCGTTATGGCAACCAAATTACAACTTTGTTGCACACAGTCACCGCCGTCACCTTGGGTACCGCAATCCAGCTTGGCGGGATCCGTGCCCCCACCTGCCTGGCCGCATCCTGTCATGTGCCATCCAGCCGCTGCTGCCCCACGCCACAGCCCGGCCTTGCCCAGGCTCCCCGGGGTTCTCCTGCCCCGCAGGCCCCAGAGCTGGCAGGAGGGCACACTGCAGCTGCCAGTGATTAACGGTCTGCCAGAAAGGACACAAGCATGACGTCTCCAAGCACCATCCGCAGAGATAGCCATGGCTCCCACAGCCATTTAGGCTGAACTGGAGAGCTAGCTTGAATCCCTCATTTAAAGCAGAAATGAGGTGTAGCACTTCTCTTATGCAACAGACACCATCCACTCCATCAAGTCTTTTGCCTCTTTGCTTGACATGCCAGAGTCAATCCCATCCATCCCCTGCCAGCACAGGGGAGCATGCGGTGCTCCCCTTTCCTCCTAGCTTCCAGTCTAAGCCTCCTTCCCTTCCTCACGTCACCTGCTCAGTCTACTCATTGTTTGCTGCTTCAGTGCCTCTGCTAGAGTGTGAACAGGGGGCTCCCCAGGACACAGCAGTGCGGTGTTGAAGGAAGCCAGTGCGACCTCTCTGCTTCGGTTCTATCACAGGTGACAGCTTCCAGCATTGGGTGATTCAGTTCAGTATGCCTTAAGGGAAGAGTATTTTTCTCAGGCTTCCACACTGCTTGGCTCCCTTCTTTTTCCACTGCCACACAGAGAGCTACAGCAAATGGCAAACCAGGCCTTGCCTGACCTCAGCCACAAGCACTTGCACATGTTTCCTGGGCAGGTTTCTTGGAAGACTGCATTCAGATGCTGCTACATCGCCTGTCATCAGCTCATACTCCTGCAACAGAAATATCAGCCTCCCACAATAGCACCATTTTGGCACCACAGAGCTGGAGCTAGCAGGCAATCCCCAGAGGCCCCTTCCAACCCGAACCATTCAGTGATTCTGTGACCAGAGGGGAGGTAGAGGGCAAAGCTGCAGCACACATCCTCATGGTGAGATGTGCTCTGTCAGTACAGATGACGCATGATGGTCACAAAGGATGGTGCAGAATGGGGATGAAAGACATCTTGTGAACCTTCAGACATATCTGTGGTATGAAGTGCTGGTCTTGCCTTTATTGGTGTGAGCAGAGAAATTCCTTGAAATAAACAGTAAGATGGGGATGGGATCATTTTAAAGGTGATGAGCTTTCCCTCTCAATATTACTTTCAGAAACCCCCAGAACACTGCAATTTTTTACCATAAAGATGTTGTAGGTGCACTGTACCCCTATATCACATCAGGAGCACACAATGAACAAATGTACAACAGTAAGAACACCTGCTTCTCACAGCATTAATATCCCATCTACTATAAAACTGGATGAATTTTAGAGATAGAAAAAACAAAACTGCTTTACACTTTAAGTATGCTTTTTTGAGTGTGAAAGTAGGTAGTACTTCAGAAGCTCAAAGTGACTTCAAGACAGTGTCCCGTTGACCTGGCACTTGGAGGAGGCAGTTTTCCCAGCCTTCTTTTGCTGAGCTACTCAAGGTTAAAGCAGCAAACAGACAGAAAGCAAAGACTCACCTACACGGACTCGTTCCCCTAACATGGGTTTACCTAATTTGATCTTTTTTGAACTATGCATAAGTATATAGTAGACACAGTATGAAGTGTTATGATGCCAAGTTCCAGCTGTGGCACAGTAAATTAAAACTTACATACATCAAAGTTTGGTTGAGTTGACCTGCCTAGAGCAGCAACCGTTTCTGTCCATAGGATACACTATTTTCCCCTTCAGTCTTCCTATGGTAGCAGCAACGCCACTCAGTCTTCACAGCATGCTGTGAGCAGGTCCAGGCTCACTCTGACCTTTGCTGCTTGCTCAGTCCATGCCTGCAGCACTCCCTGCCTCTGAATCCCTGCTTCACACACAGCTGAAACAAGCGCAGCACCTTCGTTAAACCTGTGCATCCTGACAGCAAATGGAAAGGTACCCTCTAAGACAGGCCCCGGTCCATTAAGAACAGTAGGATCAGGACCTTGAAGTGCATTCAGAATTGAAAGGGGAACCACTGGAGTGTGCAGAGCTTTCTTGTGGCGTGCTCCTACCGACACTCCTTCCACCCCAAAAGACACTGCTACAGAGCATCCGCACGGAAGGTTCAGCGGTGGCTTTCACCTCTGTGCAGCTCATGGCACTGACATGCTGACCTAAATCTAACGTTATAGGAAACTGGGAGAGATTAGTAGATGTTGTTTCATCACCTACACTGCTTTTAATTGCTTTGAAGAACTCATTTGTCTTCACTCCAGCAACCTCTGGCAGCAATCAGCAGTTCCAGCGCTGGCACTCCCACACACAGCAGCTCCTTTCGCAGCCACAGACCGCTCACCAAAAGCTCTATAACAAACAAAAACACACTCATTCTGTTCGCTTTTCCGATATACCTATTTAGATTCCACCTCTGAAAAAATCAAAAGATTGTGTGCTTCTGAAAAGCAAGAAGATGCTTCATCACCACCAGGAATGGGCATTAAATTCTCGTCTGTGTTTTACAAACTGCATAATCAAATTTCAATTGAGAATGTGCAAAGATTGCAAATCTATAACAGACATAGGAATTTACATAAATAACAGATATGAATGTCTGATGTTTACAGAAATAAAACTGCATGCTATGCAAAGTCTGCAAAATTAAACGTTTTATTATGCTGATTTTCCAGAACAAGGCTCTTTGTATGTGAATATGTACAATATGTACGAGGTGTTTCAGCCCTGTAAAGCAAAGGGAAACATCTATAGAAAAGACAGCAAGCATATCGCTGTGTTATGATGTCTACAGAAATTTAGACATGGGACTGGGGGTAAGCAGAGACCATTTCCCCCTAAGACCTTTAGGGGTAGAATTTCCCAGCTACAAAAGGGATCAGTACAATGCAATGGGAGCCAGGTACCAAAAGACATTAAGCAGCCTTAAAAGAATCTCATATACAATATCTCACACTGAAAAGGAGAGTTTGAGTTTTTAATGGTTCTTAAGGGTTTTTAAGGGTGTAAAATATTAACACCATGTAAACTGTGCTGATCAAACTGAATCTGCTTCGTAGATATGAGGGAATCACACACAAAAGTAACCATTTACTAGTTCTGTGATTTAAAATATGAAATACAGTACCACTGGCAGTGGAGCAGTACTCAGCCTACTTCACTCACCCTAGAGCTAGCCCATCTCAATGCATGAGCAGAGGTTTGTAAACCAAACCTCCTGCAAGCACAAGCATGGCTCCCACTGGGAATCGAGAGAGCCAAATATTTGCATCAGAGGCAGAACACTGCCCAGTACTCATGTAAGTAGTACTCACTCAAAAGTAGAAATGGGGATGGGAATCTGGATAAGTTAATATAAAAACTGCAGAATTATTAACTAAAATAAAAAACACATCTTCCCCAAAATCAAGGAGAGGCAGTACTGCATGTAGCCAAACACATTGTGTTGGTCAAGGTCACCCTCCTAACATAGAGAATTGAGTTAATCCTCCAGATGAATGCAGCATGTGTTGCACTCCAAATGAAACTGCATAGGCTCCAAATAAGAGGCCATCAACTACCGCTGTAAATGCAATCAAATGGCTGTAAGTGTGACTAATACCATTCGATTTTCCTCTTTCCTATAAGCAAGCAAAACAAAGAGGAGTGTTTCACTGAAGGTGAGCATTGTTGAAAAGGCCAAAAGGTGTCTTTTCTCCTAAATTTTAAAACTATTAATCAAGCATGAAATAAACAACATGTGCAAGTCAAAGGTTAATATCCTAGGGTCTTTATTGTACGATTACCACCCACTTCTTTTCCATTAACACCATTACCTCCTCCCTGCCTTTCAACCCCCCAACCATTCTTGTTCTGTGTCCCACTGATTCACACAACTGAACAGTAGTAATTATTTAGCACTTAATCTTCAGAAAACTGCTCCACAGAAAACAGGATTTGTCTTCTGTTCAAAACTCTGAAGGGAATGACCACTAGAGAGAAGTAATTGTTTCATTCCTTTTTAAAAAGAGTTTGCCTAGGTTTTGTTTGGTTTTCGTTTTGTTTTGTTTTTAAGAATACTAGTTTCACTAGTACCTTGAAGACACACATTCCACATTAAAAATATCATAAGCAAGAGGATAACCAAGCACTATAGAGAAGATCTTGATTTTAGAGATAATGGCATTAGTCCAATATAGATTTAAATGATTTAAATAGCGCGACTGAAGACATTCACCAGTGCTTTTGAGCACAGAGCATGGCTCTAATTACATCTGAACAATTAATCTCTACAATTGTGATGTTTAGCATGTTCCTCTGAGTGGGTATATTCTTAATAATTGGTAAATTAATTAAAATTGCTATCTAAAGAGGTGTCAGAAGCCTTCAGATAAAAAAAAGGGTTGGTAGTAAAAAGAGCACAAAATAGCCTCTCTCAAATAGATTTCTATCGTATTTACTCGGGGAGGGGAGGGAGGGGAAAGCAGCATGAATTTATACCTGCTCCTCAAACACAGCAACTTGTACCAAGTTTCTTTCATTTTAGCACACAGATATCAGTGGACACAACTTTCTGGCTGCTTCCATCCAAGTGAACACTCTTAGATAACAAGTTACATCATCGGCCACAGACAAGTCTACAATATGCACGTTCAGAACATGTTTCCTTCGTGCTTCTGGACTAAACCACCAAACAGGTAAGAGCCATTAACCTTATTGCTAGAGTTCCCTTTCTTGTGGAGTTGCTCTGGCTTGTAAGGCCTATAGGAAAGGCATTGCACATGCACTTCGTGTAGCATGATGAGTATTTGGTGATTACTCAAGAAATCTTTAGTGTCAGCACGGCACGAAACCTGCATGTTCTGGTGCTCTGCAAAGAAATTGGTGCTACCTAAACTCTAGTGCCTCCATATCTACTACTTGCGCTCCTGCACACATGAGCTCGTCAAAGGCAAGGAAAATCTATTTCAGGCCCTCAAAGTGGAAAGCAGTGGTACAGGTCAGAGAACACTATCAGCCATTTAATCTCACAGGGTCTGTGAATGAGAAGGATGTGAGAGCTGGGTAGAAGAACAAAGATTCCCTGGTCTCCTCCCCAGAGCAGCAGAGGCACAGCAAGGAGCTGTTACACACGTGTGCATCTAGGCATAAGAACTCCGATTTTTAAAACAAACACCAAGTCTTTCAGCAAATTGTGGAATGGAGTTAAAAATACGTCTAAATTAGTCCTAGGCCCTTTTTATCTTGTCATTACTCACTTGTTACTTCAAGAGTAGAAGAAACTGCCAGCTAGTTCAAATCCTGCAAGAGAAAGGAATTAAGCTAAGAGATTATGCTGAGGCCATCATTACATCAGTCTAGAACCATCCCTATCCATAAAGGAGTGTGTTGGACCACCATCTGCCTCCTGAGATGATCCAACTCACCCCATTCACTCTGTGCTCTGAAAAGAAGGAGACACAAGTCTTGTGGCTCTCACTGTGTGGAGAACAGTGTGCAAGCTGGAGTATCAGAAACCTTGTCTGCTTCTGGCATAATGTACTGCTTGCAGTCCAAATACCCAAGAATCTTCGCCACCTAATGGCTGGAATAAATCAGGACTTGGCCTGCACGCACTGACTGATCATCATAAAATGAAGATGGTAGGAATTCAATGCTTCAAAGCTTCTACATGAAGAAGTAATGTGATATTACTAGTGAGAGTAGCAGCTTGGAAATGGATGTAATATGGAAGCATTCTGCAGGTAAACCTCAGATATATCCAGGTCACAAACTCAACTCCCTCGTTACTTCTGAGCCTGGAATTCATTTAATAGAAAGAAATAAAACGTGAGAGGGAAGAGAATGAATTATCCTATTTTAACATCATTGGATTACACGCCGTGAAGTTACTGCACTGACGTTTTCATCAGCAATAGGAGAGAGCGGGTAAGTTGAGGAGCAGATCTGCCAACAACAGACTATAGCTACATCACAGGTAACACGTGGTAAAAGGGCGTATAACTTTGCACACTTGGGAATTCTGTGGGCTCACACCTGGTCTAAATCTGGTCATTAATTATTATCACTGATGTCAGCAAATTCTTTCAGGGAGCTTTAATAAGTAGGGAAACTTATCTCACTGTTTTTCCAGTTTCACATTAAAGGACTGTGTACAATCCTGCCAACACACAGGAAAACAAAAAGTTTCAGAATGTGGCATATGGAGCAAAAAATGTATATATCTTGTCCACATATTTACTTTATTGGCTTAAACACAGCCAGATACAACACAGTTCAAATAATGTAGGAAAATATGGTACTAATTCTGTCAATACTTCCACAGATACATAACTGAAATATAGTCACAGAATCATAGTGGTTGGAAGGGACCTCTGGAGATCACCTAGCCCGACCCCCTGCTAGAGCACTTCCCTACAGTAGGTTACACATGAAAGTATCCAGGTGGGTTTTGAATACCTCTGGAGAAGGAGACTCTGGGCAGCTTGTGCCAGTGTTCTGTCACCCTCACAGTAAAGATTTTCCCCATGTTCATATGGAACTTCCTGTGTTCCAGTTTGTGCCCATTGCCCCTTGTTCTGCTGCTGAGCAGGACAGAGCCTGGCCCCACCCACTTGACCGCCCATCCTTTAGATGTTTGTAAGTGTTTGTAAGGTCCTCTCCCAGTCTTCTCTTCTGCAGGCTGAACAGTCCCAGGTCTCTCAGCCTTCCCTCATAAGGGAGATGCTCCAGGCCTCTCATCATCTTTACTCATCCACTGAATTCTCTCCAGTAGTTCCCTGTCTTTCTTGAACTGAGAAGTCCAGAACCAGACACAGTACTCCAGATGTGGCCTCACCAGGGCAGAGTAGAGGGAGAGGATCACCTCCTTCCACCTGCTGGCTACACTCTTTTTAATGCACCCCAGGATACCACTGACCTTCCTGACCACAAGGGCACACTGCTGGCTCGTGGTTGACCTGTTGTCCACTAGGACACCCAGCTCCTTCTCTGCAGAGCTCCTATCCAGCAAGTCAGTCTCTAATCTGTACTGATGTGTGCAGTTCTCAATCCACCTCACTTGCTGAAATCAAGGTAGACAACATCTCTCTCCCCTCAACTACCCAGCTGGTCATGGCATCATAGAAGGCTACCAGATTGGTCAAGCATGACTTCCCTTTGCTGAATCCATGTTGATTACTCCTGACAACCTTCTTCTCTTCCACATGCTTGGAGATGACACCCAGAATAAGTTGCTCCGTCACCTTCCCAGGGTTGGAGGTGAGGCTGACTGGCCTGTAGTTTCCCGAGTCCTTCTTCTTGCCCTTTATGAAGACCGGAGTGACATCAGGCACCTCTCCCATTCTCCATGACCTTTCATAGATGATAGAGAGTGGTTTGGCAGTCACTTCTGCCAGGTCCCTCAGCACTCATGGGTGAATTCTGCCTGAGTCCATGGATGTGTGCACATTGAGTTTGCCTAGATGATCTCTGACCAAATCCTCCTTGACTAAGAACAAGCAATGTCAGAAGGTCTCTAGGACTAAAGAGAGCAAGGACTATGTAAAACATGCAGTAGCAGTGCTGTCAAACTTCAAGTCAACAAACCCCTTCAACGCCTGATTTCAGAAGAATCAAGCTAAATGATAACAAAAAACAAACAAATACACATAAGAGGAAAGCGAAGTCATTCTGACTCCAAATGCCAGCTTGTTCCAAGACAGCTTTTTCCACTCTCCATCCTATCCTAGAGGTGATGTTTTGACACAGCAGGTGCCTGCAGCATAAAATAGGGAAAACAGCTTAAGAAACATCAGCTTACATCTGCCCCATAGGTCTGGCTTGCAGTCTAGGCAAGGGGAATCCAAAGTTTATTATTTTAGTCTACTTTATGACAAACAATCTTTAGAAGGAATGCTTGGGTATATTCATTCTCTCTGGAGACTACCAGTAGTAAGCTCACAGGTGACTAATACAAACACTGGAAACTACTATGAAATATAATTTACTTAACTGAATCCAAGTCCTCACGATTAGTAATTTTTGCTATTTCCAAAGACTTCCTCAGATTTCTTTCTCATTTTAAAAAACCATGTATGAGACATTCCAAAGTAATAAACTCCATAGAAACAACCAGATTAGAAGTATGTCTGGCAGAATCACCAGGAATTAATCCCAGTAGTTGTGAAAGCAACCAGTCAAGCCTGAATCAGCCTAGTGGTTTCTTCTTCAATGGGGCAACAGATAATAGCTTCAAGAGACAAATTTGGCTCTTCCCTTACTTCAGTGGGGCACTGACTCTGAAAGAAGCTGATTAAGAATGAATTCAAAGCTGTTAACTACTTCTTGCTAGTCAAAGTTTAAGCCTTCAGTTAGCTTATGGTTTAATCCATCTTGAAAGAGGCTACGTGCAATAAAGACAAAATTAAAAATCAAACCAAAGAAATGCCCAGAATCACAAGTTGGACGGTGTCTTCCAGGATTTCCCAGGTAGTCTGTCAGAGGTCCCTAAATTAGTCACCTGACACCCACAAGATCACTTACGGAACCTCAATTTCTACCCATAATAACGTGAACTATTTGCAAGAGAAAGATATGCAATGGTACATATCTACAAAGATCTCTTTAAAAAAATGAGGTATGTGTAAAACTTTTTACCCACTCCCTGAAAAAAAATGAATGCATAAATCTAATGTATTCAATCTTAATTGTCCAAAAAAGTACACCAAATGAATGGGAAGAGAACAGGTTAGTAAGTAGCAAGAGTTCTGAATGGATTCATTTATGGATGAGATCACAGAAAATTATCCTGCAGCCAGGATACTGTAAATAAAAGAAATTTGGTTTGGTTTCTAATGCAGTAAACCTTTCAAAAAGCAAATTGCAGAGCTTTAGTCAAAACTGACTCAGTGTTAAAGTCAGTGTGTAATAACTGACTCTTGCTGAAAATGAGCAGTTACAGAGACATAATAAAATGACCACAAGGACACAAGCATCATTTAAACTGCTCTGCAGAAAATGTGGATTTAAATGCCATTGGTTCACAGACATCTAAACTAATTGTGCATCTGTGTTAAGCTCAAACTACCACTTGCATCTTTTTAGCACCACTATCCCATTCAAGACTTCCATAGAACTCTGCTGTTCACCAGCAAAATCTAGTCCAAGAGTGACAATAATGCATATTGTTACTTTGCCTTAATCTGTTCATTAATAAAAAGTGATAGAAAACTACATAAATCAAAGAACATACGCATTTCTTGTACTCTGCTTATAGAAGTCAAATTATGTAAGTCCTTCCATTCAAATCCTTTTAACTAGTTATTAAAAAGGAACTAAAGAGCTCATCCAAACAGATGTCTTTTCAGTTCAGAATGTTCCAAAAAGGAACACTTAGCGATTGGTGTGCTACAGCATGGCTTTTCTCGGTCTCTTTACTAGAGAAATGGAAAGGTTAGGCTGGAGGTGGTTCATGTAACACAAAGAAATATGGTCAAGAGCACTGTGAATTATTCATATTAGCAGGAGGGCTGTGAGGACAGTGAAATTACTCAGGTGGAAGCAAAGTCCATGAAATTATATGTCAGTGGGATGTGTTTCAGTCCTTAACTCTTGATAAGGTAATCAAAAGCTTGGCTTTGAACAACAAAATTAAAATTTTATCCAGAATCTATCTCACCTTCTTATAAACAAACAAACAAACAAACAAAAGCCCTAATGAAAATATTTTGGCTTTCCTATATTCCAGACATCGTATGAGGGAATCCTTTTCTCAGCACTGTTGGAATGTAAAAAACTTTCCAAAAATTCAAAGGGACATTTTAACACTCAGAATCAGTGAAGCTCTATTGAATTGGTATAGCTTCAACTGCATTCACATCTGTTGACAAGGTCTCAGTTTCTGCCTTCTCTTCTGTTTGTTTTCTTTTGTCATTTTTAGGGAAAACAAAAAACACTTCATTATCATAGAATCAGAGAATCATTAAGGTTGGAAAAGACTTCTCAGATCATCTAGTCCAACCATCAGCTCATCACCACCATGCCCCCTAAACCAGAAAATAATAGAATCATTAAGGTTGGAAAAGACCTCTCAGATCATCAAGTCCAACTGCCCACCTATCACCAATACTGCCCACTAAACCATGTCCCTTAGGACCCCATCTACTTGTTTCCTGAACACTTCCAGGGACAGTGACTCCACCACTTCCCTGGGCACTCTGTTCCAATGCATCACCACTCTTTTCTGAGAAGAAATTTTTCCTGATATCCAACCTAAACCTCTCCTGGCACAACCTGAGGCCATTCCTTCTCATCCTATCGCTGTTAACCAGGAGAAGTGGCTGATCGCCACCTCACCACAACTGCCTTTCAAGCAGTAGTAGAGGGCAAGAAGGTCTCCCCTGAGCCTCCTCTTCTCCAGATAGAACAATCTCTGGCTGACTCATGTTCATCCAAGCACAGTCCAACACCCCCAGGTCCTCTTCCTCTGCACAGCTTTCCAGCCACTCTGCCCCAAATCTGTAGCATTGCATAGGGTTGTTGTGACCATAGTGCAGAACCCCGCATGTGGTCCTGTTGAACCTCATACAGTTGGCCTCAGCCCAGTGATCCAGCCTGTCCAGGTCCCTCTGAAGGACCTTCCTACCCTCAGGCAGATGAACTCTTCCCCCCACCTTAGTGTCATTTGCAGACTTACTGAGGGTGCACTCAATGCCCTCATGCAGGTCATCAACGAAGATACAAAACAGGACTGGCCCCAATACCAACCCCACAGGAACAACACTCGTGACCGGTCGCCAGCTGGATTTAACTCCACTCACCAGCACTCTCTGGGCCCAGTCCTCCAGACAGTATTTAATGTTCTTTGCAGTCCATTCACAATAAAATACTAAGAAGAACAGGAAGAACCCACACCAAATACAGGCAGCAAATGGGAATTTTGGACATTTCAGAGAATCACCACAGCATGACCCTTTGGGGCATCAAAGTATGATCCCAGAGGGGCAGGGTGGACAATGATGGTGATGAAAGAGGACTGAACTGGAGTTACAACTATAACTTACTAAATATTTTACTTCATTATTGGACAGAGAAACGAAGGAAAAAGCACAAAAGTTATCATTCTTCTTTAGAAATCATTCACTGTCTTTATCCCAATGATAAAAATCTCAGCAGGGTGGTTTTAAACTGATACCTGACCACTTGGTACTGTTTATTTCTACCCACAGTTCAGCTTGAAATCTTCTTATTGATGCAGAGCTTCTTTGCCTCATTGCTGAAATTATCTCCGGTGCACAGCCAAAATAATGACAATGCCGTGACACTCTATGGAGGTTCACCTTCGTTACCTCTGCATTACAGTGACACAGAACCGCAGGGCTGCTCTGATATTCAAGAGAAAGGACAACAGGTTACATAAATGAACTGCTTGCTAGCAACAGAAGAGAAATAATTCCTCCCAGACTCTCGAAAATAATGGCCCAGTTCACTTATTACTTCTATAAAATGAATACCAGTTACTTTTTTGTTGTTGTTCTTAAAAGCAGTTCCCCCCTCTCTCTCCCTTTGCAACCTGTATCCCAAAACAAGCACTTTAAAAATGCACAGTGCATCAGTGTTGACGTGGCATGCGCAGTGTTCTTCCACTTTACCCACTCTTACTGAGGCAACTCCTACCTGCAAAGTTATCCCTTCTTATCTTCAGCCTCCTCAGAGATACCTTCAAGAAATCATGCCACAAAACATATAATCACAGTAGTTTGTATCTGTGATGTGCAGATAACGCTTCAGAAATAAAATAATACTGATTTTACTGGAGTCTTATATTGCCTAATTTGTAGCATAACTCAATGCCTACCAATACGCTTTTAATACCAAGCATGTAGCATGTATTCTAAAATGAGATATATTGACTCTTATTTTAACTCTTTTGGCTGTCTGGATGACTAATCAGCTTTGTCAGTGGCAAGCTAAGACTTTCAGTAAGGATATTTGGATTTACTGCTTCCAGAAAAGTGATGAATTTGCAGCGCCCTTAAATAGATCATAGGAATTCTTATCTTCTTAGTTTTTTTCTGAAAATTCCTCAGTTGTTCCATCACCACTTTTTAGTCATCACTTTTTAACTGCCTGTTTGTCAAGGTTACTGTAAATATTGCCGATTTTATTTACTTCCCCCCGATTTACTCATTTTTAAGACTTAATAGCTGTGTATTAAGATATAAATCCAAAGACAGAAGATGAAAGTTTTATAGTCCAGCTGGAGTTAGACTGTAAAGCTTGCTTATCTGTAGTAAACAGAATTGATCGTAATGAGCTATTAGACAATTTTAGTTTCAATATCCTATTCCAAATTGTCATGTTATCTAGGAGCAGTTTTCTTATCAATGTGATGCTGTGATTCTATATAAAACTGAAGAAGGCATGGACCTATATTTAAAAGCCAGATGGAATTGAGCCTTCTGGATAAAAATATCTAGCTGTTACATTTACACTTGAGAAAAGGTAACATTTCACTGTATACAGTAATTGACATCGCTGTGAAATATAGCCAAATATGAGCAAATCAGAACCTTTCAACACAGCAGCTACCCTTGAAAAAGGTAATTACACCATAAATTCAGATTTCTAACAGTAAACTTGATTAATGCTTAATTTACGGATCAACCTATCTCCCTTGCTGAAGATATTTCTTCTCAAATCCAAAAGAAGTGATTCTCCTAGTCGTCAGCAAACCATTTTGTTTTAAGCAGCATCCATCATCTTGCCAATGAAAATGTCAATAGCACAGAGAGAAGCAGCACATTTATCTAATTTTTCCACATAGAGGGAGGTATATATGTAATAAATCTAATATGAAAAATATCTCATGTTGTTTTTATGACACGTAAACACATTTGATCTATTTTCCCTCAAAATCAAATTATTTAGAACACTGCAGGATCTCCCACTTAAAAGGCAGCTACCAGTAACTTTTATCTCTCTACAAGCATGGTTCTGAATAATCAGAAAATCTCAAGTTTTCTGTCACTGACAGAACACTCATTAAAATCTGGTAAGACAACAACTGCTTCTATTTCCGTAAGCTCTCAGTCAAGTATTCTTTTTTATGGTCTTTAATAGCCCTTAGGCTTTTTTTAACTCTACACAAATGTTTGTCTGGTTCAGTATAAATCTTCACTTTCTTTACTAACACCGCTATTCCACCAGCTTTCAGTTACTACTCAGCTGTTCGCAGTGAGACAACTTCCAAAACCAGCTGGGACTGCCTGTTGCAAAGCCCAAGCAACTACCCAGCACTGCAGCATGATGCGTACAAGTAGAAGAACCAGTGATGATAATACTGCCATATAACAGAAAACAATTACGGTTTTTAAATGAAGTGTAAATGTTGGCTGACATAATGGCATGACCTTATTTTTCTTACTCACATTCCTCTCCTGTCTGCCGGTTTGTCACTTGCAATTTGTTGAATTAGTCTGAAGGAACATTGCCATCTCATTTGAGGCAGGTGGAATACATTTGCTGCAAGGATCTGTGAGCCTGGCACAGCTCTCTAGACTCCTCTTACAAGCAAATACTGTGAACCAGGCCGTGCAGTAAGCCATGCTCACTGGCCTATTCCTGAAACACCGGAGCATCTTCTCCTCCCACTGAAGTCAGCAATGCTCATTGGGTCTGTTAGCTGGCCCCATTTCATACAATTTCCCAAAAGAAGCCACTTTTGCATGCTTGTTATTGACTTGCATGTCCATAGCTACATGAGGGAGCACTGATGTTTGTAGCACCCAACATGCAGCTCCTCACAGGACACCTGACATGCCCGCAGACTGCTGTACAAATCAGAGCTCCCAGCAGCCGGTGAGCACCAAGAAGCTCTGCCAGAAGAGGTGCTGGCCTTTTGAATGGATGCATCAAGATATTACTATAAATTTAGATTTGAGTGGGGAAAACAACTGAGTAAAGGGGTGCTATTGTACATGCAGTCATTTTCAGGAGTAGAAAAGAACATGAAAATTAAAATATACAGCAATTCACCATTACGTATTTCTGCAGAATGCTTCTGCAGGGAAGTTTTACCATACCATTTCCTATAGCAACTACCAGGCAAATGCTGAGCATCTGGACAAGTGTCTGGTTTTACACTGACTAAATCCTAAGTATTTTAATGGCAAGCACAGCACTGGGTCTTGGCAAACGTATATTACACTGACAAGCACGAAACTCAGTGCAGAACATAATCAAAGGCACAGCAGTATTCTTGCCCCTCAGTTGCTTGTTTCTCTGACATTATACATGAAAGTTTATCTTATAGAGGTGGGACAGATTTCAGAAGCCAGCATCCCTCTGTGCTAACAACTTTCCACGCACACACTTATCCTCTCAGTAATAACTGATCTGCATATAAACAACCCGGTCCTGCTCATGCAAATGTTAACAGCTCTCAGGCAGATTGCTCCATGAGCACGTGCAGGCAGCCCCACTGGCAGCTCGCACAAAAACATGCACAGCACAGGTGCAAGTCAGAATCCCTCATAAAAATAAGCAGGTCTCAAGCACAGACCACTGATTCGGCTCGATGTGGAGGCTAAGTGTAAAACTTAGCATTAAGTAGATAACTCTTCTCTAAGAAAAAGAGAAAATCTGTACCACTGCATCTCAGCACGACCAATCAAACATAATGAATTTTTGATCCTCTGTAGAATAAACCATATTAATGCCATCTAAAGCAAACATTCTCAGACTCGCAAAAAGCAACAGGGGATTCAGTGACCGAAAATACCACCAAGATCAGCACCCTCTGCAGCACAGAACCATTTACATCTGTATTTCTAAGTCCATACCAGGGAAATTGGGGTGAGAGGACGGCTTTGTGAAGGACTCTGTCAACTCCTTGGAATTACTGCAGCCGGCTGCTCAAGCGACATCAAACCCACATTATTTTTTTACAGCGATCTTCAGGATGAAATTTCAACCGATTTCAGTTATTTTCTTGCGGCATTTTTAACTGGATCAATAGCATTCAGCCATTTTGAAAACTGTGGTGGCACACGCGGACTGGCACACACATACGTGAGTGCTCTCTTTAACGCAGGCTGATAAAGGTTAGGCTGTAACTCACGTACAGCCAGGCGCTCACTAGAGGACACCGAGGGGCTGTGGTTTCCCTCCGTGCCGCGCTCCCTGCGAGGAACCAGCCACACGGCTCCTGCACTTCGGCCCACGCTGGGACTGAGGCTGACCCCTCCTCACAGCGCACCGCGCCGTTCCCCGGTGAAAATGCCCGAGAGCCGCCCTGGGTTTGGCCCCCTGAAGTCATATTGCCACCGGGGCTTTTGATTTTGACCGTGGGAGCCTACGCGCCGTACAGGAGACGAACTTAGGAAAGTGAGCGTATTAAAGGGTTCCTCAGCTCTCAGATCTGATTTTTGTTCATATTTAAAGCCCACAGCAGGGGAAAGAGATTTTTCTTTCTCCTCACAGCACTTCAGAGTCAACGCACTTACCGAGATAGGATCTGAATTCCATTCTGCAAAGCAGAATGGTTAGCTAATTGGCAGGCACACACAATTTCAGAACCAGATCTCGTAGATTAAGCTCATTACGCCGAGCTTTTCATGTCAGCCTCCGAGTCCCGGCGTAACCCCTTCCCCCGCCGGCTCCCCGCCCGGCTCCCCCGGCGCCGCTCACCTGCCCGCTCCTCCCGCCGGCCGGCCGCCCTCTCCCGCAGCGCCTCATCCCGGCGGGTCCCGGCCGCGCTCCCCGCGCCTCGCACCTCTCCGCGCCGGGGCTGCCCGCCTCAGCTCAGCTCAGCTCCCGCAGCGCGGCCGCTGTTGGGCGCAGCCGATCGCTGCTCGGCGCTCCCCTCCAGCTGACGGCCTTTTTTAGCGTGCACGCTCTTCAGGCCACAGCCTACGCCTTTCTTTTGTGTCTGGAAGCCGGTAGCAGTTGCTGGGCACTAGGAACGAGCCAACCTTTGTGTTGGCAGCGACAAAAACTATTTTCACCTCAGAGCATCACAATCCCCATCCAGCTTGGCCGAATGAGGAGATTTAAAAGGGTTTGAGGATGCTTCAGGACGAGGCACCTTCTGCCAAACAGCAATGGTTTCCTGTCTCAACCCAACACTGATTATTTACATTGGGAATAAAGCTCATCAGAAGCTCGAAGTTGCTGTTACTTTGAAAGGAATACGTCATCTTCAAATATGCAAAGCAGGCAGAACGCTGATAGCTCCGAGTTTCTGACCTTGTCCCTCCACTGTTTGCAGCCTGCACTTTGGCTTTTCTGTAATAAGATCACCTTGCCACCAGATGATTATTGATCACTGGTGACAGAAACAAAAAGCCCTGACCAGAGCCATCTACTCCTCGTGCTCAGTAAAACCCAGTACAAGAAACAACAGATACCCCTAAAACTGAGTCACAGTCCAAAAGCCCATCTCAGGCTGGCACCCAGAGGGGCAGGGTGGGCAATGAGCCATGGGAAGTTGTAGCATCGCCCCACGTGCTGCGCGGCTCCCACCTGGCAATGGCAAGGGGCCCAGTGGGACAGAAATGGGCAGCATCTCCATCATCGAACCCAAACCTGCAAGGCCTACCCCGCGCAGCCCAGCACCGTGCAGGGAGCAGGAGGCAGGTGGGGCTGAGCAGCGGAGCTGGCACCAGCGGGCACCTCAGCACCCATGGGCCCACCGGTGCTGCCACCAACACACTGCTGCACAGCGGTGAGGGGACACATCCCTCGTCCCCAACTTCCCCGGACCGGCCCAAGCAGGCGGGTGAGGTGCGGGCTATGAGGGGAGAAGCTTCTAGACCAGCCTGCCCCCAGGTTTCTGCGATGCACATCCCCTGAGCCCGGCACCCAACCGCTTCGGGCCAAACCCCCCTCGGACGCTGCGGGCTGACCCCATCCCGCCCGGGGCGCTGCGGCAACCCCCCCTCCCCCCGCCCCCCCGTGGCACGGGCACGGCACGGGAGCGAGGAGCGGGGATGCGGTGGTGCCGGGAGCGGGCGGCCGGGCACCTGCGTCCTCGCTCGCCGCTGATTTTAAGGTAAAGTGCGTGCGATCTCTCACCCTCACAAAAGGGAAAAGGAAGGAAAGATGATCCAAGGAAACAAACCAGGCAGGGGAGGGATGGGGGCTGGAGGGGGGAGAGAAGAAAAGGAGGGAGAAACAAAGGGAAGAATAAAACCCTCTCTGGGAACAAGCAAACAAAGAGGGGAAGAGGAGCTCGGCGCTCTCCCCGGGGGTAACCCCCCGCCGGGCTCCCCGGCTCCGCCCGACGTGCAGCCCCGGCCCGCAGCCCCCGGCCGCGCACGGCGGAGCCCCGCGCAGGACCCCGCGCCCCGCCGCTGCCGCCCGGGGAAGTTAGCGGCGCGGAAATACCCCGCGGGGCAGGGGCACCTTACCTGCCGGCTGTCACTCCTCGGGGGCCGATAAGGTGGGAGGGAAGAAGCAGAGAAAAATGGAAAAAAATAAAAATAATAATAATAATAAAGCCACCCCAGTTTCCGAAATTGCACCGCTCGATCAGGTTACTATGGAAATCGTCTCGAGGAGGCAAAAAAAGCAGCCAGAAGCCACCCTCATCCTCTCCGCCTCCGCGAGGCACCGCGGCGCCGGAGCCGCTACCTCCCCCGGGCGCAGGTTGCGCGCTCCCCGCCGCCGCGCACCGGCAGCCGGCCCCGGCCCCAGCCCCGCGCCGCGCCGCCAGCGGTGCTGCCCCCCGCCGCACAGCTGGAATTTAAAGGGGCCGTGCGCGCCCCGCGCCGCTGCCCCCGCCGCCGGGGCCGGCTGGGTGTGCCGCGAGAGGAAAAGTTTCCCGCGGGGGCCCGGCGCGGAGAGGCTGAAATAGGGGCACGCCGGGGGGGATGGGAGCGAAGTATCTGCCGTGCGCAGCCCGAGGCGCTGTGAATTAGTGTATGCGTAGCAGCAGCGTGCGAAGGCCTCAGCAGGGCTCGGCTGCAGTGAGCGCGGTGCGCGAGGCAGCCCCTGCCTCAGAGCGGTAACGTGAGCGGTGAGGGCATGCAAAGGGAAGAAAGGGCGTAAAATCCGGGGGGAGAATGAAAACTTCCTGTCCCCTCTGTCCCAGCAGCTATATTTTTTAACTGTAATTAAAAGACTAGAAAATAAAAAGATAAAAAAAAAAATCAACAGTTTTCAAAGCTGCCATCCTGCCTCATTTCCTTACCCAGAACCTGAATCTTCACCAACCCCACCTGTCCCAGCAAGTGCACTTGGCCCAACAGAATCGTCTAGGCTGGAAGCCACACCCATCTGACGCCGTGCTATGGCCAAAAGCTGCTGCTCACAGGTGCGACTTTGGCGTGAGCGGTTGAACAGAGTGCAGCAACTATTGCTGCAGCCTCCATGCCCACCCCTCACACCCTGGTCGGCTCCGTCCCACCACTGTACCATCCTCCCACCTCCCACCACATGCCTCTCTCCTCCTGCAAAGCGGCCCACTGCAGGCTCTGTCTCGGTCCCGAGGGACAGATTTCCCCACCCAGAACATCTCCATAAGTTTTTGCTGATGGGGATGCAGCTTCTGAGTTTTTCAGCTCTGAAAAACAGCCCGCAGAGCACAGAGAAATGAGCTCTGATCTGTTGCTGCAGACAACAGCCCATGTGCTCCAGCTCCCAAGAAGGGGAGAAATGGAGAAAACAATCCTCAGGTGAGTTCCTTAGACACCTACAAAGGAAGGAGCCCTGAGCTACTGCAGGAGGAAGGCAGGGTGGGGGGGAAGGACTGGCAAGAAAGACCTGCGAATTACATCCAAGTCCAAAACTGTCTTCAAGCTCACACTCTTGGATGTCTCATTCAGAGCAATGTGCATTTCTTTTTTTCCCATTTTCCTGTAAGAGCCAGAGGAGGAAGAACACATTGCAATTGGTCAGTTTAGGGAGGATGTTTTGCAGTTAGCGGCCCCATGACACCTGTGGGTCTTTGAGAGCCATTCCTTGCACAGACTGCAGCTGTTTGGGCCTCACCGCTTTTATTTTGCACAGAGAACAGCACCGCTGCTCAGCATGGCTGCAGCCAGAACTGTGCTTTCCAGCGGATCCTAAATTGTGAGCGGGGTTGGAGATGGGGAATTGGCCAATGGGGCCGTGTTTGGATGCAGGCGAAGAAAACAAAAGAAAGAAACAAAAACTCTCCCACTGAGCTGTGCGGTATTTCCCCATTCCAAATCATTCCTGACATTTCATTGGGCCGTTTCTAGTTAAGAAAACTAGAGGCGTAAAAAACACAGCTGCCAGCGGTCTATCAAGGGCTTAGCATTAAGAAATAACAAAGGCTCTTAAAAAGGGCTGAAAAATAAGGCAGGAATCCACTGTCACGTTGTCCAGGAGTCCAGCTTTCCAAATGCTGCCATAGCTTGCACTGTTCTCCCAGAATAAAGCACTGCATGTTTTGATCATAGTTTATACAGCGCAGTGGAACAGAAGGGGACAACTGGAGCTGCTCCTTCTTGAAGGTGCAAGGCAAGAGGGAGGCTGATTTTCTCACAGCACTGCGGCTTTGTGAGCAGAACGTTTTTTATCTGGGTGTGGGATAACGTTATTATGTTGCTCCAGAGCCAAGATCCTGTGGTCCAGTGCTTCTGCTCAGCGCAGCCAAGGCTGTGCTCTGTCCCTGCAGCAGAACGGGCAGTGGGGCACAGAACTCCCCACCCCCTCTTGCCCACGCCTAATCTGTGACCACTGGCTTTTCCAAAACGTTTTGCAAATACACTTTTCCCCTGGACAGCAGGTTTTACCGTTTCTTAGGCTCAGCCACTCCATCTTAAGCCTGAAGAAGTTTTAGGAGTCTGTGTTTAGGAGCATGGCAGTGCTACAGTGACCGGTCCTCCAGAAAGCCATGATCCAGACCAGGTAAGGTACCTTGAGGCAGTACCTTGTCTATTCACAAGAAATTTCTGCAATGATTTCCACATTTTTTTTTGATAAAGCATGAATTAATTCTTCATTTTTCCTTTCACTGAAAAACACAACTATCATATAGTGAAAAGAATAAAAGGGCCATACTCAGCTTTCATACATAAAACTTCACAGTTTCCTATTTAATAAAATAGATGGGAAGTTTTATTTTATGTTTCCTCTAGGTGTCTGTGAATTAATTTGCAAAATTTTGGGAAAAAAAATCAGTTACATTTTAGTTTTTCTCTAGATGAGATATAAACAAGTTTGTTGGTGTCATTTACATGAGATTAAATGTAAATTTATTTCAGTGATATTTAAGATAACTGCAGCAATAAGCTAATTTGAAATTGCAGTGTCTTGACTTGCATATTTAAATGAGATCAATTATCTTAGCTAACATATGCTTATGTAAGTGGAATGATAAAATAATGAAAAGGTCACAAAGGCAAATGTATATTATCCCCATGGTCCGGGTACTTTCAGTCCTTTGAAATTACACCACTACACAACACATGACCTTGTCACAAAGGCTGAAGGAGTCTCCGACCAACCACAAAGACTTACACATCTCGAGTCAGACGCATTAGCACCTTTTGTATGCTAAATCCCCATCTCGGGCAAAAGAACTGTTCATAAATAGGCTCTGGAGTCCAGTGGTAGTGAAAGAGCATGTTTCTTCATCCAAGCAATATGCTGCATTGAAAGCAAAAGTTTATTGTTACAGCAGTATTTGAAAGTTTGAAAATTCCCAACTTTAGTAATTCAGAATGTGAACTCAGCCATGCTGCAGACTTGGTGTTTTTCATATTGCCAAATAAAATGCAAAAGCCTTTTTTTCATTCAGTACAGAAAGTGCTGTACTCTGATATGTCTACATGGAAACCTTTAGTATCTGAACAAGAATTGAATTGAGATCATCTATTAAAGCTTAGGAATGTCACATCTAGCTATTGAGCCTTGAGGGAAGCGCTGCAGAGTCACAGGCACCTGAATGGGACAATACAAGTGTGAGCTCCAGGTTGCATCCTATGGATGCATGGCAGGAGGAGGAAGCCTGGGCCAAAGCTCCACCATGGGCATCAGAAAACCCCAGATACGATGTGCTCAGGAGACATAACACCCCAACCATGCCTCAGGGACAAGCCCAATCTCCTAAAAACAAAAGGTAACAACTTTCTCAAGAATAGAAAGTTCCTGTCTCCATCAAGAGAATGAAAACTAGGGGTTACACTCATGGCTTGATAAGCCATTTTGGATCATTTTTTTGTTGTTTGGATTAGAATCATAGAATCACCAAAGTTGGAAAAGAATTCCAAGATTATCTAACTGTCCAACTGTCCACCTATCACCAATATCTCCCCACTAAACCATGTCTCTTAGGACAACATCTGCATGTTTCTTGAACACATCCAGAGATGTTGACTCAACCACCTCCCCGGGCCGCCCATTCCGGCACCTAGGATTACCTTTCCCCTCTTCTATTTAGGTACAGCTATCTGGTAAGCACTCTCCATTTTCTCACAGCATGTCTTATCACCCTCTCTTCTCCAAGACATCTGTGAGACCCATAAGGCTCAAGGAAAGATCCCCAAAAGGTCATAACCCTCACTGAAAGGAATTCATGTATATTGAGTCCCTCCTTGCATATAGTTCCACACATACACACATACCCACATATAATTATGTCAAAAGAACAATCCAAAGGCCCGCACTCCAGAATTAGAAAATGGCACAAAGTTCCCCGCTCACCTCACTTTGACCTCTCATACCTAGGCATCCTTTTAATGAGCTCGTTGGATTTGGTGACTTTATTGGATGACACTCAGTTAATGAATACTTCCTCAATTACATGTTTATTCATAGTACAGTCTTATACAGTGGATATCATGCTTTGAACCATAGAATCAAAAAATCATAGAATCATAAAGGTTGGAAAAGACCTCTGAGATTGTCTAGACCAACCATCAACCCCTCCCCACCATGCCCACTAACCATGTCCCTCAGTGCCACATCTACAATGTTCTTGATCACTTCCAGGGATGGTGACTCCACCACCTGCTTTTGTAGGGAGAAATCTTCATTACTACACCTCTTATTAATGCAGGCAGGAAGACTTTGCAAACCAAGTATCAGGTAGGGAGTTCCTGAGAGCTCAGGAGAGTAAGGCTACCTTCTTGATTTCTAGCCTTGACACCACCTTGGAATGAAGCCACTGTTGCAGTGAAAGGCTGACCTTGCACTGAAATGGAAAGATCACTTTGCTGCCAGTTTTCAAACACCTGCTCTAAAACGGAACTTACTGAAATGAAAGAGCACAACAAATCTTAATGCTGCAACGTTTTCACATTCACAGAATGAGTCTCATTCTCACATTTAAAAAAAAAAAGTTGTTTTTGTTATGCCATGGCTATAAAACAACTTAAATGGTCAGAAATTGGCAATCTAAGTACCTTAAAAACGATATTTTCATGGGAAAAAGTGGGTGAAACATCAAATCCTCTTTATGTCAGTAACTGCGATCTGACTCTGAAAAAGGGGAAAGCTCAGCAGTCCCCTGAGCCAAATTCACAGCTTCTTCAACAGCATGCTCAACTCTTTTTTATAGTTTTAGTATTTTTTAGAAAATTCACTTTCTTGATTGCTGTTTCCGTTAGCCCCAGAGCCTGCATGTTTTGTACCACTTGCATTCATCTGAAGGGATACCCAACTGGGGACACAAATTGGCTGCTGAATAGCCCTCTCTGACTCCGTGCTGTTATTTTCAACCTCTGATGGAACAGAAAATGCTCTCTAGTTTGCTTGTTTCCATATAGAAAAACAACAACAAAAAAAACACCACCACCAAAAAAAACCACAGACACAAAAAAGCACGAAACTCAAAAACAAATAAAAAAGACTTCCAAACACAAAACAGAAGGAAAACCAAATTATTTGTATTTAAACATTACTTCAAAACCATTACATCCCAAATAAAGCAATCAGAAGGCATTATAAAATATATGCTTCTTGTAACAAAGAGCAAAAATACCCTGAAGAGTGATTCTGTAATACTTAAATAAGAGCTTATATGCATTAGAGATGAGCTTCTATAGCTTTCTTACTGACAAAACAGCTTTCATAGGCAGTTTTTTCTTATAACAGGATCTGCCCAGCAGACATAAATACATTTCTGTCAGACTCACCGGTCTGCCATGGATATAAGAAAATATCTTCAGGAGACATGGATATGGTTTTACGTACTTCTTTAATCTTTCAGTTCTTTGGTTCTCAGATGAATGAGATCTTTTCTCATATTCTGTATTTTTAATATTCCAGCAAAACTTTCTGAGTACCTTACAGTCTGCTGCTCCTGCTGTAGGATGTGTAAGATCATCTTTTTAGATAATAACATTTCTTGAAGTGCAACTGCAAATAGAGTAGAATTATACTCTATCATATATAATTCTAGTAGCCCATAATGTATAATTCCAGACAGCATCTTTTTCGTGGTCCTTCTGATACCCACTCAAGCTACAAGAAGTTCTTTACCCCATTCCAGCTCTGTCCTGGATGGAGGCAAAGCTACCTGCAGTCAGTGTTGGTGATTCACAACAAGTAAGTATGAATCATGCATATATTAAGCATGTGTGAACAAGATTATATAGGCTTTGGTTCAGAACTTGAGCATTCAGTGTGAGATTTCTGCCACCCAAACCATGATAGGGGAACTGAAGGAGCTGTAGCAGCCAGAGAAGCTGAGGAGTACTCATTTGGCAGCTAATGAGGTGCCAGGCACTGATGAAAAACAAAATGGTTTCCAAGAATGACTTCTAGTAGAAGATAGATAGAGCAATGACAAGAGGCTTTGATCATAGACTGTGAGGAAGAGCTTTTCTCAAAAGTTTGTGAAGGATATAGGAGCATACAGACCAGAAAACTTGGTCCTACCCAATGTTCTGGGAGACTGTGTAACAAAGTAAAGAAGAATTACACCAGTATGACAAGTGAAATGTAACGTGAAAACCAAGGATTAAAAAGTAGAAAACAAATAAGATATAAAAAGATCTGAAAAGAGGGACAGGAAGGAAGGAAGTGATTTCTATCCCAGACAGTTATCAGGTTTAGTAAAGAATCACACAAGACCATCTCTCTCAGGCTGTCACTGAAATAGATGTATTTACTTAATTGCCACCAGGGTAGGAGTCTGTGTTTCTGCCTTTGTGCCACTGCAATTATTTTTCTAGGAGTGAAGCATCTGAATTTTAATATCCCATATATTCAGTGCAACACAACATATTACAATATTGTGACCTTTTCAATGTTCCATAAATTGATTGACTGGTTGTTCCTGTTCTCCCTTGTTTATAGCTCTGGAAACCTTAGAAGAAGAGGTAACATGGGCATCTCTGAGTCATACCACCAATGTTTATCAGCCCTTTCTGAATTGCACTGCTGCTCTCTTGAAGGCTTGACAGAAGCTACATACTGTGTGCCTGAGGTGCAGTAGCATACAAAATCGTGCCAGAGACGGCTGGGATAAGAGCTACAGGCTGGCTCATAAGGTCCATCACAGGTGGTCCTGTTGTAGGTCACATTGGCTGACCAGTATTGTTACCAAATTGTGATCTTTCCAGTGAGCTATTCTGACAGCCAGATAAACCTTCAGCTAAATAAATAACAGGCATAGCCTTCAACCAACCAAATGCAACTGTTTAATTAATGTGCTTATTCTAAGTAAATTAAAAGGCAGGGGATTGGGAGGAGGGGAGTCTTCTGATCTTTTAAGGATGAATAAAGCAGAAAATGCACTACCAGATCTAAACATGAAAGCGAGTGAATCCTCTTAAAGCTGAGGATGCAACAGTAATGCAAAGCAGGAAAAAAGCTTTTCATTTTCAGCCATAGGCTCAATCTGGTGGACTAATAATAATAAGATACAAATTGTAATAAATTGTGAATTTTAGAGGGAGGCTTGAACATCAAACCAAAATAAGAACAATTTCCACTTTCTCACTGCTTGTCTTGCAGCAAAGAAGGGAGATCTAGACCAGTAACCACACAGGACCAAATCTGACTATAAGAATCTGTTGCAGTTGTAACTAAGAACATTTCTCACTGTTTGTGAGATAACTAGAGTACCTTCCCTCAGATGCTTTTTAAGGATAATCATATGGGTGCCTCTCTGTCTAGAGTATAGTACAGACATAACATCGACTCTTTTCCTGCCTGCTGAGGAGGGAAATATCCACTTTGTAGTGGGTTAAAAGTATTACACACACACACAAATCCAAAGCCATAGAAATGAGTAGAAATGCCATATCCACCTAAAGTCCTTCCTCTGAGAATAAATGTAGAAGGTTTTCCTGGGGAAGCTCTTCCACCTCCAGAGCCTTGCTCACATGTTCCTTAGAGGCACACGCACCTATGCAACGAGTGCGTAAGATGAGAAGAGACCAGAATGGCTGTAGTAAGCTTCGTGCAGGCATCCTTGCAAACCTCCAATCTGCCCCTTCAAACAGTGGCACCAGCAGCAGAAAGTCCTGTTTTGTATCAGAGTGTTGAGCAGAGCAGGAGGAGCATGCTGCTGCCTGCACTGCCAACCCACATCTGATCTGGGGTGTGAGGGGTGCTGCGAGACTGAGACGAAACGTGTGAGAGAGCCTAAAGCATGCAGTAGCCTTCAGTCCCCATCTCCTCTGCACCCCCTGGGGAGTAGTGCTGCCTTCCCAGCCTCCTGCTGGAATAGCAAGATGAAAAATAATCGCATTACGGTGAATCCAGACAAAACAGAGCAGCCAGTTCTGGGAAGAGGAAAGAATGTTTAAGAATTTCTCTCCTTTCAAAGGCATAAATCTTAAGACTGTTAAAATAAGTCTTGGCCTCAAGTTTTTGGACAACTTGTTGGTTTTGGATGTCCATTTACCTATCATAGCAACATTCATACATTTCTGTCTTCTATTAACTAGAACATTTTGAACAAGTCAAACCAAACTAAGCCTGGTCACATCTATGCTGATATGACTTCCTATGCTGTTGAAACTTGAACTTCTTGAACATTGACTATCACAATATGCAGCAGTGTTATACCCAGTAATAAAGATCAATGTAAGCTGATCACTAACACGATGTTCTTCATGTTATCCTCTTTCTTTACGCAATATAGAGTATAAATCACAGTCATTGTTCTGGTAAACAAGAGCTTCTGTGCTACTGGATTATATTGCTTAATGTTTTACCTATGAATATGTTACCAGTCACAATTTGTGCCTTAACAGAGACTGTACATTTTCTTAACCTGATGGAAGAAGCTTCAATGTCAGGAGGCAAAGAGTATCTATTATCCATATCATCCACGGATGAAAAAAAACAGATTATATGTGGTGATTAACAGACAACCAAGAAGTCTGCAGTAGCATCATGCTGTGACTGATTATGAGAAAGGAATGAGAGGAAGGGCAGATGCCTTCCAGAACAGCAGTTGTAAGCAATGTAGGCAAGAAAAGATGGAAACCTACAGAAAGTAACTTTCTGCAATGGTGGACGTAATTTGCATATACGTGTCTCTTTTTTTTTTTTCCAATTAGCTGTGAAAATCTACTATCTACAGGCCGTGCTATGAGATTGTTTTCTATCCAAGTGGGCAATACTGGAGTTATAGAGAGGCAAAAAGTGAAGAGACTTACCATATTCATGTGACAGACATGTGCCAGAGCCAGAAAATGGACAATAACTTCACAGTACTTACATCTTATACTTGGCAGGAAAGCTATGCAATTTATGGTTCTTGAAAAGGAATATAATTAAATGTTTCCTCTGCTGTCCAAACATTCTAACACATCAAGATCAAGTTAGTATGACTGCAGAAAAAAGAAAAAAAAAAAAGCATTGTGTATCTGAGCAATTATTCAGAGGTCTGTGCTTGGAGACACTTGACATTTTGGTTGTTGCTGTGGCATGTGAGCTCTTCTGTACCTCTACCCACAGCCCACCAAAAGTGGTGTGCAGCCTAAATACCGCAATAGCTGATTTTAAGCTAAGTCAAGAGACACAGAGGACCAAAGAAGAATGCTATTTTTTTTCTTTGGGACCTACTATGTCTTATTTTCATTGCCTTGTCAAGGATTTTCACTGATTTCTGTGCAATTTGGCCAAACATGGAGAGGATGATGGCTTTGAATTTGTGCAGTGTTTTATTGCTTAGGGAAAGTATTGCCAATACAAGACATATTTCAAGATCTTTCAAATAGTCTCTGCTGAACACACAGTGAAAAGGGTTTTACTCATAAAACTTAGTTAAAGGGAAGCATGCAGTTTTCTTTCAAGAAAATAAGAATGAGTCATCCATGCGTGCATTTGATTTCCAGATCCAAGTTTGCTGTCTAGACTTATGGTTTTCATTTTTCTAAACACTTAATCAGTCTCTCTGTAAGCTGTTACATCCTGATGTCAACACGAAGTTCATGAGAATATGAAAAGCAGAGCAAGACGTACAGAGTTTTTTCAAGGTGAGAAGATGAAATAGTTCTCCAGAGAGAAGAAAAAATTAAGATCAAAAAAATCCAAAGGCATCTACATTGAGGGACCTCTTGGTTCCCTCCACACATGATCCATGGAGAAGTGACTTCCTACTTGCATTGAAATCTACAAAAATTCATTTATGGCTCCTCAAGGTAAGCAGATCTGTAAAAATCTAGTGTACTGTTGAGTAACAACTGCAGTTTTGCTCTGAGCTCTGCAAAACCACCTGAGGACTGGTAGATGAGTTGCATAAGAGAGACAGCACGTGTTGACAGGTGGAATGAGAACAGTGATAACTGACGTGGTGTCACATGGAGGGCCCTTGGATGAACGGTTTCTCTTCCTTGACTCTGTGTGCACAAGATGGAAATGTGTAGCAGAGCTGTGTACATGCTTTCTCTTTCCATTCCAAGTGCAGTGGAATAAATAATCCATTGGGAAGCTGGGGATTGGAAAAGAGATTTGTAGATGAGAGAGCTCTATAACCCTAACACTGTGAAGAGCCTTTTTGTAAGTAAGTGGAGGAGCCCCTAAACGGCAGGACCGATGCTTGGGTTTTTGAGTTCCTCCAGAGGGAACTGGTCACTGCAAAAACAAACATCCTTCACCTCAGATCCTGAGGAGTGCAACTGATTTGGAGTAGAAATTTTGCCTTCAAAGAAAAAGCCACTCGTGGGTACTGCATTAGCTACCAGATTTTGGCACTGCCTAGGTGTGCCCTAACCCTCCGGACCATTTGGTGTGGCAAGTCTGAGAAAAGTAGCAGCGTCTCCTAGAAAGTAATCCACCTTCCAACCGTAGCCAAACAAAAGCTGTCAATACATCTGCTGTTGAAGCAGTCACTTACTTGCATGGGGCTGCAGGTGCAAAATGTTGCTTGTCTGCCCAGTTCTCCCACATTTGCTGCTGTGATATTAAAATAAGTCCACAGAAGATATATATAAGCCTTCATCAAATCAGCTGATATTTAGCTTCTAGCAGCATATTGATTTATTCTTAGCAAGGAACAAAGAGAAAGCAAAAAAGAAAAGATATAGCAAGTAGAGGGAAAATAAATGTATGTGCAGGAAAAAGAAGATGTCTCATGAAGCTGTCTCGCCAGGACATGAAGACCTGCTCCAGGAAGAGGCAGCAGGCAGCCCAGCTCAGCTGCATGAGGTGCAACCCGCTGCCACCCGGAGAAACTCTGCTCAAGACTCCCTCTCTTTCCTGCCCAGACAGAAGAAGGCAGCAATAACTGTTTAAAAAAGCAGGCCTCTCAGCCCCCAAATATGAATTAGTTATTGCCCCAAAGGAAGAGGCTGCATTTAATCCCCAGCGTGCTCTCTGACTTTACCTTCAGCATGCCACCTTTAATGGAGCAATGTGTACTCAACACAAACACACTGGCAACTTCCAGAAATGACGTGAGGTTTCAGTGCCAGTGTGGGCTGTCAGTCTTCCCTTTGTACTCTGGAAAACAAGGCCAGTGGGGGGCTATTTAACCGTTTGAGTCTCCCCTGGTCAGGAACACTCCTATTTGCTCTCTTTTTGTTTCTCAAGGACTCCCAAGGCAGACGCGGGGCAGCTGGAGGTGAGTTCCCCCTATTCACCCACAGCAGGCTCCAGGGACATGAGCTGTGGCTCATAGAGTAACACAGAAAGGCACTTTTCTGCCCTTCCAGTGCACATCAGAATATTCAAAAATAACCAGAAAGCTTGCAGCTTCCTAAGCATCTATGATTTGAACCATTTTTTTCCATGGATATAGCACTGACACCACTTGTTTCACTAATGGTTTTCCCTTTAAGATTTCTAGCTCAGAATTCAGTTTATATTGTTATTGTTTATTGCCTCAGTATGATGATATCACAAGGTATGTATTCAAAGGAGGTGGGGATTGTAGGGAAATGCCATCTCCTTTACTAGCACAGCTGAAACAGTTAGGAAAAAGCGGACAAACTCTCATGCTCAGACTCTGCAGGTCTGGCAATATTTATTATGATTACTATATCAAAGAGAGAGAATGATATGAGCTTAGGGAAAAATACCTGAAGCACAGTTGTCACCACCTTTAAAGAGCCAGTTGGAATCATTAGAATTCAACTTAAGCTCTTAAAAATGCAGGTTTACAAATTTTAATAGTTACTGGCACGGAAAGTTAGTGCTCATGACCTTTAAGTAAAGCTGCACCCTGGCCCCAGCTCGTAGAATCAATTTTCAGGTTCCTCATAATGTTTTTCTGAAGTACTCAAAGTAAAATTACACATCATATAGATATGATGTGAAGTACAATCTGACCTAAAGTACAGTGGCTCCCTGGAAATAAAATAAAATACTGGAAGTATAGAAATGTTTCTGCTTCTGGCGGGACAAGCCAACACCACAATCCCAGCAGTTTTGTTGGCATTTTCATCAGCACTCTTGTTTTGTCCTCACTACAGAGAAAAATCCTGTATGTTTGGGCCTATATATATACAAACTGGCCTAAGGCACTTGTAGAAAAATGTATTTTGTTTTTTTTAGTCGTTTAGGTTATTATTATTATGTGCTGACAGCATGCTCTTCTTATACATTTAAATAGGAATATACATTTATCCATATGAATTTAAACAGGAATCCTTGATCATATAACCCGGAGATATAATCCAGATTGAGTGAACCATTTATATTCAATTATTAATGTTTACAACACACATACAAAAAATACATATAAAAATTCCCACAGATAGGGATTGGCAAAAATAAAAATAAATCAGGCAAAAAGAACAAAGATTTAATTACTCCCTTAATCATCTTTAGTGATCCCAGAGTGCTGTAAAGAAAAATAAAACAAAGAAAGAAAGAAAGAAAGTGGGAGACACCTACTTCTGTTAGCCTCTTTCCTGTGAGCTTGGTCCTCGCCATTTGGGGCCGGAGAGGATGGAGTCCTCCTTGTGGACTTGCTATCCCCAGCATCTTCCTCTGCCCAAGGCTGAGGATGGCCCGGGCTGGAAAAAGCTCCGTTCTGTCTTTTTTAGAAAGTAAGCAGAGAAGCTGCATTGTTTTTAGGAGTAGGTGGCAGCTGAAAGTGTGTCTTGTGAAATTGCTCTATGACGAATGTATAGCATCCCTGGAGGAAAACAGGAGTTTGCCAAGTGAAGGCATTTTCTGTTCTTACATAACTAAAGCTGCTTTGATCTAAATTTGACAAGTGATGTGTATATTATACTACTGCAACCACTTTAGTCTTTTTAGCTCAGAAAAAACAAATAGCCCAGGGACCAAAATCTGCTCTCAGACATCCTCGTTGTGGAGCTCCCACTGCTTTCAAATTACTGAGAATGAAAGGCAGGTATGGCAGAGGAACAGGCAGCAAATGCTGTTCCCAGGTTGCTAGGACTGCTTGTGCAGTTCAGATCCTGGGACGTTGGAAGCTTTGGGTTGGTGTCCCACCCGGGATCCTGGTGCCTTTCCAGGGATCATCGGTGGTGCTGGGGCTTGCATGAGGAGCTAAACCATCACTGAACATTCACAGAATCACAGAACTGCAGGAGTCAGAAGGGACCTCTGGAGGTCATCGAGTCCAACCCCCCTGCTAAAGCAGGTACCCTACAATAGGTCACACAGGCAGGCGTCAAGACAGGTCTTGAATATCTCCAAAGAAGGAGACTCCACAACCTCTCTGGGCAACCTGTTCCAGTGCTCTGTCACCCTTACTGTAAAGAAGTTCTTCCACATATTTTTGTGGAACTTCCTATGCTCCATTTTTTGCCCATTGCTCCTTGCCCTATCACTAATCACCACTGAAAAGAGTCTGACCTCATCCAATTGCCTCCCACACTTTAGATATTCCCCTAACCTGCGCTGACACTGACTCATTTTTTCCTGCCTTTTTTTTTTTTTTTTTTTTTCATTTCAGAGGGAAAAGTATTTCACCCCATCTGTGGAAATTACTGACACATAATGTCAATCTTCTTTAAAGATTGCCCATGAGGTTTAAAAAGGAAGATTAATAAACCCTTAATCTGCTTAATCATTTATTTCTCAATAAAATCTGATAGAAATATAGGTAACTTTGACTCATTAATGCCAAAGTGACTTCAGTACTCCCTCTACCTGGTATATATAAGGTAATGCCACAATTTGATTCAAGAATATAAGAAGGGCCGTGAGGGAATGTTGCTGTGTATTGTGACACCAGAGTTGTCCTCTGTACAGAGCACCGTATTTTTTGAGCCTTTTCTAAACTAACACTTACTGTACTTCAAAGACAACAATTATAGATTCATTAATATACATTTAAAAATCTTAAATACATATTTGTTTGCTACTGTAATATCCTCTGATGGAAGCTCTCGAACTTCCGTTTGCAACATTTTTACTTCACAGCTTCCACTAACTTTCCTGTAACTTCTAGCCTTAATTTACTTGTCCTCCCTTCCCCATACTTAGTTACAGCTCTGTAGTAACTATGTGAACCAGCAACGGCTGCTTTCCAGCTGGGAAATTAAGAGAGAGTTAGTGCTGAAAATTCTCGGGCTCCTTTCACGATGCAAACCCATGAGGACTACTACCACATCTAGGGTTAAAATGTTATTTGTTCCACTACAGTTTTCTTTCAGAAAAGCCAAATCATTGCATTACTTGCTTCTCTCTCTCTCTCTTTTTATTGCCAGGGTGATTTTCCAGGAAGAGATTTTTAAAAATTACAGCAGAGCAAATCCCACACTGCAAGAGAGGAAGGAGAGAAGACACACAGCCTTGTGAATGCAGGAAGCTGCACTTTTTGTAGATTTGTGTTTACTAAGCAAGGAGAGAAACAACGTTTTGTTTAATAGTTCAGGAAATCTTGCAGTGAATGCCCAAAGAAATGCTGTCTGTTGAGGCCAGGGCACACTCCGGCACAGCCTCCCACACGGAGAGCTGTATGCCAAGCCTGGCTGATGCACCCTTTTGTAAGATATAATTATCATGGGGGGCATGACTTTCTAGCAAATTATTTTTGCTGTTACAGCACATAATGTGGATGGTTTTACATCGTAATAATATTTCTTTGTTCTCTAATTACGAGCATGTTTAATATAACAAAGAGCCAGTAGGAACTGGAAATGTTTCAGGTCATCCACTGCATTCCTCTGCCTGTGACAGATTATTTCTTACATTGTGTTCAATAAAGACTTTTCCAACATACAAAAAACACTGACAAGTCATATTAAGTGACTGGGGGGAAATAGCACAGAACTAGTAAATAGGATTATAGGAACATCTGCTGGAAACTTTTTTTGTTATGAAGTATGACATTTATACCTTGGCAATGAGCAATATTCACATTAACTGCAGATTATTTGTGCAATCGACCATTTGACCGCACTACCCAGCCCGTTTCCATGGCAGTCGGAAAGACTTTGCCCCATGCTGTTGGAGGAAAAATCCTGGAACAACTGGACTACTGGGATCTTAATAATATCAGTGTTCAAGCAGGACACAGGGTACCTGAGTACTGACTGGCTTCCTCTAAGATGTATCTGCATATACTGTTTCTGTCTTTGAGACAGCTTGTGTTTTTTTTCTGTAAGAAAGTGAATAAAATCATTTAAGAGAGATAATAATTGCCAAAAGAAATGAAGTCAGAGGGGTCACATCGCTGCGTTGATCTTACATACATTAAAATCAGGAAACTTCTCTGTTTTAGAGACAAATATTTCTTGGAAGGTATTTATCTTTATATACACAAATACTTTTTTGTTGTGTTTTCATAAATTAAAATGCAGCTGCCACGACTGTGCTGTGGGAAGGGGCAAGAATAGGTAAATATAAATTACTTTGGGGAATTAACAGTCCTAATGAAAGTGACCCTGAATGCATACAAAGCAGTACTCTAAACAAATGTTTGGCTTCTCTTGGACAGAGAGAGCTCTAGGAGACATGATCACTGTCTTTGAATTTCAGATGGTCTTTCCACTCACTGCCATTAATGTGTGTGCGTGTCTCTGCCATGAGCTGCTGCAGGGTCCCTGTGGGCCAAGTCCAGAACCCATCTGGGTTTAATACAGTTTATCAGAGACCATGAAAATCATCACGCTGTTTCACTCCAAAAGTATGTTTCTGCCGAGGATGGGAAGGGCTTCCTGGGATGGGGATGTGAGACGATGTGATGGAGCAGCCAGGGCCAGGGCATCTGGCCAGGCTCAGTGCTGAAGCTGCAAAGATGACTGCTTCTTCAACCACAGAGTCAGAGAGGCAAATACATAATAACACTGAACCTTTATTCATTCTCCTCTGGCCAGTTCCACACTCTTCACACTACCAAGCAGAATCTTTGCTTTTCCCTCCATGTCTCGGACAGGAGAATCAGAGCGAGTTCCCTTCCTAATTTTCAAAGAGAAGCAGAAACCCTGTCCCCAAATTAGCCCTTATTTCATGAGTTACTTCAGCTCCTGTTACTGTAATAGAAAGTCTTAGTCTACCCTGTGCAGACAACATACAGCCTAGAGCCCTTGCATGCATTGTTTTCTCTCTTCTTGCTCGTGCTCACATCAATAAGGGTTAATACATGGCTGAGGCTCTCCTCACATGCCAGGCAGCTCAGGTAGTCATTTCACGGGTTTAATGGAATCTCTGGCACCAGCCTGTTGGGCATATAGAGTTACACCATTCAAAATGTTTCCCTAGACATCCAATGAATAATGAAAAGAGTTTAAAAGGTACTTCAACTGATATGCCTTTACATCCTTTGGGGTGTGGGGTTATCTTTTGGAAGAGCTAAATCCCTGCTAGCTCAAAGTGTTTTCCTTAAAGTGTGCATCCTTTAGTGTGAGAGATGGCTATAAGGCTAGAGAGAACAAATGCTTTGGTATTGATATTACACATCTGTATTGTGCCTGACACAATTTCATTCCATCTTTTGTCTCATATGTGCTCTCTCTGAAGAAATACTCCAAGTAAGGGGGCTGAGATGGTACATAGCCATCATATCCTTATCAGAGACAACAATGTTCCTGATAAGGAACATTTACCACGGGGCAGAAGGGGCTGCCATATGGCCACAGCCAAAGCTGAAATGGGTGCAGTGACTCAGCTTGTCCCTTTAGTTAATTCCATGCATGGAATTTGCTTAAAGCCTTAGCATTAATGATAAATGTTTGCTAACTTCACAAAACCTTTCAGAAGTCTGACAGTAGGCATGTATCCTGATGTGTAGCCGGGCAGCTTAGATTACAGGCTGACAACATTTCTTTTCTTTCAATCCATGGTCCCTGTTGGGAGAGTATCTTGTCATATCAGCAGTGAATATCTAATGTAGTCTTCATACTGTGCCAGCAGCCCATTAGTGAAGCCTCCTGGTTACAGTCCTGCTTCTCTATTGCTGACTTTGCACCTTACCTGTATGGGCATGGCACAGGCGATGCCAAGACTTGCCTTGGTTTTCTGTGTGTGTAATGCCCAGAATCAGAGGTTACATAATGATGTATCTCTAAGATTAAGCTTATACAGAAATTACAGTGGCCACGAATAAGGAGAACCATTTAGGAGTCCCTCTGAACCAGAGGATGGCTAAGGTTGGAAGGGACATTAAAGATGATTGAGTTCCACCCCCCTGCCATGGATAGGCTTGCCAACCACTTGATCAGGCTGCTCAAGTTATCTTTGGATCATAACCTTTTTAATACATAGGCAGCCTCTATGTTTTTGTCATAATGAAGACAAAATGCTAGGTAACATTTCAGCACTTCTAGAAACCCAATTGAAAAAAAAATCAAAGAATTGGTGGCAGGTGATGCCTTTTGGGTAAACCACATAACGCTCAGAAACAATATACGTGCTTGGTGGTAGTAAAGAGACTTGAACTTGCCTGGTAAATTAAGGAATGAACTACCCACACAAATGCTTTTGAATTATGTGAAGAAAGATGTTAACAAGAAACCAAAATTCATTATGAGTAACACTTGGGGATTTGGAGGGGGAGTAGGAAGGGGTCAGAGTGGGGAAAGAATCGCAGAGAAAAAAGTATAGATCCAAAGTTATTATTCAGTCTTTTAAATAATTTTAAAATATTGGTCTATTGTTCAGTATACTTTTTTCAAAGTTAATAAGTGAGCAAGAGAAGTTTATGTTCCATCATGACAGTTGTTCAGCTGGTCGGGTTTTTGACTGTACTCATTCTTCCTATCAGATGGTGGCAAGAGCAGCCTCTCAGCAAAACAAATCTGCTTTTACTGTTATCAGCAAGCACTTTTGGAAATGATAGCAAATGTTCAATATGTATTTGCAAACATGACCCTTTCCTTGTGTCCTGTTTCAGGGTCTACTTCACACATTTATGTCAAAGATCCAGTTTCACAGATCCCTGCTGATGAAGCTTTCCAACATGTGCCATAATTGTAGGTATAATTTGTTCCACAGAAGTCAGTCTTCTTTTGTTATTCTCATATCCTCACACAAAAATGAGCTTACTCCACTCACACAAGTTCTTCATCTTACTGCACAAAAGAGAAATTCAGCGAAAGAACAAACTTGTGACACAAGAAAATCAAGTTTTATGCTACTGACAACCAGAAAAGAAGGGCAGAATCTGCAGGTGCTGAAAACTGCTGTTTTACAATTATTTGTGAGCACATTCAATAGGATTGTGTGCAGTTATTTAACCTATTTAAGTAAAGATAGTGTCAATGAAGGCAAATTGTTTACAATGAAGATGAAGAAACCCCAATGTGTCTTGCTCTTATACTGTCATTAAAAAAAATCAGAATATTAGGCAAATTTTAATTATTGTAATCCATGTTGCCATTTATGTTACACATTTCTGTTTCTATTTTACCTTATTGAGAATACAAGTGAAAGAGTTTGAGTGAAATGATCAAATGTTGCACTGAAACAGCATTTCTGCCTCCATTCAGCCTACTGCACGTAACCTCAGCTTGAAATTTTTTTCAGTTTTCTCTCTTTTCTTCAGGCAACTCATCATGGACATCTCAACACCTTCCCCCCTTCCATCCCCAAGTAAATGACAGTGACAAAAAGCTTAATTTCTGTTCTATTACTTGGTTATTTCAGATATGGAAGCCACTGCTGTTCCTGGGGACAGAAAGCCGGGGGGGACATGCAGTACAACAGATAGCTGGGACTAAAGTGTGATGGACTTAAAATATTTACTTTTAAAAGCCCTTTTCATATGGAGCTTAATTAGCATAAAAAGTTTAAGAAGGGGAAAAATAAATTCATGAAAATGTTGTCCATTCATGGCTACCAAGCATGAGCACTAAATTATATAGCCTGTAGCTCTGGGATTCCCCTGATGTTTTGGAGGAACATGGAGACAGATCACCCTCCTTTACTTTTGTAAAGGAAAAGATTCCTCCCCTCCATGCGTGCACGAATACACGCACAAAAGCACACTCCTTTGTTTTTATATTCCTGCCTAAACACCCCCTAATGATGTGTATGGGAGAGAGAAAGCAGGACCAGATGAGCCTTTGCAGTGACATAATGTGGATGCTCTGTGTTATGTTATATTGCGATGCTGTAGCAGGGCAGGTTACTCCCATGCTTCTTAGGCTCGCTTCAGCCAGCCCTGCAAGCTGGCTATCTGATGTAAAGCCCAGTGGATTCGATGGAATCTTTTTTCAGATCTTCAGAGCAGGCTCTGAGCTGCAAGTCTGGTTAATGCTGCAGCAAAGAACATCTGATTATTACATGGGGCTGGCCGGGAATAGTAATCAAATTGCCTAAAGGAAAGCATTTAGGATACATTATTTTAACTGCATTAGATATCCATGTGGTCATTCCCAGGCAGAATGAATATTTCCTCAACTTTATCCAATTTTTTCAACTTAATTTACACCTTTTGTTAGTTGGGATGAATATTGCTCTGTAACATGTCTGAAGGAAGCAGGCTCTGCAGGAAATTGTGTGAGCTACTGACGTCATTGCTATCAAGGGAGCCTAGTATTAGAAAACATTGCAATAGTACAGAGTTTTCTCTTGAATAAGACATAAAACCAAAGTTGCTCCTCTGGTTGCAATTATGTGGTAAATATAATTGTGTCCTGAACATGGAAGTACATATGTCAGCAGTAGGCAGGAATGGCTCCTCTGATGTCCAGACTTGCAATGTTTCCCTTACTACATGGAAATAGAGTTTGCCAGCAAGGTCCTTCCCTCCATGATACGTGTCCTGCCCCATTCTCGCAGGCTTTTGCGCTCAATTCCAACTGGCCACATTCCACCTCAACTGCAGCGTAGGTGCATTTGAGTCATCTAAGTCCTAGAGAACAACTTTGCTCTCAAGAACTGCTTAATCTCACAGGCCCTGAAATCAAGAAATGCCTCTGATTTTGGGCAATTTTCTGAGAAGCACCTTTAGAATTTTCTAACAAGAAAAGGAGCTTCTCCCCCTCTCCAGACATTGCTACAATCATAGAGTTATTGTGTAAGAGACAGAGCGTGCCTGTCTGCTGCTCTCTGTGCCTGGCTCCCTGCCTCTTGCAAACCAGTCGCAGCATCTCAGAAATGTCCCTCATCCATCAGTTCAGCAATGATTTATCAGGAATCGGGAGTCACAGTTTTCTCCAACTGCAATACAGGGTCTGAAGTCACCAAAATGGTGAGGGGCAAATGGTCTGTGAGTTTGATTCAAGGAAAATTTGCTCGTTGTCAGCTACAGTGATTACTCAATGTTGGTACTTCAGAAAAATGTGCTCCCCGTAAATATTGAGTTGTGTCATTATCACTGATATGCTGGGCTTTCATAAATATTGACATTCGGTAATTAGACAGCTGGCTGTAAACTGGAGGAGACAGTCATTAAAATAGCCATTAACAGAGCTCAGAGCAGAAAAGAAGGCTGCTTCTTAACTCATTCGGGACAATGGAGCTGAGGGGAAAAAAAAAGGAAATTTTTATATCTTCTACATTTGATGTAATCTCTGATATATACCCATTCTTCTCATATTCCTTCAGCCAAACTCATTTTGGATCTTCATTTCCCATTCATCTAGATGAAAGCATGACCATGTTTCTGTGCGTACAATCCAGAGTGCTCCAGCAAGGACACGTGGAAAAGCACTTGCAAGGTCTTTGTACAGACCCTAAAGTCTGCTTGCAAATATCAGGTAGCATCAGAAGGGCTGTGTGAAATGACTGATCTGTGACAGGTTTTCACAGGCTAAATACTGCTGTTGTTAACTGAACACCTTGTCTTTTGCCTCAAGAAAAATACCCACAATTTGCTGGCAACAGATACTGGACAGTTTTCTAGCTTTGGCTTTCTGTTAGGGTGATTGAAGCATGGTGTTGTCAGGAAACCTGTCCTTTTGCTTCTCATATAAAAATACAGTTTCACCACCGATAGAATTTTAGCCTGATAACTCTCTCAAGTTCTAACCCATTGTTCCCTCATTTATTTATTTTTATTTAAGGAAATTGTACAATTCAAGGTTGGACTTCATCCTTTAAGTGATCAAAATGACTTCTCTTGTCTGCATGGTCACAACTTTTTGAGGGAAGACAAGGAATTTTCAGAGCTTGGAAGCAGCAGGCTGAGCAATGGAGCTTCTCAGCATGCAGTCTTGGGTCACTGCTGGTCCCAGGCCATTAAGAGGAGTAACAACTGGAAAAATCCTGCCCTTCAAGACATCCAAATCTGCATATTCCAACACATACTGGCAAACAAACAAGCGGAATGGGAGGATGTGAAAATGATAAAAAATCATTCTGCTTTTATGTTCATTATAATGATGAGGGCTGCCATGCTGCAGAATGCAAGTCCACAGGTTTTTATCTCTCCAAATAATCCAGATGGCGATATTGAAATTTATCTCATAAAATCGTACCGTTGCCATGAGTTGATACGAGATTCTCCATAATGACTATCAGTATGCAAGCGGCTTTGAAATTCACTGACTGGAGTCCTACAACAGGCAGGTAGAAACCCAATGCAGCCACCCAACGAGCAGGCTGTCATGGCCATTAACTGCAATTCTCCACCCATCTCCTTGATGAGAGCCAATGCTAGTAAGCATTACAAGTGGATTATTGTTTTACACTCAGCATGAAAGATGCTCTTATTAAGAGGAAGAAATAAGATTAATCTGACTAAAATCACTTTAAGGGAATGACTGCAAATTGAAGTGATTAGTAATGGTAAGTCCAAAAAAGTGCATGTTGTAGGTATGCAGCCAGGGAGGTCTCAGAATGCGGGGGAACTGCTGATATGCATCTCTTGAGTTCACAGTGTTTTAGATGTAATCATTTCACTTACATATTTTGTTTATTGTATATTGCACTGTAGCTGAATGTCTATACAGATTTGCACATATGTACATCTACAGGGAGAGGAGAAACTGATGGATTTCTCTAATCCAAGAAAGAGACCATATATGTATTCATATATGATCCTGTCTGCAATATATTCTGTTGGTGCTTTTATGAGTTAGCATGTGTATCTGTGCAGCATCAGAGTCATGTAGCAGAAAGGCAGTCAATTTGTTCTTACCACAGCATCCAACAGTTCACCTCTTGATCCTACCCTTTTCACAGGTTTCTCAATGAGTGATTACAAGTAGGAAGGCTGAAACCTGAGAAACATCTCTTCTCTGTTAACAAATGATCCAAAAAGGCTTTAGAGCCACATGGATGTATCTGCATTACACAGATGGGACTGTGGAGGAGTCTGCCCATACCCACCATGGGCTGGGTGAGATCATGAGCTTACATAAATCACCACCATAGTGATCTCACCTCTGAGCTGCAGGCTAACACCAGCCCCTAGTGCCTCTGCTTTCTCTCTTCTTTTCAAAGCTCTTCAGGACAGAGGCTTTCAACTTGGCATATTGGGAAGATGATCCTGCCAACTCAGTAACTTCCAATGGGGAAGCAGGAGCTGGAGAAATGTACCTGGGGGATTTATCCCTACTGCTCACAGCTAGTAGAGGGGAGACTGTCTCCTCAGATACTTCCTAATCTGCCCTATTTCCTCAGGCTACGGCGGTAGGTGAAGCCTGACTCTTTGTTTCTTGCAGGAAAATGAGTGCGGAAAACGCCATGGTTTGCAGGAAAGACCCCCACATGCTCCATCCCAGCAGGGATCCAGCACAGAGTTAATCCCTCAGAGTGCTCTGGGAGATGCTCTGGTCCTACCACAGGAAAAAAAAAGGCAGGGAATGCCGAAGCCAGAGACAACGAGACACCGTTCTGTTCCAGCTGCAACAATTACCTGAGCTGTCAGAAAAACAGCAGGTCCTAAATTTTGAACAGAAGGGACTAAATACATCCCTGGAGCAAATCCAGCAGTTTCTGCAGGTTATGGGAAAGATTTTGGTCCTCCATCTGTTTTTTTGCACAGAGCTAAATATTTTCTGTAACGCTGAGTTGAAGGACTGAAATGATTTTTGAGAATGAGAAGTTTGGCGTTAAAGTCAGCTGACAAAAATGCCTTACTGCCACTGGAATCGGCTTCTCTGTATTCCTTGTGCACATTAAGCAAAACAGCATCTTTCAGATAGACAGCTCTTACTGATAGGTATTTCAACATTTCAATTTCAAGTGCACTAGAGGGTTCCTCTATGAGTGGGAATTGCTTCTTACCGTATCATTTTTCAAAGGGTTGTGGTGAGACCAATGAAGAGGCTTCCTTTAAAAACCCTCCAGCATTTTGAGCTAATTCTGTGGTGAAACACACTCTGTGCCAGCTACCGCCTTCACTCTCTGAGTAACTCAGTGCATATGGGGAGTTGTCTACGGTGTGTAGAAGTTACCTTTGATTTTGATGGTACACTTTTACAGATGGCAATATTTAGTAGGACTGAAAATATCCTAAAAGCTAAAGTATGCAGTAGTGACGTGCTTATCTTGTGGCACACAGCTTGGTGGAGTTCTCAGCATTTCTTACAGGATGATAATTCAGATAGCGCTTGTTTCTGATGGACACTGCATAGGTTTTGATTCTCAAAGGTGAGAGTGGGGCAGGAGGCTCGACACCATGAACCCAGGTGTGGCGCAGGGACAAGGGCAGCAGATCCCACAGCTGATGCTACAGTCCCATTCCTGACCCAGCATGATGTTCCCAGGGTGGCTGCCACAAACACACTGAGGCTGAAAGGGAGGGAGAGAGAAAGAGGCTGAGGATGCTTATCTGAGCAGGAGGCTGCTGTGCTTTGTTTCCAGGGAGGCCACTTCTGTTCAGCTTCTTTAAGTCTCATTTTACCCATCTGTTATGCGATGCTCATTTGCTCGGAGTGGTGTCATGAGACTTCACTGATGTATATGAAGTTCTTTGATGCATGACAGCTCTACATGAAAAATAAAACAATCAGAGCTTGTTTCCATCTATATCACTTTTACTTGGACATCAGCAGCTATTTGGTGTTATTGAATGCTTTCATTTGAAAAAAAAAATCATTTTATTTGTTCAATGGCCCATGCATGGGACACTGGTTTCCTTGTTCTGTTTTTTTTTGGGTGGGGGGGAGTCGGGCCAATATGGTATAAAATCTACAAAAACAAATTTTATTTGTTTTTCTCATGATGCTGGTTATGACCTCCTTTTCCCTCTTAAAACAATAAACAAATCCCACACTCTTCTCCCATAACTACCTTCCCCTAGAGTACAGTGATCTGCATTGTTTGCAAATTACATTTGGAAAAGCAAACAGAGGAAAAAACATTATTTAAAAGTATCTTTTTCAGAGGTAGAGTGGTACAAACAGTTTAAAAGAGCCAGTAGTTGATCACTAACCACTACTGATGGTAAAGTAGGATGGCCACCAGTGGTGCACCCAATGGTCAGCTGCTGAAGTCAGCTGGGGCAGAGGGGCAGATGCACAGCAAGCGACGAGTGCTTGGGTAGAAGCTTCTCACCAAAGGCCTGAACTGCTCCCATTACTTCTGCATCACTCTGCAGATGCTCGGAGGCCACAGCTAAATGACTGCAGAAGCCAAAATACTCTTCTCATCTGTCGGATCGACTCAGCGACCAGTCTGAGGGATACAGATGCCGGATGCAAAGCCGCAAGTTGATAGACATTGCCATTAATGTGTTTTAATTAAGTAGTGGAAAGGAGTAGTGAGGGGACTAAAGGAGTGACAGTGAAAGTGAACACCAGAGAGCCTGGATTTGTTTCTCTTGTATCGGTTCCTTTCATCAGCAAGCAGGGGATCATTGCTGCTGCCCAGCTAGTGCATATTGCTGGGAAATGTCAGGGTCTTGCTGTTTCTAGGTTGAGTTTAAACATTTGAGCCTGTCTGCCTATTATGAAACAATCTCATATCAGCCTTATGTTCCTCATACTTGCTTGGCTTACTTTCCCCATGTGTGATAAATAACTTACTTTTTTAAACATCCAGTTATCCCTCATTCCCCACCAGTCCAGAGCACTCTTGGTTCTCCATCTGCAGAATGACATTAGCAACCACCAGAGCCTTCAATATTGTTATGGAGGTGCCACGTGGTGCTTTTGGCTTTCTCATGTCCCTGCTGGTCTGATTATGTACGGATTCCCCACAAGTGCCTGCGTGCTCCAGACACGTCTCGGCGGCTGCCTGAGGTGGCTCCCTGCTAAGGAACCCCCAGGGATTGCCGTAGGCTGCGGCTCCCACGTCACAGCCGGGGGTGTCTGTGTGTCTGCCTGCATGCAGCTTCTTTGTTTTCAACAGACACGAAGCAAATGTAGAATGAGTACGTAGGCAGAGTATGAAAATGTGCCTTAGGTAGAAAATCAGACTGTATAGAAATATACAGTGAAGGTTTATTTTTCCCAGTTAGAGTGAGTCTAAAAAATCTGCATTTCCATGGATCTCAGACACCATATATCTGTTTTGTCACAGCTGATACAGATTTGAATTTTATGTTTGGGGATTTTTCCAATATAAGCTCAAGCATTTCTGAAAACACTGCTGTTACCTCCACTGCTGGTGAATACAGTGCACAAGGGGAGAAGAGAGCCATGCTACATCTCTGTGACTTTATCACAATTGATGTCGGAAAAATGTACGCTCATTCCTACTCCTTTTCTTTGCTTGTAGAAATGCTCTTCCTTTTAGCTCTCTTTTCTGTATCAAGTTCCAACCTCTCTGTAAATCAGTCTTTAGAGTGCATACAGTATAGCCACTGTAATTTATAAACAACTGTGAGATTTTCTACAGATATAATGAATTATAAGTAAAACCTAACTAGAAGCACATGTAGATACAGACTTTGGATGTGAAGTATTGCCCTTGTTCCATAAGAGTGCATTAGTATTTGCTCCAATGTGAGTAGCTTCAGACATTGCTTCACCCCTCACCTGAATTCTGCATCTGCAGGAAGCCTCCTAAAATCCAGCTAAGCTGCAGATGGATGCAGAGATTCAGCTTGTACAGGAATTATGACAGGAAGAAGCCACTGCGCTAGCAAGGTGTGATTCGTCTTTTCTAAAGTTAGCTGCCTAAAAATGGCAAATCTCATCTCAGCCGTGTTTGCTATACAATCAATGGAAAAGGAAGGCAACCTGCAGGCTGACTGACTCACTAGAAAGGCTGCAAATTAGAAAGGACCCTAAGTGACTGAACCTTGGGCATCAAATTCAAGCTAGACAAGCATAGTTAATCAAAATCAATCCAGCCCCAAATGACTTTGGTCCTTATGGGATTTATAAAAAGCTGCAATGCAGACCTTCAGAAGTGGCAGCAACTGCCCCATTAAATTCGATGTCATAATCCCTGCATCAGCCATCCCATGGGATTTCATCCTTCACAAAAGCTTGTTTTTTCTAGGGAGCTGGAAAGAGGAGACGGATATGAAGCAGAGGGAGTTTTAAAGACCACCACTGATTTAACACTTTGCTGTGCTGTTCTTTTGGAGGTTTAAAAGCTGCTGGGTTATTTCATAAGGGATAAATGCAAAAAGTAAAATGTAAAAAAGTAATTTAACAGTAATCTATTCACACCACACTATGGCTCTGTAACTAAATTTGGCTCAAAGATTCACTGAAGTCCATGTACTTCTATATGGGCACAGAATTTGGGATTAAGACAAGGAAGAGATCAAATCTCTTCTTCTAGGAGAAATATCTGCAATAAAGAAGGGGCAGGGATGAGAGAGACAGTCAGAGAGAGACAGAGAGAGAGCTTCAACTACCCAGTGGGAGAACAGAGAGAAGGAGGAGCTAAACACTTCTTGGATGTACCTTAGGAAAGAACAAAAGACAATGTGCACAGCTTGTAACAAAAGAAATACTTCTATTCAAGACAACAGAAAAAAATTGTCACAATAACCAAACACTACAAAAACAACGCATGTTGTGAAACCTTTACTTCCTTGGACTTTGAAAAGTCATATGGACCTGTTATAATTCACCTAGAACCTACTCTGAATGAGGGATGAATGCGTGACTTAATTGTGAATGAGTTTGTAGACAGATAGACTGACAGATATATAAATAATCAACCACAGTGAAGTTCTGAAATTCCTTCTCCTAGCAACCCTGCAAGACATCATAGTGTTTACATTTTTATTACATTTGAGATCAGCAGGAGACAGAAGAGGCCATGCTCATATTGACATATCTTTCCCCATTTGGGACAAATTGGTACAAGTTGACAGGTAACAACTTGAAGCGCAGGAAAGATGAGTGTCATCTGTTCCAGCGTTACCTTATCCAAAACCAATGGCACTGCTGGTTTGAGGCTTGGCTTCCATGTGTGAACGAAATAGAAGGACCTAGTTTCTGTATATTCCTGAAGGAATTTCCACTGATTTGTCCAAGAAGCAGGAATATCAGCTAGTACTATTTTACCCCCTTCCTGAAAATCAGGTTAGAGTGAGACAATCAATTTTAAAGATAATGATAGGAAAACCCTTTAAACTCATTCTTCAGGATGTTTTTTCATCTGCTCACCACGGAAGATGTGCAAAAAGGGGAGCAAAATGGTTAAAACAGTTGCACTGGTTGTTGGGGTGACTGAGATCTCCAGGAGCATGGTTTGAAGGATTCTACAGCTGGGAGCTGATAGGCAGGGAAAGATTCAGTTGTCATCAAACATACAAAGGAAAAACAGAGTATCTAGTTGTCAAGTTAATGACTCAAGGGCTCAGTCCTAAACTTCATCTTGAAGCAGGGCTAATTTCTACTTATTGTTCTCATGGTGATATCTTGCTTAGAGCAAGGAGCAGTAGGAAAATGTAGATCATGTGCCAACAAAAAAACCTAGTAGCAGTGATTACGAAATATTATCAATCTGACTTTATGCAGAGTAGTGAGGAGCAAGTATCGTTCATGTGGAAAACTGTTTGGTGCAGATGTTGTGGTCCTATCAGTACAGATGAAACAACACATGAATCACTCTCTAGGACGTAATTCTCAGAGCTAAGAAGGGACATAGGCTTTGTGTCAAGCAAAATAAAAAAATGATGGGAAATGCATCTTCACAGAGCATTGTAAGACTGAGCTACAAGTAAAAGGAAAAATTATGTAGCATAACAGGAAAAAGCATTTCCAAATTAAAGCATACTGTTTCTAATGAGTGTTTTGTCATTGTGGCTGGAGGTTATAATAAATTTAGTACCTGTGACAGAGGTGGACTTAAATCAATGCCCAAAATGCAGAGCTTTGGTCCCTGGTACTCTCTGTCTTCCTGCTAGACATGAGGCAGAGATAGCTCACAGGCCAAACAATGCCCATAACTTTTATCAGATGATCTAAGGCCATGCCATTTTTTTCTTGTTATAACTGAATACCATTAAGCCATGTTTTACTGTCTGGCCCTTCAAGGCTTTCAAAGCACCTTTTTGCTTCTCAGCTAGAAAGCAGCCCTATGTCATGCCTCCTCAGTCCTCTTATGAGAATTTTCCTCACTTTAAAACAGAATGAAAATAACAAGAGCTAGTAATTAAATAGAAGACTGATTTTTTTTGCTGGATTTTTTTTTTTTTGTTCTTTCATGTAAATGAAAATGCTCCTTCAAAAAGAAGAAAAGATGACATCCCACCAACAATTTCCTACTTTATTAAGATGTCATGTTGGTCCAAGTGTTGCTTCAAGTGGTGATAAAGTCAGGCTGAGCAGTACCCATGGTCTGGGAGCCAGGTGATTAGTCTGTGTTTAACTACCAGAATGAAGCCATAAGCCCTAGAAGATCTCTCCTCTGGAAATCCCCTGAAGGCATCAATATGGTACAGCAGAAGTCTCTGTCTGGTTTTGCTGGACCTTGTTCTTGCATATGGAAAAGGGCATAAGAAAATAACTGCAACCGATGTGTTTCTGTACCCTAGCAAGCCAGCCTCTACTAGGGCCTTTTCTAGTCATAGACAGGGGATTTAAATTGAGGTTTTCCAAAAACGGGGGAAGATCATGTGATAAATGTCTGTCTGAAGGCAGAAAGCAGTCTGTGAAATACAGACCAGGCATGTTAAAATATTGGTCTTGGTCTTGCCTGTGGCACAGCTTCATGGCACTATTTTGACGGGTGCCCTGGGGCAGCCAGTGGCACCGCTGGTCACACCAAAGGGCTCCATGTCCAGGCTGTCATGGTATCTGCTGGTAACATCAGACAAAAATAACACCTAGGAACTAGAATCAGTGCAGCCTACAGAAAGCTCCATCCTGCTGGCAGCTTCCTTGTGCAGTGCATGTACGGATCTCTGAGCAGCCAGCGCTGTAAGCTGCAGTTCTGGATTGCTCCAAACCCAGTAATGTGTATGTAAGCCACTCACAGCCATGCCGCTTCTAATAAACCATTTATTAGCTAAACACGGGCTGATAACAAAGACATCTATGCTGAGAAGGATCCCTCCTTTGAACTGGAATTTGCACAGTTCAAAATCCCATTTCTTCAATCTTCGGATTAATGTCTGTGTTATCTGTGTGTGAAGACAGTTCTACTTTGTCCACATTGTAACGAGGGTCTGTGCACCCAGGATGTACGTGTTGGCATGTATTTGTAGGAGGATTGTGCTCAAGGCAGGCACAGCTTGACTTGGGGAGGGAACTGCCGCATAATATTTGTATTACCATTAAAAAGCCCCCATGCTGCGTGTTAGGCATTATTTCTCTCATACTTGGTGTGTTGTAATAGGTTCTGAATGCTGTAATGCCCCTTTGAAATATCACTGGAAGTAAATCCATGCAGAGAAATAGAGAGAGAAATCCATCTTACACGCTAACCTATTCTTGAACTCAGACTGCTTCTTACGCTTCTCTAGAATTTAGGCATGGAGTATGTATAAATTTGGAAATATGCCTATGTCTTATCTGGTTTGTAACTTAGCAACCTTTAATCTGGGTTTCTTGCCGCTCCTTATAAAGCAGATGATAAATCTAGTCAAGCTCCTACAATACACTTGTGGGGAAAGTATAGAGAGGGTTCATCAAATACATAAGTAACACCCAAAGCTCTGTTCATTTTGCTGACATTTACCTTTATGCATAAAGACAAGCACAAAAACGCCCACTGCTCAAAGTCACATTTAATCAGACTGAGTGGATTTATATTAGCAGACACCAACTGCTAGAGGGAAGGCTGTGATTTGCAGAAGGAAGTTTCATAGACCATGATTTGCCTGAGACATGGTGATCTTTGATTTAATCGCTTAACTTAGTTAATTTGCCATCTCGTATTTGAAGAGGGAGTTAACCAGATGTAAAATGAAGAGGAAGCAATAAAAATGGAGAAGATTATCTTGATAAGGTACATTTTTTTATAATGATTTTACCCCTCTGAATGCCACAGAGCACTGCTAGGTTTAATCTTATCCACAAGGCAAACATATTAAGTAAAATAAGGTCTGGGAGCTCTGAGTGACAAAACTCTGAATGGCATAGTTGTCACAAATGATTGGCATATTCATTACCAAATTGCACCTTCCCAAAAGGTGTTTGGCATGCTACTAAAGGATTCCTAGTCACACAGAGGAGGCTGTCAAACAAGCTCCTCTCTGTTTACCTCCTGCATTAATGCAGCTGTGTCCTCCTGGAATTGAAAGCTGCTGCTGTGCATCCCATTGATTGCAGAGAGATGTGTCCAAAGGGCAAAGTTACAAGCTCAGAGCTGGAGGCTGCCTCACAATGTTGTTGCTTTCTTTTAAAACACTTCTATACACTACTGCATTTGACTCATTTCTTCTGTCCTGAACAGTGTGGGTATTCCTAAATCTGTTTTGGTATCCTTTATCTGAAAAGCAAGCCCGGAGATAGGGTGGGCTCCAATGGAGCAGTGTCACTCCTGGCTTAAAGAACAGCAAACTGATCACTGGTTTGCAGGCTTCATTATTTCATAGGAATTGAGAGCAGAGTTTTATTGATGCACTGAAACGTGTGCTTTGATATAAACATAATAAAAGTCAGAGACAAAGTGCAGCTGTCTAGCGCTCCCCATACATGGCTATTAGCCAGCAGAGAGACTAAAATATATGCTCAGAATCGATATACAGTGACATAAAAGTTTGTGTTTAATAGTCCTTTTCAGGCCTACAAACATGTTGTCACAAGTTTTTGTCTCACATCTACTGGAGATGGACTGAGTCGGCCTTAAGATAGAAAACGGAGTTTGTGATTCCTTCAGGTGCTGAAGAAAGTAATGAGAAGACTTGATCCTGTGATTCTGAGATTCTTTGTGACTCAGCTTTTGCCACAGTGTGAGTACTCAGTCCAAGTGCAAGCAAAATAAAACAGGCTGCTGGGTCCTGGTCTTTTGGAAGAGGTGCAAAAACAGTTTCTGGACTCCTGTTACTAGTGCTGAGAAAACCTCATGGTTCTGGCTGAGTTCCCACTGGCTGAATTAAATGCATGCTTAAATATTTCATAATTAACTCTCTACCCTCCATGTCAATTAATCTTATTTCTCAATTAAAACATCAGTGGTTCTGGTGGTTATAGATGTTGGGTGGGTCTGTGACCTCATGATCCCCCAGCCCATATTGCGTCCCTTTTCTTTTGCTCCCATTTTGGGTGGCTGTGACATTCTGCTGGAGCTCACCAACAGCTACAGCGCTGCTAGGGGAGAGCCACAGGGCAGAGCCTCCTCTGAAAGGCACGAGGAGTCCTGTAGGGTGGTACCAAGGAAGCTCTCTCACTGTGTTGGGCAGGAGCAGGATGGGTGCCTCCCAGACTTCCCAGCTGGTGCCAAGCTTGGCTGCAAGCAGCAGTGAAGAGGAGAACCATGGCCAGACACCATACTCACGCAGCATCCATAGGGGGTCAGTGACAGGGGGACGGCCATGGGGAGCCCCAAGTGCTGTTGAGGTCCGCATGAGGTCCCACAGCCTGCTGCTCCTGCCTGCTGCTCATTTCCAAGAGGAGTGCCGAGGTCTGCAGCATCTCTGCTACCAGACATTCCCCTGGAAACGGCAAAGGCCATAGGAACATGACTAAAACACATGAGTCATACTTATTCAGGATTATTTTAGCATATCTTTTTTATGAACATTTTAGTGGAGGAGCTATGGCACATACTAGTCTGGTTAGAGGATGGTACAAAAAGAGCTGCCTCTACCCATCACAAGGGAACATGGAAAGGGCAGATGGTGACCCTTGTCTATCGTTAATAAAATCAAAAGTCTCACCTAAAGTGATGATCTGTGCCAATAGCAGACTGCAAGAGCTTACTTAGCCCTGTTAATTAATTATACTCTACATCAGCTTTCCACAGAGAGCCTATGTGATCCCAAACCAGAAGGGGTTTGCCAATATGTTATCATACCAGTTTGTGTGACTGCTGAGGACAGATGACATTTTATTACTGTTTCCCCTGAACCTTAGGAGTATTCACTTCCTTATGGACCACATTGCTTTAGAGTGAGAGGAAGCACCTTCCTCCTACTTGATTTTCTTTTTATGGCTGGAAGCAGATTCCTTAGCCCAGTTCCCGCAAACAGGGACATGCAGTGTTCCCAGTGCAAAATATAATGCTTTGAACGATGAAATCAGCGTTTTTTGTTTTGAGCAGCAAGATCCATCAAGTTAACTTCCTCTTCATGAGGGAAAAAGTGGTCTGCAGTGCACTGACATGATCCTCTCTGACAACACTGCCAGTTCATGTAGGAATAACACCAAGGAGGCATGTTGAAATTAGAAAATACAAGCAAGCAACAGCCGAGAAACACATGAGAGCATGGCTCAGTGAGAGCTGCCAGTTGCATGTTTAAGTTACCAGATGTCTGTTTGGCTTCTGAGCTTTAACATCTCCATTGGCTTACTCAGAGGTATTGCGTCTTTTTCATGTCAGGTTTTAAGTGTGTGTGCTTTCTCTTCCCTCCTGTGGGCTTTTATACTGTAATGCCCTTTCAAAATTTGCCTTTTGTAACTTAGATAAATAGACAGTACTTCCTCATAACTGCAGTAGTCCTGTGCTTCTTGCATTTACTAAATGAAACAGCTGAAATAAAACAAGGTCCCAGCTTGGGCTCCATCTACCAAGCCGCACTGACTCCCTACCGTATGCACCAGGAAAACACAGTGCAGAGCAGCCATGAAAGGACCAAGGACCACATCACTACAGACATCCAATTTAGATATTTTGCAAGCAGTAACAAGCCTTTTTTTTATTTTTTTTAAAGCAAATGGTAATATCAGCATTAAAAATTCACTGCTTGCATGCTTCCTAACTCATTTATTTCCATTTATTCCTCCCTTATTAAATGCACTATATGAAAAATCTAAGAGATTCGTCTTAGCTAGATGTGCTTACATTCACACACATATGTGTATATATATATGTATTTTAACTACATACATTCTTTTACTGAATGATATCTGAGTGCCTTTTGAGAGAAATAGGTTGCCAGTGTTATGCCTCGGCATCCAAGGGGCCTTTTTCATCACACTGCTGAAGACGGTGTTGACTAAACATGCCACAACAAAAGGCAAAATACACGTGTATCTTCTCAAAACATTAAATAAACATCCCATGAAGAGACAGAGCATTTTAACTGTATGTGCTCAAAGTCAATTTCACTTTTCATTTCTAGTTTTAGAAACTTTCTTTTTTGAATTTTTAATGAGTGGGCAATGAAAAAAATATATATATATTTCCTGAAAATCCAGAAAAGCTTGTAAGGAATGCTTTCTTCTCTTGCCCATTTTCAGATAGTAGTGAACATGCAGAACGAAAACCAGTTTCACAAAAAGCAGGAAAATTATTACAGTATCTTCAAATACTATGTTTTCCTATCAGCTGTTCCAGAAACTTGAAGAACAGTAGAACAGTGACCTTTCCCTGTTTCTGCTTTCATAACTGCCGATGTGGAGCACGTCCTTCTCTCAAGTGTAACAGTAGCAGCAGCAGCAGCAACTGGTGATCTCCTGCTTCAGCAATGCAGGCTCCTAATGTAGGCCTCAAACCAGCACCGTAATCTTGGATGCACTTCAGCAGTTCAGCTGTACAGATCTAGTTCACTAAACTGTCTGAATTACTATCCATTCTCATTATCCAGAAACAGTTGAATTTAACTTCTAGTTTTCTTTCCCCAAACCCTTCTGTGATCCTTGAGTCCTCTTTCAGCCTCTGAGGCCCAGAGCCCCACAGGTGTGGCCTGACCCTCCTGCTCCTGGAGAGACTGAGCACTCATTCCTCTGTTCTCTGGACTGAATGAGTGCCTGGGTTCCTAACCCTCCTGCTCAGTGTGACACTCCAGAGTCCTGGGTATCTCTGGTGGTGGCTTCCTGAGGCCCCAAGAAATGCACCCCAAGCCACAAGCCCTGCTTTGGAGTACGAGTAACTCCAGTGCAGTCACTTTTGCATCCTGGCTCTGGACAAATAAACTGTAAATCAAAGGGGCCAAAAATTTGCCCCTCTGGGAATAAATGAGCTAAAGCAACAAAGATGATTCAGGTTCTGCAGCACCTCTCCTATGGGGAGAGGCTGAGAGAACTGGGACTGTTCAGTCTGGAGAAGTGGAAGCCCAGGGGTTTTCTCATCAGTATCTCTTACTACCTGAAGGGAGGGTGCAGAGAGGATGGAGTCAGCGTCTTTTCAGAGGCCCAGTGCCAGGACATGAGGCAATGGGCACAAACTGGAACACAGGAGGTTCCCTCTGAACACCAGGAAGCATGTCTGTGCTGTGCGGATGACGGAGCACTGGCAGAAGCTGTCCAGAGAAGCTGTGGCGTCATCTCCTTAGCAATAGCTAAATGAGATGCAGCACTGCTCTCCCACCAGTTGGAGAGATTATCCTTCTGAGCATATTCCCAGGCCAGTTACCTGGCTATGAGCTTGTTCCTGCCTGATGTTTTTCTTTGTTTCCCTATACTGGTTGGATTTACATTTGCTTAGACTGGAGGATCTGGTTGGGACAGAGGTCTTTGTCAGCTGCCGATTAGAATTTATGATGAGATAGTCCGGCTTGTGGAGCCCTTCTGAGCTTCAACAGGAGCAAATAAAAAATGTTGTATGTTTAGGATATTTTTACTTGTCACTTGGCAAATAGAGGCTATACTTACCAACAGGTCTTAGCAAATTCCTGATACTCTGCATGCTTGGGAACTGTCAGTGTTCAAAATCTGTGGCACTCCATCTCTTGCAAGTCATGTCTAGAGACAGATGGAAGGAGAGGAAGCAAGAATGGTGGAGCAAGGAAGATATATAAGGAAAACATGTTTTAACAGAAAAGGTTTTATATCTACATGTTAGCACAGTGGTCATGTATATCAACAGCCACTGCAAATGTGGAACAATATAACCTCTGTCCTGCTATCCAAGATTCCTGCATGTCCCTTTGCAAGCCCCAGAGCAGGTCAGCTAGGGCAGCAGGTGCCAAATGCAGGCAGGACTCAGCATTTTATTCCCCCCACAAAAAGTCTACATCTTTCCAGCAAGCTGTTGAGACAAAATGCTTTTTGGAAATGCCTACTGATGGGAATTAGCGGCTTTATCTATTCTAGCAAACCAAGCAGTGCAGCAGATAGCCCATTGGCCTGTGATCATCTATCCTATTTAACTGAGTATTTGGAGTAACACATTACCTGGCATAGGTTTGACCCACACCAAGTGGTGCCTGCCTCGAAGTCAGCCAGATGATGCGCAGGCCAGAAGGCAGAATGAATGAAATCACCACATCCAGAAGGACAGGGGAGGAGTTTGGTTATAGGAGCACAGCCCGGAGTTTGGCACTTCCCTTCAGAACCAGAGAACAGACTCTCTCCTTATTTATTAACACTAATGTACACAGAGAGACCTAAAGTCAGATTGTGGGTACTTTTTGTTGGTTTTGTTACTATAAATTGAATGGCACAGCATTCTGTCAAAAAGAAAAAAAAGAGTAGAGACATTAAATAGCTCTTTAAAGGCTCCAAGGTACTTTTTCTTTACTTAAAAGGCCCCTCTTTTAAAACCCAGGCTAGAAGCCAAAGGAGATTCCCCTGGGAAGCTCGACACTCCCAGAGTGAGGCCATCGGAAAACAAGTCACAATATTTCCAGGAAGATAGCACTAGCAATGAGCCAAGGACAGGCATGGAAGATTACATGCTCATGATACCAAGAATGGCCAGAAGAGGAAGGCTTTTCTTTCTTTCACAAGAAAACAAAAGCAATCAAAAGGAAATATTTGCAGATGCTTAAGGGGTGTCTCAGGAAGTACATTAGTATGTTGATTGAGGTGTCAAGTATCTGATATACTGCACAGGGATATGCAGTTTTATGCATACATTTTATTTCTACATATGGTTCATATGTCCAGTGGGGAAACTTAACCAAAATCTGAAATTGCTTACCAACTTTCAGTCTGCATTTCGTTTGCTCTTCTTTGTTGTAAATGCAACTGATTGATCTTTGCATAAATGCATGTGTTAGCATTTCAGATGATATTAATTGGCAGTAAAACTACCTTCATTAAGTTATGGTATTTTAAAGTAAATTTATTTGAATTACCTCTGTGTCTATGCATAATTTTGATTATCTCCTTAGCGGCCCCTGGTGCATCTCAGGAAAAAGCAGAAGTGAAATACTGAGCATTGGTTTAAGGCCTTGTAGCTGTGCAAGCTTCCACTATCCACAGTTCGTGTGTGCTGCCTTGCCGTCACTACTTATCAGTGAACTCAGGACAGTTCTGTTGATACTTCCTAAGCCATGTTCCAGGTCACAAACATCCACAATTTATCCTAGGATGATCCCAATGGTAACTGAGAATGAGCTTAAGAGAAAACCTTCACATAGAATGATAGCTTGTATGCGAGCTATATTGCAACATGTCTAGTCTGAAGGGCTTGCCATTTCTCTGCATTTGACCTGGTTTCCATAAGACCAGCAAAAGTGGGAGAAGCTGCCCAGTGGCACATCCTCTTCTTTCATATAAGAATCATCCATTCATCATCCACTTCATCCAGCAATGGAGATAGTGGGGTCTGTCTCCCCTGGGCCCCAGGGCAGATTTGCCACCAGCACTATGAGACTGCTGATTCTGGAGCGCATGCCTAAGACAGTAGCAGGAAAAACTAACACCAAAGAGGATATGGTCATGTAAGGAGGTCAGGAGCATTTTGAATAGCAAACATCAGACAAGCAGGAGGAACACTAGAACAAATTTAATCCAGAGATAAAATGGGCTGAGATAGCACATAATGAGTGATTTCTCAGTTTTACTTGCTTTACTTCTTTTTTCTTTTTTTCCCCCTAAATTAACAGCAGAAAATAATTAACGTCTTTTATTCTGTTTCTTATAGTTTTAGTAGTAATTAATCACTTTGTAAATTCATCATCTGTTTGATCTTCCACGTCTATGCAGTATATCTTCTGGTTTTGGGAAAATTATATTTATGCATATTTTCTTATAAAATCAAAGGAATGTATTAGAAGATCAGCTACACCCTGGCAGGTGAAGTTGAATGCATTAAATTGCACACTATTTAATACAATGAGTATTTTTTTTTGAGACCTCCTCTGCCAGTATATCAGCCAATATTTATTCTGCAAGTATCAATTCAAATGTCATTATCTGGCTTTTCAGATGAAAACATTATAATAGACAATAGTACATTACGAAACTATCAGTAACACCTCACATTTGCACAATAATCAGATCCCCTCCTTTTTACTTGTTAGGCAAATGTACCCTTTCAAGACAGCTAATTTGGTAATGTTTCTGATTTCTCTATCAAAATGTACTACAACACCTGGGAATAAATCCATATTAAGTATGAACACAAATATGTTAGTCAACGAATAGCATAGATGCAAGTGCTCACAATTTTTACCTGCTATATGCTATCAGATACAGTCTCTCCAAAGACACCACTTCCCCCAAAATAAATATTAAAAAAAAAAAAAGCAGGAGAAAGCATTTCAACATCAACTTCAGGATAATGGTAAGCAATGGCTTGGGGCTATAACCGTACACATGATAGCACTGACATGAATTTGGGCTTGTTGCCCAGCATTTGCAGTAATTTCTGGATGAGTTTTCATGTCGAGCTGTGATTCAAGCCAGCATGGCTGCAGTGCCATGGCCCATGGCTAGCCTGCTGTCCTAGCATGGGAGTGCAGGGCTGTTCTCGCTGTAGCCAGGCACTGGGCTGCTATGGATGGAAAGGCTCTGATGATGCTTCTCCAACAGGAATGGCTCCAAACACGTAGGCATAGGCTGCTTTGAGGACAGGGCCCTTCAGATAAGCAGCTGTTCACTCATAACTGCCTTAAAGCCTCTTTTCCCCCTCATGGGGCTGGAGGAGGGAGCCAGGTCTCCCTAGGTATCACACCCAGAACCACCCTACCTCCACCATGCTTTAGCACCAGCTCTACTCCACGTTCAGTCTGTCCATTGTAATGAGAAGCCCTGAGGAAATTCAACACTGAGATGAGCCGCAGGGACAGAGCTGACTGCACAGCTGGTGAACCCAAAAGACATTATTTTAGAAAGGGCCAGTCCTGTGCTCTGGTAGATATTTCCCTTATTTTAGGTTGAGAGAAATCAAGTTCTGTAGAAAGCAGGACAGCAGCTCCTAATCATCCATATCTGGGCAAAGGCTCCTCTGCTCCTTGGGGGATAAATGTCTCCATCCACTCAGTGGTGAAATTGAGGCAGAAATACAGTTAAAAACCAAAATGATGCTGATAGCAATGGTGAGAAATGAGGAGTTAGAAAACATGATTGGAGAGAAGAGGCATAAATGGACAGCTGGAGTAAGGTTATCCAGGAGTTGCTGTTTATATACAAGAAGAGCAAATAAAATGAAATGCCATTAACGTGGCCCCATTGTTGGGCAGGGCTGCCAGTAACATTGACAACAAAATGCAGAAGGCTGAAGCATTCAGGCGGTGCTTCCCTCGGGTGCAAGGAGCTGAGGTGACGTCAGCCAGAGCCAGACACTGGGGAGTGGCACAGTGGAGGGGATGCTTGATCTCACACATCCAGCTCAGACCTCTTTGAGTCTGCAAGAATTGGCAATTTGCACCAATACAGATTAAAATCTGTGGCCAAGGAGCTCTTTGAATTATTAACACAAATAAATCCTAGACTGATCAAGAAAATCCAGCCTGCAAGGTTACAGACAAGCATAGATTGACATTGGTCTTTGATAACATCCAGGCAAGGCTGGCAGGGAAAACAATCAGCAAGGAGTCAAAAGAACAAGTGATTCAATCAATATTGTATTTTATTTTTCAAATCCACCTCAGAAGTTTTGTGACATCACAGATTTGATTCAGTTACTCAATTTCTATGAAGAATTACAGCAAGACCTTCATAATGGTCTTATAAAAATTAGCTGTACAAGAAAATCAATGCAGACTCATTTTAAAAAGATTAAGAATTGCTCAGTTCGTAGATCTCAGAAAGGCATTTGCAGTCACCTAGGGTTTTTCAAGCAGAAGCCTCCAGGGAGCTGCTATCATCGCCCTCAGTAACTTTATCAATGATCTTGAAGAAAATATTAAGTCATGGCTGATAGAATTTGTAGAAAATAAAAAGGAAGAGAGAAAAGATGATGGGCATACGTCTGGATCATTTGGAAAGGCGGCTTCATTTGAATGCAAGTTTCGACACAGACAAATACAAGGTTATACTCAGAGAGAAAATAAATCCCATTCATAAGGGAGGTCATATCTAAAGCAGTGTCTTTTAGAAGGACTTAGTAGCTGTAGCTGATAAGCAGTACATCACAACAGCTGAAAGAGAAAACTCTGTCCATCACCATGTGAACAGGCAAATGACAAGAGGGAATACAGAAATAGCATGATGTTACTGTATATGATGTTTAGTACTTCAAAATACAAAATTAACTCTGAGCGTCAGTGGAGCTGCCACTTTTCTTTCTCAGGTGGCTGGTCTACCCTTACAGCTTCTGGTTCTCCTGTGCTGGTTCCATGGCATTGCCCCAGGGGCAACGGGCAGGATAATCCACGGGCACTGATTATCCTTGCTATGGTGCCTAGAGATGGGGATATGAGGGATACTTCACTATTTGGGAACTAAATGAGAGCTGGAAAAGAATGATCTGTTTCAGGAAACATCCTCTGGTAAGAAAATCTAGAAGTTTCATCTATTTTGATTACCCAAGAAAAGGATAAGAGGTGGTTTCATCACAGTAAAAAAGAACTGTGATACACAGGAGACGTATCACAGCTGGCAAGTCTTCAATCAAACAGAAGAAGATACACGATCCAATGGCAGGAAGCTATAAGCAGACAAACTCAGTCCAGAAATTCTTCCATTTCAAAACAGAGAGTAAATAACTACTGAGCCTTCACTCTGAGCTTTTAAGCCAGGAGTGAATGTCTCGTAGAATGATATGCTATGGTTCAAACAAAAGTCCAGGCTAGAAGGAGAAATCACTGCATAAAATTAATTGAGAGACAGACTGGAGCACAGAAGGCCGTTCTACACAATCATTGTTATTTTGGTATTTTTCCCAGATCTTGGCACTCATGTGGAAGTCTCCTACTATCCCTTTTGTCTTTCATTCTACCTTTCTGAGACTGTGGCATGACATGAAAAAAGCATAAATCCAAATTCTATATACTTTGTGGTCAGGCAGATTTTCAATCCTGGATTCATAGACCCACAATGACTACTTAGAGAACGGATATTGATTTTTTTTTTTTTTCCAAATACACGGAAACAGCAACTTGCATTAGGATTTTGTGCTCTAGCCATAAAGTAAATACAACTATACAGATTTTCATGTCCTTTAGCTAAATGAGCATTTCAGAACATTGAAAAACTTTGTTTTAAGGCTACATCAAGCCATTGTGGTTTCGTAATGATTGTACTTTCCTGAACATATGAATTCTAAAAGTTGGAGGTTGTCTCTATGACTAAGTGACTTTCTGATCACTCAGCTTCGTGCTTAATGCCTATTTTTAGATTCCAGATTCACTAACTCTGTTGAATCTATACTGTAATAAAGAGTCATGTAGTAGTCAGCTAATATTGATTATTAAATGCGGGCAACATGGAACTATAGTAATTTTACTGTAACTGCTGTGTGATTATTATGTAATCTACCATCTAATCTACAAATTAAAATATATGTTACTTTGCCATTAATGTTTTAGCTATATCATAGAAGGGCTTATGTTGGAATGGACCTTAAAGATCATCAGGTCCCAACCCCCTGCCACTGGGCAGGGCTGCCACCCACCAGACCAGGCTGCCAAGGGCCCCATCCAATCTGGTCATCAGTGCCTCCAGGGACAGGGCATCCACAGCTTCTATGGGCAGCCTGTGGCAAAGCCTTACCACTCTCTGAGTAAAAAATTTCTTCCTAACATCCAACCTAAATCTCACCTTTTTTTAATGTAAAGCCATTCCCCCTCATCCTATCATTGTCCATGTAAAAATTCAGTCTGCAGGAAGACAAGAATTGCTTCAAATGTTTTTCTAAAACACAGAAAAATTATAGTGCAAATGTGATCTGCTCCATGATAAGTCTCCAGTACTTCTTGCTTGACAGTTGAGTTGACTTCTCCCCAGTGCTGGATGAGCAACTGCAAGCCTAAGGGCTGCTTTAGTATAGCTTCCATCCAGCAGCCTTACGATAAACAGAATCAAATCAAAGCTGATAATGTGTATTTCTTAAAACTAACACCAAGTAGGATCACTGGTGTTTCAGCAACAGGTTCCCCACACATGCATTATGAGACTATCCACGTGCCAAATTTGCCATCCATTATCAGTAACCATCTCCCTACACTATAATTTCTTCTGTAATGTAATAAGTAAAAAAATCTCCTAGAATATGAATTTTTGAGTCGGTGTCTTCTCTTTCTCATCTCACTTTACTATTGCTATTCATTCTCTTTCCCTTTTTTCTCACTTAACATCTTATCTTCCTTGTCATCAATATCATTTTTATACAAATCACTGTATTTCAGGGAGAAGCAGCACAGTGAATATCTTCTGTAGACCCTAAACTACAGACTCACACTGACATTACTCACCTCCCTTGAGAGTTACATATTTTCTTTCCTGGCTAACTTCACATAAGAACAGCTCAGACTCAAAATCCACTTACAGATTAGATTTTGTAAATGCTTTTTCTTTTCATTTCCTTTTTTTTAAAAAATAATTTATTTTTCCATTTACTTCAGTCTGGCTTGTCTCCAGAAGTTATTTCAGAGTAAAATACAAGACCTTCTATTTCCTTTGGATGCAGTCTTTAAGCAGGGATTTGGGAAGATTTAAAGCACTCAGAAACTAAACACATGACACAGTATAGGAAGGTTCTCTTCCTTTCAGCTTCTTGGGCCAGGTGGGAGCCCACCCAAGGAGCAATATTACAGAAATGACCTCAGTTGAGCAGGGGCAACTAGGCAGAGCAGTCAGTACTAAACCCCACGGACATGGAGGGAATAGTCAGCATTAATTCTGTTACAGTAGAAAGTATTAATTTTATTCCACAGCTTCCAATTGGAAACGTCCCGAATTATCCTTTTATGAGTTCACACTTCAGGAAACTTCTGGGAGTGAAATTCAGTTCCAGCTGTGACACCCAAACTCAGGTTTGTAATTCAGGGAGCAGACATAGTTCCCACAGTAGCCCACAGAGATCTTGTCAGATCTTCCAGTGGAGAACAGAGGTTATCTCAGCTGGCCAACCAGGATGTGTCCACTCAGGGTGAGCAAAGTCACTCTACATGAATTAGATCTCAAATGACTATGATAGGAGCCTGGACTCACACTTAAGACTCCTAAATCAAGTTTTTCCTTGTGAAAAGCTGAGATGCATCCTCCCAGTCTGTCCAGTAACCCACAAGATCTCTACTTCCTGGCAGGGTGCTCTAGTAAATTCCCAAAACCAGTTTAAAACTGAAGCTGATACTGCTAACTAAAAAGCTGTTGTATAACACTGGCTATCTTTTTGCCAGATTGACGGTAAGCAGTATGCATACTAAAGATCCTAAATTATTTGTAATATTTATTTAAAATGTCTGAACAAATTGCTTCTCTACAATATGACCTCTGCTTTACAGCTCCATCCATTTCTGTTAGGTTTTTAATACTGGGCCTAATTTGCATCTTTATTCTAAAACATGAAAATAGAACTCCTTTCCTTGAACACCCACATTTTTCATTAATTTCAATAGAAGTGCCTCATGTAAAACGAATGCCAGATCACAAAGCGGTAGCCACAGTATGAGCAAGGTAAATAATAGCATGTAAGAGACGACAGTGAGGATAATGTCTTCCATTGCTTTATGAAGAATATCTGCTTTAAATCAGGCAGAATTATGCCTAAAACTTGGAAACATTCTGAGCTTCCTTTTAGATCCCCTAACTACTGTTTTCTGAGAACTTCATACCAAATTAAAGAAACATTTCACAATCCCAGACTAGTAAAGCAAGGTACTGAAAAGGCTCCCTTCATTCCCTACAGAAAAGGGCACACCTTTTAGGGCAGGCACTTAGAACAACAAGAGCAAATCTCCGGGGATTTCTGTTTTGGTTAACATTCCAGCTCAAAGGGAATTTGATTCATGTATACATGTCTACAGATGACACTGACAGTAATATCTTAAAGATCAAGCATGGCATACATCAGTATATACCGTCTCTTTAGAAGAGACCCTTCTAAATATAACCTTTAAGGCATTATGGGGTACATATAGAGAAAGTTTTCTGTTTCTACAGATGATCTCCAGAGTCTTTTGCTTCATCCTCCAGAAGTACTCTCAGCTGTACATACCAATGGTACTGCTTTTCCCCAGAACAGTTAGAAAGATGGCAGTGACACTGAATGCAGCCTGGTTTCAATGACACTGAGCAGATTAAAGTAACAAAATAAAAACCAAGTACAACTGAGTAAGAAATCACAGTATAGTTAGGGCTGTAAACCAAGAGTACTAATGTCAGTCTCAGCACGGCAGCACACTAGTTACTCCTGATTCCTTTTGTTAAAGAACAGTTAAGTTCCTTAACTAGAGTTTTGCATTTCATTCCTAATTGCATTATGTATTGTCACTGAGAAAGTGCAGACAACACGAATATCTAAGTATGCAAATCAAGCAAGACTGTAATACTGCCGATTCCTTTCAGTCTATTTTTCTATCACACATGGCTTCTTCACCGTTACAAGGAAATATCTGCCACATGCATTTCATGAAGTCATTGTGGCAAACTGTAGTGTATTGGGTGGTTGTTTGTATTTACAATGTAAGAACATGTTGCTGCACCAGTGATTTCAGCAGGTGAGATGCCACCGATGTGAGCAGGAGCTGCTACGGCGAGGATATGTTTTTTCTTCACTAGATGAAGTGGCAAACCCATTTAAGACACTGTCGTTCTGCAAGTGGCATGCTAGTTTGACAAGGAGCTGAAATTGTTTTTAATAAATATTTTAGTACTCTTCCTACATATTGCCATGAAGAAGCTTTAAATGTAGGCTTACATGAAAATGAAGAACTCAGAAATACTATGTTTAGGCCAATAAGTAGAGTATGCTTATTGCAGTAGCAAATAGTAAAGATATTTTTGCGCCAGTTCACTAGTTAAAAATGAAGATAAGCCTATACAATCACATGGATGGATCCAAAGCAGAGTATGTAAGAAGAGCAAATGAATTTTTAGATATGCAGAACCTGAAAAATGCCCAATGTGAAGGAAAATAAAGAAATGTTCAGTGTAAAAATACCTGTTACACTGAGCCTACTTGCGAACATCAAGAGCCAGCCAAAAGCAGCCCAGCTCTCCCTAGCAGCTCTGTTGGCATTAAGACAAATACCCTTATTCAGCCCACAGCTACAGACTGAGCAGCAGGGAGTGGGACTCACTCAGTGCAGGGATCCCATAGAAATCTACACCTCACATTTGTGGGAGATTCTTCTGAACAGTGAACAATAAAATATTGGACACTGACTGTCCTTAAGCAGTTTACCCTAAGCTGATATTACGTATGCTACTTATTGTGTTCAGATGTAAACCCTGGTGCGAAAATTTCAAGGAATGCTAAAATCTTCAGCATATACAGCATATTAAACCTTTTTTCAAAAACTGCATGGTTTTTTTTTGCCAGGGAAATCTAAATCTTTTCATCCAAGTATATAATAAACTTATAAGTCTTTACAGCCCACATTCTTCTTAAATAACCATAAAATCTTTGAGAGAGGCCGTGCTGTAATAAAACTGCAGACTTTTACACTTTGATTTAAAAACAAGCAAACAAAAATCTATATTTTCCATTGAAAGAGAAAAATATCATATTACTGTCTTAGCTCTGCTTTCTCTTTGCTATATAAAGCAACATTAATGATCTACTGAGTAGTTTGGAAGGAAAAAAACGGAAAGTATATCTCCAAAAAGCAGAGCGAAATAACATGCTGTAGGAGGGGATGGATCCTCAGCTCCACTGTCCTCAGATTCTCTCAAGAGGATATCACAGATTGAACCTGCAAGCACTCCTGCTGCAGGGAGCACTCCTCTGTAAAGCAGGGCATGGCATCGTGACCCCTTTGCAGAAAAGGTTGCATCTGTGTCTAGGCTGTTCAGAGAAACATAAAACAGTGGGATTAGGCTGGTTTATGGACAGTGGCATGTTTCCTGATGACCTTCTGTTATCAGGCATCGCATCTCCTCCCAGAGCATCCAGTTCAGAGAGAGGGGAGCTGTTTCTGAACGGCTATTCCAGGAATGAGGGGTTCTGCCATGCTGTGTTGTCCCTGCGTATTCATGCAAGCAGCCTCAGCACAGCCAGAAGGGTGATGGCTCCTGGAGGGATGTAGTTCTCATTGGTATGCTCATCTGGCTTCTGTTTAAATCAACAAACACAATGAAGATGTCGTCATAGTGTTTAAATGACTAATGATTCTGAATGGAAGGTGGTTGGTAATGGTAAGCAGATCAGAAGCATATGCTTAGAGGTCAAATGGTCCAAACACCACTTATCTTTTCTGAACATTTATTCCAAACAAGATCCCAAATAAGGCACATGTGATGGATAATTTGGGCTTGAGGGAAACATGAAAAAAACCGACATGCTAACAAAGAGCTTTGTGAATGAAGAAAGAAAGATGAAAAATACAACACAAAAAAGGTCAAAGAAATGGTGCCTTGAATCAGTTCGGGCAAAAAAATGCTTCAGGACTGAGGAGTTGTATAAGGCTGTTGTGCACAACAGGAAACAAGCTTGCGTACTGGCATTTCCCTGGTGCAGGGCACCTAGCTCAGCTGCTCCACAGGGACGCTGCACCCCACAGGACACACAACAGCACAGGACTCTGTCGGAAGCAGAGTGTCCAAATACAAGCTACTGAAACCCCATGAAAGAATAAAGTCCTCCGGAAACTTTGAAAACTGGAGTTCAAAGGGATTTCCAGTGGACCAGAAAAAGGAGATAAATATTTCATCTCGGGGAAGAAGCTGAGCTGCTGCTCCAGGGATCCCCTCTGTGGGTGCCTTGCAAGGTTTCTGCCAAGCTCTGCAGGGTAAGGTTCGCTCACATAGCTTCATCTGTTTGAAAAAAAATACAGATTTAAGCCTCTGTTTCTCCAGCTAGAGATCAGAACTGGCAGCTTCAGGAGAAAATCTGCCACCTGAAAGCCCTCCTATAGGATGGGACAAAGTGCCTGGCAGGGTTTCCCTCTTCTTCTCCTCTCTTGCTTCTCAGATCCCAGAGGGAGCCCAAGTGAAGAGCATGGACAAGAGACCTTGTTTTAGATGAAAAAGTTCTCTGAAACAAATCCCACTTTCAGCTTTTTCTTTCATTTCTGGGAACTACCACTATGTCAGATTAAGATTGACGGCTTCCCCTGATGGAAAAGCACAGTGGAGGACTGCCTTTACTGAATCACACTTGATTTGATGTTTCTTGTGTTTCTGTGTTTGAAATAATTTCCTACATGTAATTATACACTTAAGCAATATTCATGTGCATAAAACAGCTAACAGTTTTCCTGTTTTCCAAAAGAGATTGGCTTGCCCTAGGAACATTTTGCCTCACTGCTGTGTTTGGACTAGATTCTGTACTTAGGATAAAAGCATGGGAAAGAGATTATGAATTGTAATCTTGAAAGAGTCCTGCAGGAAAGTCCTACATAAAGCCATTCATTTGCGCATCATATAGAAAGTGTGTAGACACAGTACAGTGCTGCACTCACTTACATTGCACATACGTATATGTTACAAAGAAAAATATTGGAAATTGGCACTGCTTTAATGACGTGCCAAATATTAAATGATGCCTTTCTAATTCAGATTCACGGTAAATCTTCTGATTTTTGAGCAATCCATATATTAGCGAGACAGTCCCATTTCATTTATCTGCTTCCTGACAAAAATCTGCCTCTGTCAGATTTCGAGTGAATGCAACATTTGAAAAAGCCTCAACGGTAGCCAAATCCTGCAGCGCTCAAACAGCTAAACCCCGACTGCAAATTGCAAGCGGTTAGCGGCTGCGAGATAATGGTCTCCAGCCTTTGTTAAACTCTCCATCTCGGGGTTTAACAGCACAATTCTGGAGACTGCAGGGAATAGTCCTGCTTTAATATGACTCATTTGATTTTTTGTGTGCTTTTCACACTTAATACTCAATGTGATAGAGCATACAACCCCATGACCTTCAGTGAAATTGCAAGGATGTAAATGAGAACGGTGCTTAAACTGAAATATTTGTTGAGTAAAAGCCCTTGTAAATTAGTCTGCAAACAGCCACAGAGTGATACAAACTGAACAGCTTTTACAGCCTACTTTACAGTGTTATTTTAGTTTAGCAGCTGAAGTAGGATTTTACTCATTACAATTCTTCAGTGGTCTCATTCCCTATGCAGCCAATGGAGGCTCAGGGCAGCTCCAGGCCAGATTGCCATAATCCCCTGAAGGCAGGTGGCAGCTCTTGAAAAGATGCCACTTTGTTTGAATAGCAAAATGTCCTGGATCCTTGTTTTTTTCACACCTGTGGCACCTGTCAGGCTGCCACCCAGAACAGTGGCAGGAGGCAGACCCATACAAGCACCCAGAAGCTGTTTTTCCCCCTAGAATGGAATGAGGATGGACAGATTAACCCAGATGTGCTCAGCTGGCACAAGCCTGACAGAAGACACAATGTCCCAGTGCAAAACATGGCCAGGCAAGCACAGGGGGAACTATTGCCTCTGCAAGGACCATGAAGTACAGCTGGTCCCCCAGTTTTAAGTGAAAATTAAGTGCAGGTGCTGGGACCCAGCCCAGGGACCTTCGTCAGAAGCTGGCAGGTTTCAGCATGCTTCCAGCCCCCAAAGCCAAAAAGGATGGCCGGATCCCAGCCCCATGGGGAAGGGTGTGTGCCTGTTTCTCCGCAGCTCATAAACATCAAGAGGTTGCTTGCAGAAGGAGGCCACTTCTTTACAGAGCTGTAAGACCAGCAGTGCTTAGCTGGGAGGAGGGCAACTGCTGCTTTTGCTGTGAATTGACTGGAAATTTCTCTGTTCTTTGCCAAACCAGGCATAAAGAGTGATCTTTACCAGAATGGCAGTGCTGAGGGTGTTAACCTGGTTGAGCTAGAGGCATAGCTTGCTGGCACATGGTCCATCAAAATAAGGCCTGTGCCATGTGCTTGGAACAGGGGAACTGAGAAGAGTCCCTCCATACAAAATTGGGATTGCCTACAAGAAGCCATGTGCAAAGACCACTGGATGTTTGCAGTCAAGGCAAGGGATACAGGAAGCGTTAATATAATCACTGCTGCGTTTCTGATCAAAGGAGCTCAGAGTCACAAGAAAATCTCTTTCAGAGCACAACTTAATATGATTACCACTTGTCAAGTTTTTCAAATAAGGAAATAATCCATTTTCACTTATAACACCTTCATACCAGGCTATGCAAAGATTTACAGGAACTGAGCATCTGTCTGCAAATCTGCTAGGTCCTTAATCACATGGCCAACTTGATGGTCTTCTTGCAGAAGAACTGAGGAGTGATGCCCTCCAGTATAACTACTCTTGCTGTCTGGTACCTCGCTTTGGAGGTGATTTTGCCAGATTGCGTTCTAAGCATTCTAAACATTGGTTTTGGTGCCTCCCTCCATGCAGTTTTACCCAGTCATTAATGGAAAAATGCATTAAAGTACGCCTGAGTACAGTCCAGAGCATGAAGTCCCCATCTTCCTGGGCCACAAGTCAGGATTTTGCTTGAATTCTTGCTCTGTAGACCATTAATTTTGCCTTTTACAATTGCACAGTTTCAAGTGCTAAAGTTAAACGTTCCTATTCCCACAAACTTATCTTCCCACTTTTCCAGCCTTTTTTTCCCATCTATCTTACCTATGGCATATTGAGTAGTACAGTCCCTAAAAACTGGGAACAATAGGTAAAAACCTCCCCTACACTGAAGTGGGCATAAAACCCACACTTCAAAGTCCTTGACTAAGAACTTTAGGTTACTACATGAAAGATGAGCTGCAGCTCAAACTACCTGTATTGAGTAGGAAAACCTACAGCATTTACTATGTCTTGTGGTGTCAGTTCTGCTGTCAGTCAGCATTGGTGTGTTAAAAATTGCTGTGTTATTGAGGCTGAGAGGCTTTTACATATGTCTAATACAAAGGGAGATAGATATTATTCAGGCCAAAATACAGATTTTTCCAAATGGACCCAGCTGCCAAGTCTGAAGCAGAAGTCAATTCTAAAGGTATACGAAAATCTACAAAACAGTTTTAGGATATCTTTTCCAGAACCCTTCTCATTTAACCTGGAAGTATTAGGTTTCAGGCTTTTTTTTTACTCACAGTTTTATTTCAAGATTTTATTGTTTAAGATTTATTCATTCTGTTTAGGCTGTGGTCACTTACCTCCCCTACCAGTTATCTAACTTTATTACTAGGGTACTTAGCTGAGCTGAATCCCTCCTCCCCAGTCTAGGCCTCTGTTTCCGGCCTAGTTACATGGGGGCTATGCACTTTACCCTCATGAGGGATGATGCACAACTCCCTCCAAACCTGCCAGCCTTGCTTTGGCATTGCTCTGGAAAACAGCCTTCATGGGGAGCAGTATCCACTTCTCATTTCTCTGCCTGGACTGCTGTGGTGGTACCGAGTGACTTCTGGTAGAGTTGGGGGTCAAATTCAGGCAAATATTGATGAAGACAAGAGGTAATGGCCTAGGACTAAAGATAGTGGCTTCAAGTTGCAAGAGGGGAGGTCCAGGTTGGATATTAGGAAACATTTCTTCTCAGAAAGAGTGATGAGGCATTGGAACAGGCTGCCCTCAGGGAGGTGGTGGAGTCACCATCCCTGGAGGTGTTCAAGAACCACGTGGATGTGGCACTGGGGGACGTGGTTTAGCGGGCATGGTAGCGATGGGCTGACAGTTGGGCTAGATGATCTTAGAAGTCTTTTCCAGCCTTAATGATTCTATGACACCAGACCTGCACAATCTTCAGCCATGTCTGGAATAAATCCTTTTGTCACAGCGGAGCTCTAAAGATAACTTTGCTGGTATTTGTGAAGCGCTCTGGTTTCCCAGTGACTCACAATTCAGAAGAGCACACAAAGAGATGATTACATCCATTTCATGCAGCACAGTGCTTAGTCAGAGCAGCACAGGGCCCCTGTGCAGGGAACTGGCAGAAGAGGCTTGCTGAACAGATGCCCATCACAGAGCATCCTATGTACCAAGCGAAGCTGGAGTTAAATGGGGAAAACACCGTATGTGATCATGTAATTAGCAAATGCATCATAATGCCTAGGCATAAGGCAGCTAAATTAAGGTATGCATGCGTAATCTCAATTTCTAGTCCCTCTCTTAGCTGGCATGTAAGATCTCCATAAAAACTGCATTCTGTCTTCTTTTATCGATGGATGCTGTATGCGATAAACAATCCTGCAGATAGATTTTCTTGCTTGTGTACATGGCTGCTAAATTCAGCATTTATTAGTGGTGTCTGAGAGGGAGACTGTTGTTATTGATGACAGTCTGTAGAAGGAATAGCTGCAGCACCGCAGCTACCGCTCTGCAGAAATGACTGGGGAAAAATTTAACACTTTAAAATTGCTGTGCAGGGGTAAGCATTTGTGGTACTTTACATGGCATGTGAATAATTAGGAAGCAGGATATTTTAAAACAGAATAACTCTGTAGGGTGATGGCGGCTGCTCCTCTATACTGACCTGCTGTGATGCTTAGTTCATATGGCTGTAATCGCTTGCATGTAGCTGAATTAATGGTGTAATGTAATGTAATGTACTGTAATGCTCAATAAAGGTGTTCCAATACTCCCCACTCAGGGAGAATATAGAGTGGGAAAGATATACGTGAAACAGGGAAGACTGAAGCTCCCATCTTTCATTTTTATTATGGATGGGCCTGGAAGTAGTCACACTGTTTCATAGCCTGCCTGGAAATAACTGATTTCCAAAGCATTTATGCTTTGCAGCATGTGCCTTCCCTGGGCAAATGCCATAAAGGGCATCGTCCGGCTCACTGCTCCTTGAAGACTGCTTCCTTGCTCCAAGCTGTGACTGGTCAATGGCCCACCAAGATAAAGCTCATTAATGTGGCATGTTACCGTGATGATAAGAAGTGTTGGGAGGAGGAGGGATCCCCCATGCCCTGAAGCGTGCTGTAATGCTGCTCTGCAATCAGAGCTGATTTACATTTGTATTGCTCACATACATTTTAAAATGTATAAAGACTTGAGTTACCAAATAAATGTGATACCAGCACCTGTATCTTTGCAGAGCATTTGCACTTACCAGCTATGAGATGACACTCCTTTGCAGAAGGGTGGACTGGGAGCTCAATCTAGACTACATTCCTTCCAGGAATGCACTGGGCTCATTGTTCCCTCCCCCAACCTTCCATTGTTAACTATAGGCTTAGCACAGCAAAATTTTAGACTACCTTCCTCCTCAGAGATGAAGCTACAAGCAGCACAGGTGGGTCCAATTTTACCATCTGTAAGTGGAGAAGGTGATTTGTTGCCTCCTACAGATGCTGAGAGGTTTCACTCATTGCCTTTTTGTGCTTTGCATGCAAAAGGCACTACACAAGTGTAGTTTATACAGATATTTGCCAGAGGCTTACAAAGCTTCCCATATGGCATCTCCACACAGTGCTCACGAGCTCAGATTTTATCAGCATAGGTCTGCTGCAATGAAATAGTGTCTCTGTCAAACTGGAAGACTCCAGGAACCAACACTAATTTCACAAGAACATTTAGGATGGTTTTGGTTTTGTTGTGTTTTTTTTTTAAGCATCTGGAACTTTTCTGTTTTTTTCAAATTTTTGTCCTAATTCCCATCCTAAATGCTGTCTTCCTCATTCCTTTAGCTCTTCTCTCTTTCACTACTAGGAAAATGGAAAACAGCTTTAGGAGGTTGAAATAGAACTGCTGTGCTTTAAAATGTGACGCTTTGGAAGTAACATTCCTATTTAGAGTTGTAACTGTTGCTGCATGCTGAAAGTAAGATTTTCATTCACTTCGTGTCTCAACCTCAAAAATGTTATTACAAGCTTCTCCCCTAAATGTAGACAAGAAACTCCTTTGTCCTCTTCCTAGTTTTAGTAATTTCCTCTGTAAAGAGAAAAACAATGTGCAGTGCGGATGGTCAATCCCCAAGAAGGAGAGATCTTTCCTCTTGTGATCCTATCCTATCCCCTCCACTGCCCTAACAAGAAACATTTGCTGATTTTTAAGAGACATGCTAAATTTGAACTGTCATATTTATGAGCAAGAGAGATAATTCTCAGTCAAGACTAATGATACACTAAGAAGTGATACATAAAGTCCTTTTCTTATTAAAGGAGATACAACCACTTCTCATCACACTCTCATAGCTCATTAATTAATTTTAGGACTTCTCTGGAAGGCAAAGTATGTGCCTGTTCTTTAGCAGGATGTAACATATGGGGATATAACACAATCAGTCACAGTGAATTGGGTGAGTTGACTAAACTCAAGTCCGATACCCTTGTCTGACCTTAATGTTAGCTGGTACTCTCACTCACAAAAAATGCAATTTCAAACACAGTAAGGGAGAAGGCAAGCATTGTTTAAGGGAGCTGTGATTAGAGCTGTTTCTAGGCTTACCCTCTGCACTCTAAATGGGATTTGTTTGGGACAAATGATTTCAACAAAATAAAATTTAAAGAAAAAAAATACGGTATTTTAATAAGGTTTAAAGGTGATTTACTTCAAAATTAAACTTTACTTAGGAAAACAGACCAAACAAGCCCATAATGTTTTCTTTAAAGGTCTTCTAATGGTAAATTCAAAATATCTCAGTCATCTCCCCACTGCCCTTGCGACTACTAGATTTTAGTGCCCGAAGATGTAGAGAATATTCCTCCTCACACATTTACCAGTATTGTGGAGGAAGCATTTATCCCATTGGCAAAACTGAAATATCAAGACAGTGAGCTATTTAAGAGGGTGAAGACAGCTTTAATTTGGGACAAGGACAAGAATCATAAAATCACAGAATCATTAAGATTAGAAAAGACCACTACAATCATGAAGTCCAACCATCAGCCCATCACCACTATTCCCACTGAACAACATCCCCCAGTGCCACGTCCACGTGGTTCTTGAACACCTCCAGGGATGGTGAACCCACCACATCCCTGGGCAGAGTGTTCCAATGCCTCACCACTCTTTCTGAGAAGAAATGTTTCCTAATATCCAACCTAAACTTCCCCGGGCACAACACAAGGCCCTTACCTCTTATTCTATTGCTAGTTACCTGGGAAAGAAGAAAGCAGTTGTGTTCAAAAAGAATGGAGCCTAGATAGTCCCCTCACCCTCCAGTGAAACCAAACCCCAGTCAGCCCCACAGTGTGGGGCCTACAGTGTGCTGATGGGTGCCAGGCCTCTCACTGCAGGGTACCTCTAACTGGAGGTGCAACCTTTGTCCACAGCACATGTCTCCATTCCCCAGTGTCTTCCTCAGCACCTCATGGTGACACCCCCAGCTCTGATGCTCCTTTGGGTCTCTTTGCTCAGGAAATACAATCCAAGGTCATACTCAAGGCCACAAAACAGCTCCATAGCAGATCCAGGAGTCTTACCTATGTCCTGCAATGTCCCCATCTTTGCATAGCTCTACTTTGAGAAAGAAGCTCCATATGGTTAAATAAGTGTATGAAAAGGTAGAGATTTATAGCTTCAGAATTGCATCCAGGCTGTTATGACGATTTAGAGTTGGGTCAGAACCAAAACCTTTGATCATGCACAGAGATTTGGGTGGCATTTGAAATCTGGATCCACTTCTGAAGTCTCCATCTGACTCATCTCTAGCTGAAGACATGGTGTTTTACAGTTTTATTTCTATTCCAGAGGGACATTTTCATGCATGCCTTGTAGCAGACAGAGGAGGTGGAGATCTCTATATGATTTATATGGAAGGTAATGCATACATAACTACATCTCTATTTCTCTAGCGCATAGCAAGATATAAATTTAACTTTATTCATTTGCTGCACTAGGAAACAATACAGCTCCCTTGGCAACACACCAGCTACAGACAGAAGCTAGGTAGAAGAGAGATTCAAAGCCAGTCTCCTAATTGACTTCTTGAAGTCATAAGCCATTTATATCCGGAGCAGTAATGATAGTAAACAGATAGTTTAGAGACAGTAGAGAAAAAACCTCCAGCAGGAATATTGACCTAAGGGAAACCTGGAACACTTCACATGTTGCCCAAGAAGAAGCATTTCTTGGCTTGTTTTGGTAGAGTGCTCTGCTAGTAAGGCCGTTGAAAGCAAATTTCCAAGCATTCGATATTCTAAAAGGTTAAGACTTCTATATTTTTAAAAACCTGGTAATTTAATCTCGGTGTAGCAGAAGATTGTATTACCCTGGAAGAAAAGTAATTTATTTAGCTGGGAATAGATGACCTTGCTGAATATGATTCACTTATCTGTGGTTTTAGGTGAACAGCTTTTTTTAAACTGATCGGGAGCACAAGCTGTTTGGCTGGCTCTGGCAGGAAAAGAAATGTTTTCTGGAAAAAAAAAGGCAATGGCTAATGGTTGCTTCTTTTTGTGGAAAATATGAATTCTAACAGGTGTAAAGCAGAAGAAAATGAATGTGAAAGCAAGAACACATTTACATATACTATTTTGAGAGCTCTGGGAGGGACTGAATCAGTTTCCGCATGGAAAGGCAGCAGCACAAGCACCCAGTGGGATATTTCTGTTCTCTAACCAACACACGCATCTTCCTGAGGGGCTAAACAGTGATACTGAACCACACTTTGAATTCCTAGGGAAAAACATCGGAACATGTCAGGAGACTACAGTCAGCTCTGTGTACACAGCAGGACCACACTGCACAGTGACAGAGCTTCCTCTTTGCTGCTCCCTCCTCTCTGTCCTGGTTTGGCTGGGACACAGTTAATTTTCTTTCTAGTAGCTAGTATGATGCTATGTTTTGGATTTAGGATGAGAATAATGTTGATAACACAATGATGCTTTATTTTATGCTGAGCAGTTCTTACAGAATCAAGAATGTTTCAGTTTCTCCTGGTGCTCCCCCTGGGAGAGGACACAACCAGGGCAGCTGACCTAAACAGGCCAAAGGGATATCCCACACCCATCCCATATGACACCATGCAGAATCATGGAATTATAAAAGTGGGGGAGTCGATCAGGGGCAGAGGGCTGCCACTACTTGAGAACTGGCTAGGCATTGGGTGGTGAGCAATTGCTTTGTGCATCACTTGTTTTGTATATATGTATATACATATATAAATAAAATAATTGCCCCTTCCTTTTCTATCGAGCAAGGTCAAGATCTGGGGTCCTTTGTGGTTAGTCACATATTTCTCAGCTATGCTACAGGATCCTCTCCACTATTTATCAGCTCCCAGAGACTTGACTAAGCAACAGGTGTAGATTTCCAGATGCACCTACGTAACACATCCTGAGATTACATAAACAACTGTGTAAGCCATGCTATAAGGAACCCTGCTTCCACAGTGATTTTTACTGCAATCTTCATTGCCCTACAGCATGCACAGGGAGAGCCAGTCAGCCTGGAGTACAATGCTGAGAAGTCAACATATTGAGCAGAGGCTGCTGTATCTGGCCAGGAGGAAACGAGAGGAGAAAAGCAGGACTTCAAAGTTAACTAAGTTCTCACACTGCTCTGATGGCAACTCTCAGCTGTTGCCTCCTCCTGGAGCTAGGCCGTCCAGCAGGTCTGTCAAAGAACAGTCACAGCTGTCTGAAAGGAGACCATGCATTTGAGATGCCTTGGCATATATGAAAAGGGTATAGAAAAAAAAAAAGAAGAAGAAGAAGAAAATCCATAAGAAATCTGCATCCTGCTTGAAGTTACCTCAGAGCATCCCAAACAGCACAAGAAATACTCATTTAGGTAACTGAAGCTGACCTGTATGCACACATAGGATCACAGCATCACAGAACGGCTGAGGTTGGAAATGCCCTCTGGAGGCCATCCAGCCCACCTGGAGCTGGCTATCCAGGACCTCGTCCAGGTGGCTTTTTAAGATCTCCAGCAAACCAGCTGTCACAGTCCCTCCAACTGTCCTTCAGCAGACACCTGCAGAGCTGCTGCCTCAGGAGCCTACCACACCTGTCAGGACTGTCTAAATTGCTGAGGGTGCTCCTGCTTAGCTTTACCTTCAGTTCTAAACAAAGTGCTGTTGGCCTATGTTTAGCATGGATTTAATTCCTTCAGAGACTGGGACATACATCTGGAGCTGGCATTACAATAGAAGTACCCTAGTGCAGTTAGGTTTAAGCTAATTTTTCAGTGGCCAAAGTTCAGAAAACCTGCAGCCATTTCCACTCTATCCTTTGTACATCTGTCCACAGGTAAAGCAGTACTGCTATCAGAACTAGTATGAACATTGTTTAAAATAAGCATTACTGGACATACAAGATATTTTACTCTGCCCACATGGATGACCAAATTCTGCTCTTTATACACAAGAGAAATATCACTAGTATAAGTCTGAAAAAAGAGCAGAATCTACCTCCTCTGTATCCAGCAATGCTCTGCACCACTGAAGCTGCTGGATTTGCAAGGGTTAGCATGGTTTCCTAGGCCCAGGGGTGATGTTAATAACTCCACTATGCAAACAAGAGAGCTAGTTGTCACTAGAAGGCATGATCCCTCTTTCCCCCTCCTCCTTCCACCTTCTGTTTGGCAGCAGTTTTCCACTTGCTGAGCTTGCTCCAGGAAGACACATGAGCAGCAGTGTCAGGAAGGTGGTGGAAGCACACACAGAGTGCAGGGAAAGCCACTGGGATGCTACTTCAGGGACAAATACCTATTAAATGACATTATCTGCAGCATCAAACTGCATTCCCATAAGTGGACTCAGTCCCTTCCCAGCACAACTTACCTTTAACCAAATGCTGGTGAAGTGTATCATGTCTTCATCTCTGTCCCAACTGCTCAATGGATGGCACTGACTCCTGCTGCAGAGCGAACAGCAGGGTTCAGGTGCGATGTAGCTGAAGAGTGCTTCTTTGTGAATGAGGATTCAGGTGATGGTATTTCTTACAGACATTTTTCACTCTGTTTGCTCACCTTTTCACCTCTTGGACTTCTTTGTAGAGGAATTTCAGAACAATCAGTGGAGCAAAGCTGATAGCTTAACACCCAGGACCTGTCTTATGCATGCACCCTGATCAGGATGGAGGAAGGAAGTGATTTAGTTTTCTAGACTGTGAATGCTGGTGCTTGCTCTACAGCTTGGAGAAGGAAGCACACATAAATGACTTCCAGGGGCTGGTGAGTAATTCTGTGCTTTTTCAGCAGCATGGAAAACTACAAACACAGCATCTCTGCCATATTTGTGAAATGTAAAATGAAAAGATATTGATGGCTGATATCTGCAGCTGGGTTTGGTCTGCTATTTAGGTCTTGTTTCAAAAGGAAGAAGGTTAGAATAGTACATTAGTGCTTAAATAGTCTTTCAAGCTTTACTGCCTCCCTGGAGCTCCTAAATAAACTAACCAGATCTCTAGGCCTTCATACTTTCAAGTAGTACCTTTTATCTCTCCTTATTCCCTCCCAGTTCTCTGTTTAGGTTGTATACTGTTTTAGTGGATAAACTCAAATCATGCACAAATATTTAAAATTCTGAAAATCTTCTAGGCTCACAGCAGCACTGAAATATTAACGAGCAATTGCATCCTTCCCAATAAACCTTGTTATACATCTATGTTTATACAAAAGAAAAATGCCTTATGCTGTCAAGGCAGAGACCTAAGAGAACACCAAGCACCTTCAAATCCACCAAAGAACACAGTCTTCCCTACAGGGTGCTCCCATGGATTTGGGTTAGATTTCTTCACTCAGCACTTCCTGACTCATAACCCTGTACGCTCATATTAAAAACATCAGCTGAAGGTCTTTTTTGAAAGGTTGAAATCGGCAATATGGGAGACACCTCACCTTGAATTTATTTGAATTTTATGTTTAGATCCTTTCACACGAAAACTTGGTTTACATTTACTTTGTTCCACTCTAGAGATTGAAGGAGCTGGGGAAGCAAAGCATTATGTTACACTGCTGATTAAAATTTGCTGTTTTCATAGTAAATGAGTATGATGAATTCATGCCTGTGACTGTGGGGCCAGCTCACAGAGACACTAAGTCTTCTTGATAAAGGATTTGCTAATATCATTTTCAAGGCAGAAACTTGGTCACTAACTATAAGCTTGATGCCTTCCATAGCCTTTTAGTCTGACACCAAGAGAGGGTCAGTTCTATCCCCTAGATAGAACATTAAAACTTACATTATCGTGATGCTCCCTTCCATCACTCTGGTCATAACCATTCTGAAGCACAATGCAGCTGTTCATTAGGAAGAACTAAATACAGCTAAACTTTCATACTATGCTCATAGTGCCTTACACTACAACCCCAAGAGCTTCCACAGACATGAGAGGTTTTTGACAGTTCCGCCTTGGACCCAGAATGAAGAGCCAGGTTCTTCACTTCTCCATCAGTGAGTGGTATTAGCTCTGCGCTACTCTGTAAAACGATTGATACGTTCATAATGAAAGGGAGCATATAAGCACATGAAGTATCCCAGCTTTCCTCTGAGGTATGGGTTCATGGTTTATTGTTTTCTTTGGTTTTGGTTCTCCCATCTTCTTAAATACTCCATATCTATCTGTTTTTTTTCTTTTCTCAGAAATGTAGATCCCCTTGACTGACTGTCATAAAATTATCTAACTCAAGAAGAAATTTAAGAAGTAGGATTTGTGAACCATCAAGACTGCCAATAAATCAGTTGAATGTAGCACAAAATCTGTTAGGTTCTAAATATTTAATCTTCATAGGATACCGTTGTGTTAGAGGCCAATACTTATTTATTTTCATTATACTACAATAACAACATGCACCACACCTGAGAATCAACACGTTTGTGTTTAAAGGGGACCAAATCCCAGAAGCAACAGCATCTGCAGGCAGATTGCCATGGCAAACATGGGAGAAGTTCATCAACTGCTGCCGCTGCTTTGCAGACTGCAACTGGAGAAGCTGCCTGCTGTCATCTACTGATGGACTAGCAGAAAGCACTGGACCAGCAGGAACACTTCAGCAAGCATTTTCCTTGCCTGGGTTAGAAGTCAATTAGATCTCAGGTGTGGCACTCTGGGAGGAATCCTTTCCTGGTGACTTAAGAGCAGCAGCATGAATTAAGGCAGCTCAAGCCAAGAGCTGGCTGTAGCCTGACCTCAGCTACCTAGACCAGCAGAGCAACAAGCATGATTAAAGCAGAGTACACCCTCACAGGATAGGCTAGCTCAAGAGCCTTATGCAGTATGAGTTTGCTTATTGCATCTGCTTTGCCTTCCAGTGGAATGAGAAGCATTACAATCTTAACTTTTAAGAGATTCACCTACAGTGAGGTCATGCCCTCTGTTAACCACAACCGTGATGGGAACTTCATGAACCTGAGTGGTTGTCACCTTCATCCAGTGCCCATAGCACTGAGGTCACTTGGCCTGGGTAAAGGAAGGAGCCTTCCAGACACAAAGATGGGAGCAGCACCCATGGGAGCAGCAAACATCCATGACTGCTGCTTGGTGTGGCAGCCCAGCAGCTGCATTCACTGCTGTTAGAAGAAAGCAGGGGGCAGTGAGGCAGCCCTTCCTAAATGGCAGCTGCCTTTGTCAATGCAGTTCAAGAACATTTTTCTTTCAGGTGAAGGAATAATTCAGGATCTGTTGACCCCGGTGCTTCATACTTCCACCATAAGCAGCTCAGCACCCCTGAGGGGATTTCCCCCGGAGCACTGCCTACAGTGTCAGTCAGCTGACACCAAAGCCAGCTCCCCTGCATGCTCAAGGTACCTCCGGAAGAGCACAAAAAGGCTGTGTCCACCAACTACACACTGAAAAAAATCACAGGGATCGGGGAAAAGAAAGAGAAAAAAACATCATTGGAGATGCAGTTTTAAGCGTGGCTTTCACCTGAGAGCCAGTAAACCTTGGGGTGAGTATGAATGGTAAGGACTTATTGGAGATAAGTGACTGCATCTTCGTAAGCACAGAGCACACCAAGGAAATTTATCTGAGTTTCTTCAAGGCTTGGCAGCAAAGGGATGGGAAGGCTTCCGTCTGTGAGCAGAGGCTAGAAAAAATACTGCAGAGCATTGTAATGAAAGAAGCAAGCTTTAAAAGGAATCTTTACTCACGATCTGATCCTAGTTAACCCTAGTAAGAAGAATGATAGGAAAAGTCTACGAGTTAGTCCCTGTAGCTAACAATAGGGTGGAGAGAAAGAAGGTAGGCAACCAAAGAGCTGTGATTCTGCTGGAATGGGTATTTTACTTACTACTGGCATCCTGCTGATTCACTGCTGCCATGATTTTCTTAAAACAAAAGAACTCTGCTCCTTCTCTTTTCTCTTACTCATTCCAACACCGCCTTTATGTGCAGATTCAGACACCAAGAGCAGAGAAGTACTGACCCCTGTGGGCCTCAGTGGAGATATCACGACTTGGGTAGGAATGTAGGGAGAATGTGGACTCACACCTATTTTACTTATTTTGTTAACCTCCTATTTCATGGATATGGGAACTAATGCTTCTTCTGTCTTTTGACAAGGGATTGTTTTCTCCTGTTTATACAAGAACAAGTGTTCTTGTATGGCTCACACAGGCTAGCAGTGGCATCAACAAGTGATTCCCCTGACTCTGGTTTGGATGCTATTTTATGCAGATATTACAAAGAATTTTTATTCTTAAACCCGGGCTTTATTGCACATCATGCAAGAGAGATAAATGAAGCCAAAGCAGCAATAATGAAATATCTGTGGCACTTGGATTTTGCGCCTAGGGATGATTATAATGCATCTGTAAGAAAGGGACATCTGAAACTCAGTCAAGTAACAATGAAAAATCCGCACTCTCTTGTTTGACAGGGAGACCTACCCTGCACACATAAATTTTTTCACTTTGTGCTTCACCTATTTCTATTAGATTGCCTTTGGTATGTGAACACAGAGACAATAGGCTGGTGATCTGTCTTGAGAGACAAATAAACTTGACAGGTCACCTTAGGAGAGTCCTGTACAGTCAAAGCGTCTGCAAGCGTAGGCTTGGTAAAAAGATTTGCTTTACCAATTAATTTCTTAACGGTCAAATTTTGAACTATGGAACCAACCAGAACCTTTTTCTTGTGATTTAAGTAATTATTCAGAGATCTCATCCCATTACTGAGCTCTGCTAGCTGCAATCTGGCGGACCAAGTGACCATTTATTTAGCATTTCATTTCAGATTCTTGTACCTGTGTTGATGTATACTCAGTATGCTCCTTGCCTCCACGCATAGAGGCATTGTGCTGACAGTTCCTTGATCACTGTTACATACAGCTGGAAGAACTGAAAAAGGAAAGCTGACATACAGTCAATCCACAGCATGTATTACTTACCAAAGCTTTCAAAAGCATGACAGTGAGAAATACTCCTTTTACCTCTCCTGTTTTGTTGATAGAGGTGGCTTCCGGTTTTCATTTGAACACTATAGAGAGAAGTCCCACCATGAATAATTCAGTAAACATTTCATTTCAAGGAGAACGGTCATGTGATTCCTAGGTTGTATGGATGCTTTTAAAAACATTACAGGCATTTAGAAACGTTAGAAGCTGGATTTCTATTTGCTGTTTCTTTTCTATATGCTTTTGTAAGTATTCATGAATTTCAGTTTCATAATATAACATTTTTCAATGAATTTGCTTAGAGACTTAGCAGGAAATTTAATGGCTTCTACGCTACCAAGGCTCAAAAATTGATTTTTAGAGCTCACAGAAACAATTATGTACGCTTTAGCTCATATTTTGTCTTAACATCACTCTCTCTCTCTTCTTGGCAATGGCTTTCTCTCACAACATGCAAAGGTAGTAACATCAATAGCATCTGTTCTTTTTTCTTTTTTTTCCCCCCTGATCAGCAACATAAATGGGACATAAATGTAAAATAGTAAATAGCACTTGGTAAGGCTATTCCAGGCCTCCAGTCATCTGATCATGTCCTCTACTGCCGTATCTACTCCCTTGTGAGCTTAGGGTATGTGGTGTGTATTGGTGTATTACCAAGGACACTCGTAAGTAGAAAAACCTTCAGCAGAGAACTGGATCTCTGAAATGCTCCCTACGTTTTCCTGCAATGACAGAATACATGCATAATGCTGAGAGGAACAAAAAGCTTATGCCAGCAGCTTTTATAAATACACGTTGTAAATGAAATTCTAGTGCAAACACAATAAAAGAATTACTTAGTTCCTGAGGATCCAGCCCAGAGACTGAGCACTAATGTGGTTAAGAGACTTGAGCATGGCCATATCATCTGTCGTTGTTCTTTATATAACAGAAAAATTAAGCAAGCTGTGGATTAAGTGTTGCCTGGGACAAGCAAATCTTTCAAGAAACCCTTACACATCATTCAAATGTCTCCAATCACAATCACTTAGCACCTTCCACCAACAACCCCTTACCCCTTGGGTGTATCAATGATCTTGGGAGCTGCCTGTCACTCACCCAGTCAGAACACCAGAACAATATCACTTCTATACAGAAAGCACCAAATGCCACTTTTAAAAAGCCCACTGTGCAAGAGGTAGGCGCTTCTCCACTGAAACTGGTGGACCATAACTGTCCTTTGTGCTGGTAGCATCCTGGGGAACAGACAACTTCAACTGACTTCCATACAGATTAAAAGCAGTATGGAAGTTGGTTACATTTGGTAACTACTAACTGAAGGTGACTCATATTGGTAACCTAGAGGCTCACTAGTTCTTGAGCAATTTCATGACCCATTCTGTCTCTTCTCCGACAAATAATTTGCCAGTGCAGAAGGCAACACTGAGTGAAATGCAGCAGCTGCAGATGCAATGAAGGAACTTTGCCATGCTATGGCCTGGTCATAATGTGAAGAATCATACAGCATAGATATGCACAGCAACTTTTATGGCTTGATCAGAGATGTAAGAATGATGAAAGGCACCACACTACAACAAAAATGAAAGGCTACTGCCATTTTAAACTTTCCTCATATTTTCCCATGCCTGACATCTACTATGTGCACAACACAGTTGTATATGGGTCTTAAAGCAAAGAACCCTTTGAAACACATGTAGCAGCCCAGAGTCATGAATACAACATGTAATGCCAACTCAAAATGAAAATCAGAACATTGTAGTAATTGTGTGAACTTGTATACCCAGTCTTGTTGATTGCTAATATATGTACATAATGGCAAATGACAAGGTTTTTTGGAGAGTGAAAAATGTGATGTCAGAAGTCCCAAATCATGTTGCTGAGGGCATCAGGTAAGAACAATTGTGGTGTAGGTCTAAGCATGAGAGTAGTATTTACATTATATCTGGTTTTTATCATGTGGGTGCTAGAATTAACTATTCTTCAAAAACACAGAGACTATTCAAGTGATAATATATGCCTGTTACAATGATTATGATGAAGATAAGCACTTGGACTTGCAGCGGCATTGAATCACATGACACTGTCCTGGCTCCACTACCAACATTTGAAAATTTAAAGGCTGGTTATGAAGACTTGACTAGGGAAGGCACTCTGAATAAAATCTGTACAGTACACTGAGAAGGCCTTTATGAACAATGTTTGAAAATATGAGTTAAAAACTATGAACAACCAGAAAAAGTAGACTACCAAAATGGTATTTATCTGTCTTGGAGTGCAGCGAAAGTGTAAATTTAATAAAATGAATCCAATTCACAGGTAACTTAATTTTTTGTATATGAAAGCTAACTGAAAACTTATTTCTCTCCCCAAAACAAACACTTTTTCTAAATATTGCCACTTACCTTCTGCAGTTTGAGTAGAAGAATGGTTATGGCACTTTTTCCAGTTTGCTCATCACTCCTTCTGTCACAGTGAATTGCCAAGAAAAAGCAGAAAAAGAATGATCAACAAATCAAACTACCACATGTATTTGAAAACTTTCTGTATTACCTAGACTCCACTACAGATCTCTGCTATATCGTATGGGGATGTTTGATTCCTTCATGCAAACACATTTTTTGCTATACCCTCAGTCCCATTTTTTGTTATTTTTTCTTTAAAAAAAAAAAAACAAAAAACCTTCATTCTTTTTGACATCATCTTGCTGTGTTGCTACACACTTGATGGATAATTTCAGCCTACTTCAAGGATCAGTTTTTCCCACTGGTAATTTCAGGTGACGCTATCAAACTCAAGTTTTCCTATCTCAAAAAAATGGCAGACAGCCTGGCTTTGAAAAGTCTTTGGATCCCTGTTCTCACAGCTCTGAACTTAAAATTGAAAGAGATCAAGAGTAGATGAAACTTTTTTTGTGTGTGTGTTAGTAGGTGATCTACTGTATGGAGGAATAAACTTCAGAAAGTTTCAGGGAAAAAAAAAATATGAAAAATATATTATGTGTAAATGCTGCCTGCTGTCTGTCCACTTAATAACATAGAGCTACAGCTGTGCGATCAGCTACAAAATGCTATTGTGAAAGTGAGGTTCTGAAGCCTCGGACTGTCCCATGCATGACCCACTAGAAACTTCCAGACATGTCATATCATCTCCACGTCCATCCTTGTCTCTGTCATTCACTAGGCTCATAAAGTTTGCTTCCTCTCTTATTCCAGAAGTTACTGTCTGCTCATTCAGATAGCCTTAAGGAGCCTTTTCCACAGGGCTTGTCAAGCTCTGCTCACCGCTATCTCTACTGTTAATCGCACAGCATTCTTTCAAGTTGACCTCTGTGGAATAACTTATGTTAAAAATAAAGCAGAGGCAAGTATCTCACACTGTTCTGCACTACATCTACTTCAAACTTCCTTGCAGATATCTATTTCGTCTTTTTTGGTTCCTATACACAGGCTCAGTTATCTGCAGGCTGAGATGATTCTGTCAAGTGCTGCTTACCATTCTATAGCTCTTTTTTAACAGCAAACAAACAAACAGTCTCTTCCCCTCTCTCTCAAAAAAGATTGAGTGAAAAACAAAGGAACGAGTAAACAGCTGCATCCTAGCAAAGGATTAGAGGTGTTGCATTTTTATTTTCATAAGATAAAATGCTGTGTCTTGATGAAAATATCCTATTCTGAAGTAGTTAAGAAGATAGTCACTTTTTTCAATACTTCAGACAATAAAAAAAAGCTCATGTAGAACATGGCAAATAGAGCTTATTGTGCAATGAATGAGAAGACTTGAAGAGAATCATCTTAAGATTTAATCATTCAAAGCAGGATTAATAATATGCCACTGGCTGCTGAAACTAACAGAATAGTAAATGGTAATTAGCCAGCAATCTTTCAGCATTATTCACCAATAGGAACTCAGCTTTATAAGACCCTTGTGTACCTTTTGTCTGATACTGAAAAGCTTCAGTGCCCAAAGGAATTCATAAAATTGAAGTTTTGATACAACTCCAATTACAACTCTGCCAGTGACGTCAGTATGAACTGGACTGGATCACCCTTGTGCAGGAAGCACCCAAGCAGGTGTATGACTGGAGTATTAATAGTAACTACCATTAACTAGAAAAGAAATCAGTGCTGAGGGCAATTAACACCTTATGGAGATCACCTATACGTGAACAAGTATTGAAAAGTAAAAAAGAAACATACGGTTAGATACAAGGTTTGGTGAAGGAAAATGCACTAGTGATTTATGTATATATACATATATACAAAACACTCTATTAAATAAAATTCATTTTTTTAATATTCTTTTTATCAGTCTTGGAATAGCATGTTTTATAAAGTTATTTAAATATCTCAATTTTCTAAGAAAGAATACCCATCAGCAACATCCGAAAACCTATTCTAAGACAAAATATATTTCCCTTCTGCTATTCATAGACTATCTCAAGTAAGAAAAATTCACTTGCAACCTATTGCTTCTTTGTGATGGAGAAGGGAGCTGGCAATAAAGCCAGGGTAAGAAATATTGTCAGAATGAGATCATCTAGCCTTTTAAATCTAAATTTACAGCAATCCGTCTGAGTGTAGGTATAACTAAAAACAGAACAGGTGCAAATGCAGCAACATAAAAATCTGGAAGAGTTTGCTAAGGGGACAGCTAAGATGCTTGCAGAATAAATTTCCCCTCAAGAGTCACATAGTAAATCAAGACATCTACTTAGTCATGGTGACAATGCAACACTGCTCCTCAGAGCTGACTGGGATCCCACTGGTGTCTGGGAAGGACATTAAGGCATCATGATGGGGCCATCTTCTACCCCTCCATGGTGACTGTCAGTAAGACAGTGACTCATCTACAACAGGCCAGACAGCCAGAAATTGTAGTGGTTTTACTGACAACTACAGAATTTGATGGAAAGTTGAGTTCTCTACTGTGTAGCCTCCTGCTTAATCAAGCTAAATGAAGAAAATAGTGCAAACATTTTCCTGCCAGTCTGGATCTGTGACTCCATCTGAAACCTCTCTTCCCATTCCCCATCAGAAAATCATCTGTCTTTGTTCTAGACTCTTCACCTCCAACTCCTTCCCCACCAGCTTCTTTTCTCTCTGGACAAACCTAGACTGGGTATTTCCTGCTCTGTCCCAAAGTAGAGAAACTTTTCTAACTCAAAAATAGAGGAGTTCTTGGTGTCACACACCACTGAATGCCATGGCTCGGGAAACTTTTCAACACAACTTTTGTCCTATAAAGCTTATCACCAAAGAGAATCCCAGTACCTCTTCACCATCACACTCCTCTGAAGATAATGAAAGCATCATGAATTCAATCAATTTCTTTGAATAGAGGTATGTAGTGCCCTAAGGTGACTCCATTCACTTTCAGCTTCCTCCAGAGGCCCTATGTCATATTTGGCAGCCCCATGCACATCTCTTGGGTACCATCCACTTTTCACTGGATCTCTCAGAGGTCACTGGGCACTTCTGTTCAAGCAACTGAATTGGGCTGCCTAGCTCTATGTCTTTACCTCTCCCCTTCAGCTTTTCACTGTCAGAAAATTATCCCCTGTGGGAATTCTCCTGGACAGGAATGGGTTCACCCTGTGGAGAATTGTTCTCTATCATTCTCTGAGCATCTCTTACCAGTTCGTTGTGCAGCATGCTGCATGAGAGGTGGAGCAAACTGGAAAAGTTCAGTGCCACTGTCAGTAATAATCTTGTTTTACAGAATGTGGATCAGAAATCCAACTTGACCTGCTCACTGTACAGAGACAGTTGGGGTTTTGTTAAGTAAAGGTTTCCCTAACATTACCCAGAACAAGCACAGTTACAAAACAAGGCAGATTTACCTCAAAGAGCCTAAATCCTATGACTGACAGACTGGCCATGCTTGCATTTATGGAACTGGCTCTTGTCTCCAAGTCTGTATGACGTTCATCAGCACACACCCATTAAAATGGATGGGTCCCTAATCCTTAAGTGTGTTCATGACTGTTCAGGCTGACTCAGTGTCGATATAAAAACACATGAATGTGCCAGACTGAAAACCTCCCACCTCACTCAAGATTTCACCTTCCAGAAAGAACACAGGAAGGGAATGGAGGGGGCTATGTGCAGACTCTAGAGGATATTACTGGACTGTACTACATTCAGGTGCCGTGTGTGCAGCGTCAGGTCCAATACTGCTAAGAGAGTGAAACATTAAACCTGTTTTTTTTTTCACATTTTAGTAATGGCACAGTCAGACTACCACAGGCAATCAGGTTAAGTGCAAATGACAAAGTTACTGAGGTCTGAGAAGCTGACTCATCATCTGAAGAATTTTAACTAACCATCTGCTTGCTTCTGACTCACTGCAATGGAGGAATAGAACTTATATATTTAATTTAGCTCAGCATGTTTTGCTCTGCTGCTGCACCAGGTTAGGAATGCACACACAGGCCAGGTTATGGCAATTCAGCTTTCCATCTGCAGATTGATCCTCCGTTCAGCCATTCAGATGTTCTGCACAGCCTACCAGGATAAGTTTAGAAAACATTTTGGTCCCTCAGCATTTTGTTTTCATTTTGTGCTCTGAAAATCCCTCTTTAAATCAAAGATATCCCCTAGGCCTCATACTCCTAGCTAGAGCTCCAAGGAAAGCTGTTCAATTTACAGAAAGAGTTTTGAGCTTCTACGCAGTTTCCCATTGAATATTTTGCTGGCAAGATTTTGACTTCTGTTTGTAAATCCTCACAAGCTTAATTAGTTTGAGTCAAGCCTATATTTCTTTGGTTCAGTGAGTGTTCTTCAATGAGAAACAGAATCTTAGCAAACTGTGGAATTATACAGCACAGCTCCCTCTAGAAATAGATTAAAATTCCACAACTGGAGTAGAGTTACATGAAATGTTTTTTTTAAATGGCTAGATTCAGGCTTTTTGTTAAACAACTTTTCTTGGTAGAAATCACTCCAGCTACATGAAATCTTACTTCAAATTTGAATTTTCACATTTTGTTTTACTACATGTTCAGAGGCTAGATTCTGTTTATGTTTCCAGAACAGTTATTTTAACTGCATTCTTCTAAAAAATATGTTCAATGTTGAAATCAAAGCCAAGATACTGAGAAATATTTTGTTTCCAGGTAAAAGAACGTTTTCCTCCCAAAACAAACATTCACTCAAGCACAAAGAAAAGAAATTGCTGCAGACAGAACATGTATCCTTAGGCTATTGTACCTTTTTGTTCCATTACGTCTGCAACAACACTCAAATTGACCAGAGATAAAAACACATTTTTATTTTGTTTATGATCAAGACAAAGTATTTGTCCACATAAATGGATAAAAATATTTGCCTAACACAGTTGAAGATGTATTTGGTTGCTTGAATATGATTGATTTTCCTCTTTTTATCCTTATCTTGCTCAATAAAATAGTAATGTAGACATATATTGGTATAATTCATGTGTGGCCATTCTCAAGGCTCTAAAGGGTTCTATAATATTTCCCTTGAAGTCAGTGTATATTTTACCAGATGAGTTGTTCAACGTTTTTACATATAGCAGCACAAAGGTGCCTTTGCCTGGTAAATCCCTTGACTCCAGTGCCTATTGGATAGATTTGTGCCATTTCATCAGGTTCCTACTACAGTAACCAAGCAAATGATCCCCATATATTGCAGTGCAGGAAAAACATAAAACAAAAATATCAGATTAATGAGCACATAATTACAAAAAATAAAAATAAATTACATCAAAATGAACTGTCTTTTTGCACTTTTTAATCTGTTGGTTGGAGGTTTTTTCCCCTTATATCACAGAAAAGCATAGCTTTTGGAAATACTCAGGATAAGCAACAATATGGAGGACAGGAAATGCTGTTTTGAGGGATGAAGGGACTGCTAAAATACTCATCGCTATTTCAGCCAGAGGGGACCATACCTGTCAGGACATGAGATCACCACTACCTACAAGCCAGTAGAGGACAGCCACAGGGCTGTGGCTCCCACTTCAGAAGGAATCTGATGAAAACTCTGGAATAATTGGCTATCCTGAAACTGTTGAGTGCCTGCCTAGCAAGTTAGGATTCAGCCTCCACTTGAACCACTGACTTCCATCAGTCACATACCAGAGAGCTAAATGAGAGTATCAAAGTACATGGGAGCCCACACTTACGGGGCTTACTGCAGAAGCAGCCCATCTCTCCCATGGATGGGTGGAGAAAAAGCCCATGTCTTAGCCCCTGTGTAAGGCCCCTTTAAGTTTCACACTAATTTAGCCAGTGTAAAACATTCCTCAAGAGACATCATAAATAGGCACAAACATTTCAAGGCAGTTCATTCTGAGCAATACTTCCCTTGATTCCAGCATGCTCAGCTTGCAGGCCACACCCAGAGCTGGGATTTGCAAAGTCCCTCTTTTTCTCCTTGGCTACAGGAGAGAGGGCAATTTTGAAACTTCCGTGCTGCAGGCTAAGCTCAGAACGAGGAATAAGACGAGAGCCACAACTCTGACATCAAAAATGGCCACAAAGTATACCATCACAAAGCTTGTTTTTAAATTGCATTTTTTGCATTGATGCTCTTAGGATTTATGTTTTTGTGCTTTTCTTTGAAAGATAGCTTCCATCTTTGAAAACGATGATGATGAAAGTTTTCCTTGAGCGCAGGCTGTGAGAAAGTTACTCAGGAGAAAGGCCAGATGTTATGAGACTTGTGATAAAATCTGAAGAAAGTAGCAAAACTGCATCAGTTTCTGAAGGGCCTGAGGGAGCCCAGTGGGCTTCAGTTTTTTGTGCTTTTTATTCCCTGCCACTCCTTCTATCAACACCTTCCTCCCCATGACGGTGTCATTCTGGACTTGCTATATGCTTGAACGGCATTGGCTGTCCATCCTGAGCTGTGGATGACAGCTCCAGTGCACTAGGCAGGGCCCTGACCCCACTCCAGCTCCTCCTCAGGGGCTGAGCCTCCACAGACCGTGAGGCACCTGGCTGCAGCAGGCCTTGGGAATCCTTGTCCCACCTTCTGGTAGGCTCCCTGCTTAAAGCCACAAGGAAGGCATTAATATTCTGTCCTTCAGTTTTCAGAGCTGCTACTTCTAGCGTGGTGCCCACAGGGGCTACTTCTCTGCACAGAAGAGCAGCAGGTGACATGGTACCCTTGAAATCTCCTCTTTTGGCAGAGGGCAGTCAGCTGGAAGAAAGCAGAGACAAGAGGCTATCCGAGCAGCAGGCTGACAGCTACACGGGTCTTTAGGATCCTTGAGGAGAAGTTTCCTTTCCATGGGAGTCCAATATCTCAGCATAATCTCTCTTGTCAGCTGTCAACTACTCAGCCCACTCAGAGTCTGTACCAAGATATTTTGGCATTTGACCTCATTCACACCCTCCTCGGGCTCTTTCTATCTGCTGCTACAGTCTCTCTGTCCTTCTGTCTGAACAACAGTAGTGACAGCCACGAGCTCACGGGCAATGACTCTGTTTTACACAAGCGCTGGACGGTGCCCCTCCCCACAATGCCTTTCTTGTGGCTCTGGGACCAGTTCTTCATAATAAACAGTTCCTGCTGCACAGCATCATTTTCCTCATGTTGGAACAGAAATGTTAACTTTAGAAATGGGAATGTGACCTATTATGAAAAGATGAAAAAGATGGCCTTGTGGATAGGTGTGGTGGTAGACTCTCTAGAAGACGAGACTCATACATAGGCAAAAGTTGTTTTCTGGGCTTTAGAATTTGTTCGATTAAATGACCATCACAACTTCCCATGTCACTGTTTCTCTCTGGTGTGTTGCCTCTTCACCCCTCATTCACTATTTCCCCCCACCTTGTCCCACAGGTGGCTGACAGTGTGTGCTAACAACACATCCAAGGGCTTAGGGAAGCTATGTGACTACTGGCAATCAAAAACCAATACGCAAGTTTGCTTCCTTGTTGGGAAATCAAGTTCTTTCCTCACTTCCAAACCCCCACATTCCTCTACCATACTACTTACCATATAGTTAGTAGCTTTTCTAACTCCATAACACTGAACAATATTGTAAAGAACTGAAAGAGCACAAGGAAACTGCTATTTTTTTGTAACACAACTTCCTGTGATTTTTCGGAGTGACAGTTAACAGTAAATCTGTTTGTTTTAGGATACCGGTTGCCACATGCCTATAACCTTTTGCCTCATTAATTGATTATCCTTTCTTTGTCTCTCTTTTCTTCCCACCTTGCCACTCCTTTGACAGAAGGTGACACACTGCTCCTGCTGGAAGCATCTACCAGATGACTGTGAAAACAAGCTCAGGCTTGTAGGCTGCTGGAGAAAATGACAGATGCCCCTTCCAAAGTGCCAAAAAATACAGGGATGAAAATCAAGTCATTCTCAGGTGGAAATGTATCATCTTACCACTTGCTGAGTGGCAAACAGAAGCCTGTATGGGGTAGAAGGAAGAGGCTTTTGCTCGGGTAGATCTGCAGCAGCCTTTCTGGGTTCATTTCCTGTGGATAGACCAAAGATCTTGCTTCAGAACGTATACATTTGAACAGCACAAGTTTGTACAAACAGAGCATTGCCTAGTCACCATATTTTGATATTTTCATTATTATATTTATGAAATGCCTTATCAGTATCAGCATCTTCCTCACTGCTCTCTATGACACAAAGTAGTGATGTATCGGTGCCACAAAATGAAGCAGCCACAGAGTCCATACCTTGTGCATAGCAGCCACCGAGCCCATACCTTGTGCATCCCCAGCTAGTGCTCTTCTGCTCCCCAGTAATTAATACAGCGATATTTGTTTTTAAAATCCTCTGCTACAGAAGCACTCTTCAAATACTGCATAATCCAGCTAGAATCAATTAATAGCACATGGGCACATGATGGCTACATGACACACTTTCTGAAAGGGGCCAAAGCAAATAATTTTGCTTCCAACTCTTTTTCTTTTGCTGTTTTAATAACTAATACCAGCACTTTATAAATAAGAAGGGTGAAAGTCAAGACCTGAAATACATTTGCTGGATACAGCTTTCCATGTATCTTCCATCAGTAAGCATTCTTTAGACACACCTGACTAGAATGATCACTGGATATGTTGGGTTTTGAATGGCTGCCTTGGGAGTCTGGAGAACTTAAGATTGATGAGAACGTATGCAGAAGTTTTTATAGCCACTGAAACTGGCTTCACATTAGAGGTGCTTTAACTTTCAAAACCGACGTGTATTTTATGCTTTGTAAGAAGTATAACGGTATCTTTGCCTACATTATTTACATTAATATTGGATGGTTTTAAGTACTGCTTTTAATTTGTGACTTCAAGATGTGAACCAACTAACAGTTAACAGGAAAGCAAGACCAATTCTGAGAGCCCTTTCCCTTTTAATAAAGTTTGCTATGGAAGCTATTTTATGGCCCATGACTATAAAGGGGAATATGAATAAAATAAATAAATCTTTCAAATACTTCAACAAAGGAAAGCACCATTTTGCTCATCTTGTCTGACACCCTTGGTTTAAAAACAAAACAAAAATAGTAACAAAACCCTCAGGGCATAAAATTTCATCAAGATGTTGCTGAACCAAACCCATAACTTTACATACCAGTACCAAGATACAAAATAAATTCTGCCAAGTCTTCATTTTACTATAGCTAAGATGTGAGAAAACATTTTTTCTTAATAAGAAATGTCTTTGGAAGGCTTGTACACTAGCTCTCACTGCTTCTCCCGACGCGCTCAGCCTTGCCTTTGGCCCATCATGCAGGAAAGTGCTGTGTTACAGCACAGCCTCACCATTTCTTGCTACCACAGGACTCCCTGTGGTCTAACAGCGCAATATCTGAAGATCTGTTCAAGACAGTTCTCTGCTTGTCCAAACAGTACAAGCAGCTGCATGAATTGGCCAAATCTCCTTCAGGTTTATAAACGTCTTGCATATACCAGTATCAGCTACATCAGTCTAGTGGAGACATTACAGACAGCATCTGTTTGCTCGGTGGCTGTTGCTATGAAGCGGTGAGACAATTTACACCTCCCAGTCCCGGTGCTGTGACAGCTGAAGGAAGAAGGCTTTCTAAGATAGAGCCTGCCAAATCAAAACCATACCACATCTTCTTTAGTTCAACACTATCATCTTTACCTTCTGCTGCAAATCTAATTTAGAAGACTTTATTTCTCCTTTTCCCCTTTTTATAAGGTCTGGTATACTTTATGGGCTGCCATACATGGCAGCCACAGAAAAAATTGTCACACTAGAATGGTTTTGAACTGCAGAATGGGGATTGAAAGGAAAAGCAGAGCTATGGAAAGATCAGTGCCTCCTAAAGACAGCTTTGCAGGCAGAAGTAACACCCATGTGATGCCAGCCCTGCCCTTGCTCTCCATGTAGACCTACGCAAGTCAGTCCCGTCCCAAGGAGCTCCTGCTACTCTTTTCTTCTCACCTTCACATACCCTCAGATACCCGCTGCACAGTGTCCCATCCCTGTGCCAGGCACATGTGGGGCCATGCTGGGAGCTGGGCCAAGCAAATTCTCTGCGTCAAAACAATCCTTTTTTTGTCTAGGGACAGGAACTTCTAAACCTGCACATCTGCTGAAGAAAGCATAAAATGAATATAACCTGGGTGTGAGAGCGCATGTTTTGTTGAGTCAAATCACTCCAGAGGTTTAGACAGCAGATAGGCAAACAATCCACTGACCTCCAGAAAGGCAAAGGACAGAGAGTTTGGAATGAGCAGCAAGGATAATTACTACACATTGAACACAGCTGCACCAACTGTTATCTAACTTAACTTCCTTTCCATCTCTATTTTCTTTTCCTGCTGCTTCCTTGTCAAATTGATAAGAAAAATCAAGTATATTTAAAGATTAAAATCCAGGCTGAATCATGTTAGCCACATCTTTTTACTTAATTATGATATTGATGGCAATTTCATCAAAATCAGATATCTGAGTCTGGATCCACGACTAGTTACACTGAACAACATACAGAACAGGAAAGTACAGATGCTCATAAAAGGCAGTTTCCTGCAAAATACAATCACACAATGCACCTCTTTCTGAGAATGTCACCTTAAATATTCTGCAGAAGCACACGCTGCACTTCTGTAAAAAAAAAGAATGTATTTTAGAGATGTGTATCAAAAATATAGCACTCAATGAAACACACAGGGTGAATACATATAAATGACACAAAAAGTTCTCAAACACCTATCCAGCGCAAAGAACCCTCGTGTCTTTCAGTGTTTTACAGAAACAAAAGCCAAGAGCAACTACCTTGAATTCGCAAAATCATAGAATGGCTTGGGTTGGAAGGGACCTCAAAGATCATCTAGTTCCAAACTCCCTGCCATGGGCAGGGACACTTCATGTTAGATAGGTTTCCTAGGGCCCCATCCCTGGCCTTGAATGCCTCCAGAGATGGGGCATCCACAACTTCTCTGGGCAACCTGTTTCAGAGCCTCACCACCCTCTCAGTTGAAAAATTTACTCCTAACTTCTAACCTAAATCTCCCCTCTTTCAGCTTAAAACTGTTCTCCTTTGTCCTATCACTATCAGACTATGTAAAAAGTCTGTCTCCCTCCTGTTTATAAGCTCCTTTTAAGTATTGGAAGGTCACGATGAGGTCTCCCCAGAGCTTTCTCTTCTCCAGGCTGAACAAGCCCAGCTACCTCAACCTGTCTTCACAGGAGTGGTGCTCCAGCCCTCTGATCATCTTCATGGTCCTCTAAGGACCCACTCCAACAGTTCCACATCCTTCTTGTGCTGGGGGCCCCAAGCATGGATGCAGTACTCCAGGTGAGGCCTTACAAGAACAGAGTGGAAGGGGACAATCCCCTCCCTCTCCCTGCTGGCCACCTCTCTTTGATGCAGCCCAGGGTATTTTTGGCCTTCCAGGCTGCAAGAGAACACTGCTGGCTCATGTTGTGCTTTTTGTCCACCAGAACCCCCAAGTCCTTCTCCACAGGGTTGCTCTCAGTGAGTCACTGGAGTCTTTGCCTGACAGTCATGACTTTTGAAATATGATGAAAAGTGGCTTGGCAACCACATCAGGCAGTTCCTTCAGGACCATGGGATGCATGTTGTTCAGCCTGACAGACTTGTACACATTTGGTCTCATGGGTGGTCTCAGAGCATCTCATCAACATATCAAAAGGTAAATATTTCCATCATTAAAAATGTGAAAAGGCACACCATAGGAGTGCTAGAGGTAGAAAACAGAATATTGAAGTTCCAAGAGGGCAAAGAGTTCTTGAAGTGGGAAGTGTCCGGAGAAAAAACAGGAGAACAAGACCTTGTGCTGAAGTAAGGGAAACAAACACCTGAACTCAAATCTGGTGACAGTATAAACTGTCTACAGCATGCTGAATTTACCTTCTGCCTATATGACACTGTTTCAGAAGTCTTAAAAGGACTTAAATATGGTAGCTGAAGCGTGTCTTTCTGCTCGGATTTAATAAGGCCTTTCACACTTGAGTTAGAGTTTCCTTGTTCAGTGAACAGATGGTATATCAAAGTACTTTCTTTGAAATCACTTGGCAAGCAGAAAGTGGCCCACTGGATTTTTTTTACCACATCCCACACTCATCAACTTTTATTTTCACCTCTGAACTATTAACATGCTTTTTCATTTTAGATGCCAGTATCACACCTATAAAAATGGCCAGAAAGGACAAATGAGTAGTGACAGATACACACTTAGACATTTTATTCTGTCAGATTTGTTCCAGCAACAGTTGATTTCCAGAATCAATACCGATGGACAGCCAGTCATTCTAAATATCAGCATCTTCATAAATCAAATCTTACTCTATATCACCGTATCTACACAAGACAGCGTAAGAAAAGCAAAACCCTGAGAGCTTCAGTTAGGCACGTCCGTGATTGATGTCATGAAGTTCACATGTATTTGTTGCATAATTTGGCCCCACACTTTTCCCAATTTCCATGAGATTGCAGAAGCTTTAACCAATCAATCTACATGTTTTTGAGACTGACATTACATGCTGCTTTACAAGCAAAGAGGTTGTACTCCATCCCCAGCTAGAGGAGTTATCAATAAGTCTTGAGCAAAGCAAGGGCATTTCATGCCTGTAAACCCTTGGCACTCATCTCTAGAGACGACAGCAAGATTCTGGCCTTGAGTCAGTGACACCAGTCACTAATGGTAGCAGACACATTTGTGCTGTGGTTTGCACAAAAAATTATATTTTCACATGAGCTGAATGCATAGGAACACCTGCTATTCTTGGGCTAAGTGCAACCAAGGCGTCCCACTAGAGGGGATAGGAGGATGCAACTTCCTCTTCCAAATCACTCAGCATTTCTTTCCAGTCCCCTGGGAAAATTTGCTAGTAACTTTCTGTGTGACTTCTCCAAAGCAAGTAGAAGTGCTCAGAAGCAACATAATTAGGAACGTTTAGCGCCTATGCGTTAACTTGAGCTGGATCTCAGTTTCATGGTGGTTTGGGCACTGCCAGGTTTTGTGGAATTCCTAAAGCCAAGGTCCTGCTGCGAAAAGGACAGAAGTGGATATTCAGCACCTGCTCTGCTGAGCCTGGGACCGTCTAACCCAGGTGACAACAGAATGATCCGAAATCCTGCTGCTCCTCTGGGCCTACAACCTATTTCAGGTATCTTCCCTTGGTCATAATCTGGTTAAAAACACAAGACTGAAAACACCTCTTGGATTTTGGGTACCAAGCTGTTCTAGTGGCTGTTAGTCTTCCTTTCCCGAAAGATAGGGAAGACAGATCTCAGAGGCAAATTTGTCTAATCATTATTCCCAGATGCCCAGTCACAGGAGTGTGAGCCGCTAGCTCTGGACTCCAGAGTCTGCTCAGGTGCAGTTCCCGGCCTTTAGACAACAGGTCCTTTGCTGGCTCTAGTTATTATTATTTCTGTTGATGCACAGATGAAGAGGAACATCAATTCTAATCTGGAAAGAAGTTTGTTGTAAGCCAGGCCAGAATATATCTGCTCAGATTCCTCCTTTACTGCTTTCTTACAAGCTGTTGAATGAGAACAGGTTGTTCCTTCACAACCTTCCTGAGCATCTTTAAGTTTCTCATTTGTGCTGAACATTTAAAAAAGCAAAGGACTAGCTGAAAAAATAGAAAAAAAGAAGCAGCCATTGACTTTTCTGGAAATTGTTTTGATTCCTCAGTGAGTGAGAAGGGTTAAGTAAAAGCAGCTAGATTATTAACAATTTTCATCAAGCAGTGAAAGTAAGCCCTGAATTTATATTTAGCCATTTTTGGTATTCAGCCAAAACAAGCAACAGTAGCTCCTATATAAGGTTTGGTGCCAGTTCTCTTAGTTAGATACTGCATTCTTTCTTGATAGTGTGGGCAGCACCAGCAAAATCAGTTCTTGTCATTCCATCTAAAAAGACAGCCACCACACCGAGCCCAATTACTTGCGTTCCCAGCCACCTAGGGCACGTCAGAAGAGCACTGAGTAAGTTGAATAAGCAATTCACTCGACGCTTGTGCTGAAAATGAGTGGCTTTTCAAAGCCATGTGAGTGACTACGTGGTTTTTGCAGCGTTCCAGCATTTCAAGAATAAAACAGTGCTGTTATCTATTTTAAGCACTATGTCATTTGAGACAATTGCAAACTGTGTTAGCAAGCTGCAGTGCAGGCATATTCAGAGGTTTCACACAATTACTAGAGGCCACAGTGCTTTGATAATTATTTTCACTTTTCACCTGCTCAACCAGAGTAGCTGAAAAAGATTAATTTCATGCTATAACCGAATTCCCAAAGGAACCAGAAGCCTCTGATTGCACACACTGCAGCTCAAATACAGCAGCTCATTCATACGCTGTAGAGGGCTTAGGGGAATAAGAACGGTGCTGCCACATAAATATTCAATTTACACCTGCAAATCAAATGGTAGCATTAATGCACTTGGAGATAAATCTATAGCTGGCTACCACAGCAGACCTCTCATTAGTTCATTTTTACTGTTTTAACGGACAGCTTAATGTAAAGAAAACTTTTGTACTGCGTCAGGCAGCACATTTCAAAGTGAAGTACCTTCCATGCTTTATAACGAGCCTGTGGAGCTTCTCGCTGCAGAGGCAGGAGGATGTTTGTGCAGGCTGGGCTCTGAGGCAGCTGCTCAACATGGCAGTCTGGATGCAATCACCATATTGGGAAGTTCCCTAAGGTTCTGGGCCTGGGATGGACAAGCAGGATTTTTCCTGCATTTTCTGTATAGTCCTATTTCATACATTCTCCTTAAGCGTTAGCTCCTGCCTGTTGTAGGACACAGGATGACCCCTGGCTTCATCTGACATGACCATTCTTCCCTTCTCCTCTACTCATCAGTAATAACTACAGTGACTGGGTAAAATCTAGGTAAAATCTATGAATCTGAGTATGTGTCAGCTTTGCTCAAGGTATTCTCCCTGCATTTGATATTTTCTCTGCAACCAACTTCACGCCTGCATGTAGCAGTCTTTAATAAAAGGGATATCAAGTGTGTTGCACAGGTTAATTGCAGCCAGCAGGCCTGAATAGACCTCATCAAGTATGTTCCTTTTCTCTCCTTCCTCTTCCTATCTCCCCCACATTTTAAAATACTTGACAAACAGGTGAAATCTGATATTGTGCTATCTTTTTAATATAGATGTAAAACAAATGAATTTTATCAGTAAGAATTTCAGATTTCTAAGAATACACTGTAAAATCTTGATTTACTAAATCAACTACAAGTAAATAAATCTAATGATTAACAGCCACTGTAGCCTCGATAAAGAGAAACTCCTCATCTTTGTTAGTCAACCACCCCACATAAGCTGCAGCAAGTCAACTAGCAAGAAGCAGCAGAAGAGCCAAAGCACTTTCTTATCCTCTTCTGCATTTAGTTCATAGGTTACATTTGTTGAGACTTGGTCCACATCAGTATCGCTAAGATTTTAGAACACGTGACTTCATGGTTCAGTTCAACAGTATGCAAATTAGGTATCAAGATAATTTAGTCATTTTGTTTACATTAAGTATGGAAATCCCTTTTTACAACTTCAGATAAACCCACACTTTAACATACTTACAGAACAGTGCACAAAACTTTGTTTTACTGCGCACAGGGAACTGTTGTGAATGATTCTACATGATTTTGTATTTAAAATTAGCTTTTATCAAATCATCCTCTTATCCCTTAATGTCTTAAGCAAATTCTTCTCTGCCACAAGCAACAAGATGCAACTGAAAGCAGTTTGTTGAGGGTAGACTTGTTCCAAACATCTAGACATGTGTTGTATTTCAGACAATGTTATCTCTGCTTCCATAAGAAGCATTGTTTGTATTTTCCCACAAGAAAGCTGGAAAGAACTCCTTTAACGGGGAGTGTAGTGATACAAGGGTTAATGGCTTTAAACTAAAAGTTAATAAGTTTAAATTAAGCAAGTTTAAATTAAAGAAACTCTTTACTGTGAGGGTGGTGAGACACTGGAACAGGTTGTCCAGGGAAGCTGTGCCTGCCCCATCCCTGGAGGTGTTCAAGGCCAGGCTGGATGGGGCCTTGGGCAGCCTGATGTGGTGGGAGGTGTCCCAACCCATAGCAGGTGGATGGAACTGGAAGGTCTTTCAGGTCCCTTCCAACTCAAGCCATTCTGTGATTCTGTAAGTGAGTTTGAGAACCTTCCTAGTAAAGCACAGCTCAAAATACACTCCAAATGCTCTATGAGAAAGTCTTACTCTCCATCTGTTTCAAAAGGACTACATCAGGCTTAAACACTTGTGAAGTTAAAAAAAAGTGAAAAATTAATTCACTTGAAAATTTGACTGGTTGATGAGAAAGGAGATCTTCCTATGAATTTTCCTATAGCGTACTAAGCATGAAATGCAAAAACAGAAACACAAAACAAACTGTCTAGAGGGTAGGCAGTCTTTCTGAGCTTGTAAATTAGGTCTATATTCAATCACTTCCACTGTGATTGAGAGCTGTTGCAGAAAGTTGGGCCTTAAAGTACACCAAACTCTTAGCAGGTCCTCAGTTGAGGTGAGGATTGTAGGGCATGTCTTGAACAACAAATGATACTTGGCTTTTCTTTAAAAGAGACTCACAGCTCTACTCTATGGTGGCATTTTAAAGCTCATTGGGGTAGAGTTCTGGTGTTAGTCTATGGCACTGGTTGACCTCTTTCAAATCATCCACTTTCATACATCAGAGAAAGAGGAAAATATTACTCTTGGCTTACAAATATCAGAGAAATTGAAGTGCATCGAGAGCAATTTTTAAGAGAGATTTTGTAATATAAATATAGCCCATGCAACTTATATCATAACAATGTTATTCTGTCCTCTAGCCCTGACAGAACCATTACACATAGGTATTTCAATTTATTCCACTTCCAAGACCCTTCTTTCATATCATGGAACAAATTTCATTAAATCACAGCCTTCATGTGCCAACCATAAGTTTCGGTTGGCTTCTATTTTCCTTCAAGTGCATTGTAAGTATAATACTCAATCCTCACAAATACCAAGAGGGCTTGCTCCTGTAAGGTGCTAAATGTCCTCCTCCCTTTCCAGGTCAAATAAGCTCCAGCTGTCTATCAAATGCAATGCTGAACTGTTGCTTTCTTTCAGTGTCATTATTTTAAAAAATGCAGCCATAGGGGACTTCAGATATATAGGCAGCTCTGCTCAGTTACATATTGGCAATTTATCTGCATTACAGCCTGACCTCGCTGCAAGTAGCGACACTTCACACGGCTTTGTGCAGAACCAGCTCAGCACTAGTTTATTATTCCAGGGACTGCATTGCACGAGTGCACCTGAATTGTTCCGTACCACAGCCTGGAAGCAATGCTTTGGTGGAAGCAGTCCAGCTAGTAAATAGTGCTGCTCTGCCAGATCGCAGTTAGTCACCTATAGAACCACAGAGCTGTCTCTGCCCAGACTGCAAGGAATAAAATATTGAAAAGCAGGAGAAATACCGCTTTGCATACTAGGACAGATATAGGGCAAGTGCAAGAAAGCTGGGTGATAGCTTTGGGCAAAAAGGAAGAGTTGGCACAGGGAAGGAAAAAAAAAGACAGAAGCAATGGTAGCTCAGACCAGTATTCCACCTATGATGGAAGGAAGGAGGCTGAAAGTATGACCATAATGAGAAGCTGTTCTTCACCACAGAAGGGTTTATAAGTCTGGGTGCACCACCTTGGGTTCAAGAGCCAAGCAAAGCACTTCTGAAACCAAAACCTCCAGACAACATAAAGACTGTTGCACCAGGCTCCATCATACAGATAAACACTTTCAGACACCTAGGTTGAGGGGTTCAGCTTCATCCCAATTTTCTCCTGTTGTCTGTGTGTATAGGAAAGTCCTTTACACCCAGTCTGACTAGCGCTGGCCATCTGAGGGTCAAGGACCTAAACGCTGGCATTGAAATCCCCAAGATGGGGGATTTTAATCATTTTTTAAGCTCTAGCTCCCACTACAAAGACCAAATGTATTGTGCTTTACTGGCAACGTAACTGTGTATCAGCTTCAAGCTAGCTACTGACAGCAACTACAGCCACTGGGGAGGGGGCAGTGCCCAGCCTAGGCTCCAGCCTACTTTCTTCCCAGCTGATGGGAACCATCCAGTTGAAGAACCTGGTGTGCCTCTTCTCCAGCAAATTCATCTTCTGGGATGTGGTGGTTACAATGCAGAGAATTTTTTTGGCAATAACTATGTACTCTCGGAGGCTGGTCTGCCTAAGGCACCCTTTCATTTCAAGTTTGGATCTGACTGATACCTTATAAATACCTAAGAGCTTCCTCAGTCCTGCAGGCAGAAGAGCTTTTCCTCAGTTTTGCTTATTAAGAAGTATTCTTTATCTGTTTTGGTAGCCATACCTTTAGTAGCTGGTGCTAGATAGGCCAGTTTTACTTAAACACAGCACACAGGGAATATGAGGGACCAGTAGTTCTCCGTACTACTTGAGGTCTGGTGAGAGTTTCACTGGTGCATGGTAACTTGCCAAAGCAGTAAGCATTGAAGATACACTGCAAACAAAGAGCCACGTCTGCTGTCTTCCCAGCAGGTGCAAAATTTGCAGGCAAAAATTAAAAACTGATAACATTTGCAAATGAGAAGTGTTGTGATATAGGAATATGGGTAGCTTGATGAGAAGAGTGCTTTGCAAACAGAAAACATCAATACATGCTCACATTATTCATCTAGGAAGGGGCAATGCAGGTCCCTCTGAATAGCTGTGGGGCTACAGAGCAGTGACTGCAAAAGATCTAGAGCCCATAGATGACAATCAATTATTAATGAGCTCTCGCTGCAGTGCTGTATGAGTAGGGCTAGTGCAATCTCAGCATCGGAAGCAAGGAGCAGAGCAGCCTTTTTATCATCCTGACTGAAACGCTGAATTTATCAAAACCAAGATCTTCATGGAAGGATGGCAGTTGAGGAAATGAAAATATATACTTTGATTGATACATACATTTTATCCAATAATTTTCTTTGTGAAAAATTAAGAACTCCCAAATAAAAGAAAATTATAAACCTCTATTAAGTTTCAAATTTTCTTCTGGTGAAGGAGAACCTTCTTGCATACAGTTTTCTAAAGAAGTATAGATTAGGAGTGGGCAGTGATTTTACACTTCTATAAAACATTATGAAACTGGTACAGTAATACAATATAAAGCTGAGATATCTGTATTTTAAAAAGACGTGCAGGAAAATTGGAGAAGTTGTTAAAAAAAAAAAGGAGAAGTCACTTGAGAACATCAGAAAATGGCCTTTAGAGAGAAACAAAGGCTCTCGTTCCAAGTCTGTTACTAGTTTATGGTTCCAACATTCACACAGGAAAAAAGCAGGACTTGAAATGTACTGCAGTTTAGGATCAAAAATCCCAACAGGAACCTAATGGCGTGAAACTCAAATGAGACAAAATAAAATCAGAAATAAGAGGGAAAAATTAATAGGGAGAATGGGATAATATTTAAACCAATAACAGTGGAAATGATGAATTCACAGTCTTTGTTGTCTTCAGATCAATACCACAGGCTTCACTGGAACACAAGCTGTAGCCCAGCAAAAGACCTTCAGATCAATACAAGGGTAATGAATGAAATTTAATAGCCTGCAACACACAAGAGGTCAGCTCAGATGATCTAACGGTCCCTCAGGATTTATAATCTGGGGACAATCATACAAGATCAAAGCACACTGGGCAGGGTAATGAAATGAGCTAGGAGTGTACGTGGCAGTCTTTGCCAGGTCTGCTGCACTAGAAAGCTAAGAAGTACGGGACTTTCTTTTCCATCATGCTCATCCATCTCTTGATTTTGTTCCTTCATCAGAAGATATTTTGTGGATAGAGTTCACCACTGACTGCAAATGTTCTCACAGAATCACATCACTAGGGTGATACTGAGACTTCTGTTTTAACATTTACATCTATCACTTTCAGGTAATAGCCTACTTTTCAAAGCCATATTTTCCATGTTTGGTCTCAAGAGAAATTTTAAAGTGATTGAGGGAGCACTGCTGTCCTGGTTTTGGACTGAAATCAGGAGGAAAACCATTCATCTGTAAGAAGATACTTGGCAGTCTCTTTCACTGCTAATTCAAAAAGCCAAACTTTCAGGTAGTAGGTCCATGGAGGAAACTAGCGTTGTTGAGACATCTTACACAATGAAATAGTAGCAAGAGATCGCTAGGGAGCAGTTCTGAATATTTACAGCACAGAGTGCATCCTTCTTTCTGTTAAACTACTGACAGTTTTATGGAACAGCAAGTCTTTGTCTGTGAATTTTAGGCAGAAATGATTGTGTATGGTTGCGTACTTCATTGATATTCCACAGAAGAAACAGACAATTCCAGAATTTAAGTTGAATCGGTGGGAGATGTGGTCTCATGCCTAAACAGCATCCTATACTGTGAGATCCTGATTCATCTCAGGTTGAGTCTAAACAGGTCTAAACCTTAGAGGTACTCAGGCACTTTTACTTAACGTAACCTGTCAAGACAGAGAAAAATGTACTCTGTGTCTATGACATGGAAGTCACATATCCCAATATCTATCCCAAACCCCTTATCTTTTAGATTGAAGGCTGTTCAGGGGAAAGATGTTACGGCCTGCCCAGGAAGACAAGGCTTCAGCCAACACTCCCTGTAGCCTTCTGGTGTCACCATGTAGTGCTTTAGTAATTGTTTTAATAATTACTACAACCGTTTTGCATTAAACATTAATTCATAGTTATGCAACTAAGGATTGATTCTTTGTTCACTTCTTTCTGCTGAAAAGTCATCTATCTGTAACCCTAGCAAAGAAGGTTTATGCTACGGGACATTAAGCAAACTATATCTCATTCAGAGAAGAGTAATGAAATTGTAATTGTACAAAGAGCTGATCATTAATAACAATTTAATTTCACCATCCAGTAATCGCTGGAGGTGTAATGCTATCTTTGTGAAAGTCGGCTCTCCAACAGCAGCAGCTGGAAGTGATTTTCAGGTGCAAGTCTGATTAAAGACACGTGATTCAGTGAGCTACCTGCTTCCTTATGTGACCTTTGGCAGGTTACGTGAGCTCAGACCCCTAACAGCACTGAGGCATGACCTCACCACTCAACTTCCAGACGGATTTCCCAGGCCAGCTCAGTGCCCTGGTGCACTTCCCACTGGGCAGAGCTGGCTGCCTCCTGGGAATGGCAACCATGACCTCCAGCAAGACTGCACCTGAACAAGGCAACGGGAATTCCTGAAGCAAGGCATCTGAAGCTCACAGAAACTTTTTGGCTCAAAAAGACCTTCAAGATCACCAGGTTCAGCCACCAGTCTGACCTGCCGAGTCCCATCACTAAACCACGTCCCTCGGTGCCACATCCACATGTCTCCTAAATATTTCCAGACAGGGAGATTCCTCTACTTCTGTGAGCACCTGCTCCAATGCTCCGCACAGAACACTGTATTTTCACGTCTGGAAACAAAGTGAATGAAATTGATGGGAATACTTACCTTTCAATAATATTCACATTAAATTGAAAAATACATGCATTAATCCAGGTATCACTCATACAAAACTGTTAATAATCAGGAGCAGGGGGAACATGGTTTTAGTCTGCTTTTAGCTCGCTTTTAGTTCTCACTGCCCAGCTCTGTTATTAATTGGCAACAAATTAAATCCCCCTCCCCCCCCTTCAGTATGTTTTTCCCCTGACGAGGTGACTGGCGAGGATCTCCCCGTGCCCACCTCCACCAGCGGCTGTCCCACCCTGCGTGCTCCCTGCCCTGAGCTGGGGGTGCGGGCACAGCCAGCCCAGGGCGATGGATGCAGGTAGTGCACTCATCACAACACCGCACACTGGTCTTAAAGCGAAGGCCAGTTTAAAATTAAAGCTCACGCCAGAGACTCGTTGTTTACCCGTTACCTACATCCCTATTAGAAAAGCTTCATTTTATTCCTCAAAAAGTAAGAAATACGAATTGTTACGCATTTTATAGGTTATCTGTGAAGCCTTCCTTCTGTGGTACGCACTCTTGAGCCCGGGGCGCTTGCTGAAGGACTGCCCCACGCTCAGCAGAGCCGGGCAGCAATGATGCAGCAGACGCTGCCACCAGCACAAGAAAAGTTATCTTCAGCACAAACTCGGCTTAAAAAGAAAAATGAATTGCACCGCACAGAGAAAATTTCTCAGGAAGGGATCGCCCGCTCAGAGCGGAGCAGAGAGCTGTCACTGGGACACTTTTCCCTTCACTTCTCCCCCAGCTTTGTGCCCGTCCGCTCACTGCAGCGCAGATCCAGACCCACCCGCTCCACGCCCGGCTCCGGCCCGGCCCCCGCGCGCG